>NC_064819.1:110123892-110425792 GCF_024166365.1 Elephas maximus indicus
AAAAAGCTAATTGTGTTTCCTGTTTCCTTTAGCCTCTGTTGCAAGCTGTTGTTAACGATTGTATTTTTTTAATTTTGTGGAAAAGGATTCTAAATTTTCTAATTGGCATATGTATTTAGGGACAGAACCTGGGTATATGTTTGTTTGTTTTTGCACCCTGAGTATATAAATCTACTACTTCTTTTTAAAAACTCTAATTCTGTGTTTTAATGAGTGGGGACCTTTATAGGAACAGCATTTCTAGAATTTTTTATTTTTGGCCTTCTCGGGGTTGTCTAGCATGCCTTAGAATTAGAATATTAGACTGGAAAATCCATGGAGCTGAGTTAGTCAGATTCCCTGATTTTGCCAAGGAGTGCATGGCTAAAGAAGGGGAAAAGGCTCTACCAGGTTCATTCTGCTAGTTAGGAACCAGTGCTGGGGCCACAGCCCATGTCTCCAACTGTTAGTCCAAGGCCCAATGTTTCAGAATCGTTTTCTCCTGCTACATTTTTGTAGTCTACTGACATTTTTTTAGTTGCTGTACTTGGTCAGTGTGATCTGAAGAAGAGAAGAGCTTATCCCCTCCTTCCTTGTTCCTTTTCTCTTTTCATCCTAACATTAAGTCTTTATACAAAGAGACTGAATAGGTTTTGCCCTGGCTCGGCAGTGGCACCATCCTTCAGGACAGCGCACAGTTACCTCCTGTTGTGGTCCACATCTGGAGTAGACTCAGTGGACGTTATTCTCAGACTGGGAAACCTAGGACGTGGGTTTTGTCTTCTTAGCAGTCAGAGAACTTCCATTGTTTGAGGAGCTGCTATTGCATCAGTGCATGTTTGTACCCCAGCGGACTGAGCAGACCAGGCCCTCCCTTTTTTTTTTTTTTTGGTCTGCAAAACAAGTAGCTCTTCTCAGTCACCTTAATACATAATTAGGTGTGTCTGTTTACACTTGGTAGACAGAGAGCTTCATGTCCCAAAGAAATACAAGAAGCCTGGGAGCAGCCACAAACAGATGTGGAAAATGTCCATTGGTGGCAAGTTTATTACTATAGCACCAGAAATAAACATTGAACATGAAACCCCTCTGAAGGGCTGGGTGCGCGTATGGAGAGGGGAATGTTATCGAGCAGAGTAGAAAGTGAAAGGACCTCCTGTCCCCCTGCCCCGCACCCCCCCCCCCCCCCATTTGCTCTAGTATTTGTTTATCTCCTGCAACAAGGAAAATTTCACTATTTGGCTGTGGCTGTTTGAAGGTTTTTGCCAAATGCGCAACAATCTGTAGGGTTTGATTTCTCTCAAAAAAAAAAAAAATACCACTTTGAGAACAAGTCTCCGTGTAACTAAGATGTGTTTGTTTTTGTTTAAATCACTCAGAAGAGAAATCATCTCTTGTCCATTGTTAAAAGAGAGGTTTCAATCAAAGGAAAATTCTACATATTCTAAAATATACAAACAGCTCTTTGAAACTGATGCCAAATCAAACTCTAAACGGGACGCTTTTCTTTGCAGAAGTTTTGAGTTAATTCCGTGTGCAGGGCTTGAGTGGAAAAACTCTGAGACTGTCAGAAAAACGAGTTACTAACACTACATTTGGATTCCCAAGTTACATAAGGAGCATTTCTCAGGATAGTTTGCAGACTCTTGTACATGATTTTAGGCTAACTCATAGCAATAAAGAAGAGCAAGGTTTTTGTAAATGAATGTAGATTTTATTTCTAGTGTGTAACTAGCAAGCTAAGTTCTTTTAGAAGAGTAAGCCAGTTTTTCAGTTAAATAAAAGGCAGTTGGTTTCTGATGTTATTGGAATTAAACACAGTATGTAAAAAGGCAGCCAGTGATCAATTCAAAAAAAGCAATTGAAATATCCTTGATTTTTAAAGAATACTGTCCTTTCCTCTTTCAGGATTTCTATTAGGATAAAAGGTAGTAGATGCTTATGAGGCAAGTCTAGTGGGAGAAAAAGGTACACAAATTAGGAGACCCAACAATTTTATTTTGGCTTGGCCACTAATTTGTTGCATCCTTGGGCAGATGGTGCCCTCTTTCTTTGACTTTGACAAAGCTTCATTGATCAGTTGGTACCTGTCATGCCTTCCTCACAGGCTTTTTGTGAGGATAAAGTCAGAATATACATGTCCAGATTCTGAAAACTTAAAAAGCAATATATGTATTTGAAACATTATTATCTTTTTATTTAATTATTATTTTTGAGAGTCAGTGTCGATGTGGGACAGGACACTTTGCTGAGACCGAAGAAACTAGAAACAGCTTTTGTTCATAAGGTAAGGGGGCAAGCCAGGAGACAGAACAAAATATGTACCCAAAACTGGTGGTCAGAGCAGAGCTGTGGACCTGGAACTAACCTGAACCCTTTGGGTCCAGATAAACACAGGGATAGCAGATCAGGCAAGGTAGTCGGTGGAAGATAGATAGGTAGAAGCAGAAAGCATACACAATTGCAGTTAGAGACAAGGATTTAGGTCAAACCTGCTATTGCCATAATTTTCTTCTAACACATGTATTTTTTTTCCTTTTTTTTAAATTGTGCTTTAGGTGAAAGTTTATAGCTCAAGTTAATTTCTCATATAAAAATTTATACACATATTGTTATGTGACATTAGTTGCAATCCCTATAACGTGACAGCACACTCCCCCTTTCCACCCTGCGTTTCTTGTATCCGTTCAATCAGCTCCTGTCCCTTCCGGCCTTCTCATCCTGTCTCTGGACAGGAGCTTCCCATTTGGTCTTATATATCTGACTGTACTAAGAAGCATATTCTTCATGAGTATTATTTATGTTTTATAGTCCAGTCTAATCTCTGTCTGAAGAGTAGGCTTTGGGAATGGTTTTAGTTCTGGGTTAACAGAGCGCCCAGGGGCCATGGCTTCAAGGGTTCCTCCAGTCTCAGTCAGACCGTTAGGTCTGGTCTTTTTACATCAATCTGAGTTCTGCTTCACACTTTTCTCCTGCTCTGTCAGGGACTTTCTGTTATGCTCCCTGTCAGGGCAGTCATGGATGGTAGCTGGGCACCATCTAGTTCTTCTGGTATCAGGCTGATGGAGTCTCTGGTTTATGTGGCCCTTTTGTCTCTTGGGCGAATATTTTCCTTGTGTCTTTGGTGTTCTTCATTCTCCCTTGCTCCAAGTGGGTTGGGACCAATTGATGTATCTTAGATGGCCGCTCGCAAGCTTTTAAAGACCCGAGACATCACTCATCAAAGTGGGATGCAGAACATTTTCTTGATAAACTTTCTTATGCCAATTGACCTAGATGTCCTGTGAAACCATTGTCCCCGGACCCCAGCTACTTTGTTGCTCAAAATGTTTGGTTGTGTTCAGGAAACTTCTTAGCTTTTGGTTTAGTCCAGTTGTGCTGACTTCTGCTGTATTGTGTGTTGTCCTTCCTTCACCTAAGATGATTCTTGTCTACTATCTAGTTAGTGAATTCCCCTCTCCCTACCTCCCTATCCTCGTAACCATTAAAGAATGTTTTCTTCTGTGTTTCAGCCTTTTCTTGAGTTCTTATAATAGTCACGCAGACATATTTAAATACTTCTTGTATGTCACCCTGAGAGGAGCTTCAGTGCATTTAAAGAGTTCCTGTTCTCAAGGAATTTATAAGCTGGTAGAGATGATAAGGTGCTCCCTCTGTACACCTATACAGAGATACGAATGAAGAAGTAAGTGCAGAGGAAGGAGAGGTTACTATAGGGAAAAGCAAGAAAATGTGAAGAAAGCTTTGAAGCAGAGGGGGGATTGTTAGGCAGATTTTGAAGGCTGCTCAGAATTTCAAGGGACTGAGATAGGGTAGGGGCAAGGACACTACTGGCGGAGAGAATAATGTAAACTAGAGCACGAAGGTGAGAAAATGTAGAATAGTACAAAAAGGGTCCAATTGGACCAGAATGTAGAGTTCACAAAAAAGTAAAATGAGAAACAAGACTGGAAAAGTAAGTTGTGACAACATTGCTGCTCCAGTACATTTTTTGTATGCCTAATATAGAAATGTATACACACCTGAGTAAAGAGCATGACATGAAGTCACACAACAGGTAGGCATCATGAGGAACCAGAAAATCAGACTCTACATTCTGATCTAACTGGACCCTTTTTTGTACAATTCTATATTTTCCCACCTTGGTGCTTTGGTTTATATTATTCTCTCAGCCAGTAGTAGCCTCACCCCTACCCTATCTCAATCCCCTGATTAAGAACCCAGATAAGCCATCTGGTCAGAAGATACAAGCCACAAACAAAAGTAGACCTTGAGTCTAAGGCAACCTTCTGTCACAACCAGGAAGCCTCTTGCATATTTCTTTCTGGGGCAGGAACCAATCCCAGGGCGTGATCAATCTAGGCTTACACTGGGGAGCAGGTAAGTGGATGCATCTGACTGTAGAGGGAGAGAGGGCAAAGATGAGGACAGGTCCTGACAGGGTACAGCTTGAGGCTAAAGCCTGCAGCTTTGATCCTAGATTAATATGGATTCTCTTTGGCCTGGGTAGCTGTACCTCTTAGAGTCGACTTACAGAGACTAAATGGCACTTTGGTAGTTTGGTTCCAGTTCTGGGTCTGGGGGCACTGGGCAGTTTAAGTCACACGGTTTAAGGCCCAGGATGGCCCCAGGACTCCTGGACCATACCAGGACTCTAGGTCTTTTAGGACTATCTCAAGGGAATTGTATTTGGGAAAAAAACTGTGACCCAGGCTTGTCTGATTTTGAGTGATACTGCCTCAGGGGCAGCTGCTGCCTGGAGCCGACCCTTGCTTTCCCTGGGCCTCTCTTCTGAATCAGCGCTAGACTAGGTTATGAGGTTATTTGCAACTGGATTGGTTTAAGATTTAGAGGAACAGATCTATTCCTCCTTTACGAAGCAGAGAATTCAAGCTTTATCTGAAAACACAGCGGTGCATTCAAGGGTGGCGGACTGTGGTCTCTGTGGTGATCATTCACTTTTACAGACCTCTTCTTCCTACTGGAGTAGATATCTGTCTTCTTAGACGTGGCTTTCTACAGAAGAGTTTGGTTGGGCCGGGAGCTGAGTATGTGGGGCTAATCAGGAGTTCCAGAATTCTGATTCTCAACTCAGTTACTTTCTAGCTGGGACCAGTCTTCTCAGTTTTCTTCTTCTCTGGCCCTACTAGTTCAAATGGTTCCAATAAGAATGAAAGCCCTTTTGGGATTGAGACAGTTTTCCATTCACTGTGTACTTTTGCCAGTTCCCACTTACACGAATCTTGTCCACTGAGATAACCTGAGAAATATAAAATGTGATTTGCTTGAGATCACTCTGAGTACGTCAATGATAAAGACAATATCAGAACTCTGGGCCTAGTTCGAGCTGACAGATAAGTGGCACACATTTCACATCCCATCCCCATATCCAGTCCCAGGTCTGTCTTTGACAATTGATCAGAGCCTCTTCTCATCATTGCCCTTCAGGTAGCCATGACCAGTCTGTTAGAATTCCCATCAAAATGACACAGAGTCCCTGTACCTTAGAGGAGACTATGGCAGCAGAGCCCACAGTTCTGGGGCCAGGTCCCAGCCACCGGTTACTGGTCTATAACCACAAAGAAATCACATAACTTTTTTGAGCTGAAGTGCCTTATCCATAAAGTGGGGTCAGTGGCATTGTCATCACAGAGCTATGTAGATCTGAGCCAACTCATCTCAGTTGTTTGATTAGCCGGTCTTTCGGCAAATCTTTGCTAACACCACAGGATACTGTGAACATTAAAACACATACAGGATTCTTAGGGCTGGGGAAAAGCAAAGACTGTTCCGTGAAGCAATAGCCAATTCTGGTTCCTAGCCCATCATCAGGCAACTTGAAGTCGGAGCATTCCACACAATGGGTTTAGGCTTGCTACCAAGCTTGAGAGAAATGCTACTCAGATTTTTCCACTGGAGCACCCCAAAGAGCAGAGGAAACTCAAGGGTTTCTTCACTACCCCCGCTTTCCCCAATCTTTTGGTATAAATCCAAACAACCCCAATCCCCTCCTTTGCCCTGCCCCACCAAGGAGAATATTTTCAAGTCACTTGTTTTATGTTAAAAGTCATATGAATCCTCCATCTTATTCCGTAATATGCCTCTTTGTTTTAATATAAAAATATTTTAAGTAACTAATATGCCTCTTTGTTTTAATATAAAAATATTTTAAGTAACTAGTTCAGTTAAATTTCCCTCTTTAAACTCCCCCCCTCCCCCGCCGTCCCACATTTGTCCCCCTCTTGTATTTCATGCCTTCCTATCAGCTAGGCTTTGGTGTCTAATACATAACATCTCAACCAGTTCATAAATTTCTGCTTTTAATATAGTACAAGTTACCACTTGCACAGGTCACAGGAAAATACCAGGCTGTCTCCTCTGAATTCAGGCTTTTTTTGAAAGATTTACTTAGGAACAATTTATCATTTAGTTGCAATTTTTAAAATAATCTTAATTGACCACATATGTTATCAAATAAGAGCTGGTCTTCTAGCCTCTGCTTCCTCCTCCTCCCTCCCCCACACGCCTGCGCACTGCATTCTGCCGGGATGTCAGAAAATTAATTATGCCACTCTAGGCAGATGCCATCACAGGAAAGCCTCCTCCTGATTTATGGCAAGATTACTGATGTTAAAACTGTTATTTTTAGGAGGGAAAGACCATATCGCCTTTAAACTCCTCTCCCTCTTTTTCCTAGTTCCTCCTCTCTTAATTGTGCCTCCATGTTTTGGTAGCCATAAGTTATTAGTGGTTTTTAATTTTTCTGAAACTGAAATAAGGTCTGAAAGGGTGAATTTGTCCCCCCCTTTTTTTCCCTCCTTTTTTCCTTTTTTTTCCCCCCTCTGGCTAATCGGAGGAACGCAACCACATCTGAAGCCACTTGGCTCATTATGAATTTCATGGAAACTGATTCTCAGAAAGTGTTTCCATATGTGTGTTCCCAATATATCCCATCCTCTCTAAATGGGAGCAAAGATGTGTGCATGGGCTGGAAATGGCTTCAGGATGTGACAGAGCAGTCATATGACTGCTACGGCACCGGCACCGTGGGTGGCCCCTTCTGTAAGACACGGTGTCCTGGGTGCTGGCCTCCTTCCTGCGGCAGATCTGGTTTCAAAGACTATCCACCCTTCCTAGCTTTTAAAAAGTTCTTCATCAAGGCCTAGCAAGAAGATCTCTCTTTTTTTAACTCCCGCCCCCCTTGGCTCCTTCCTCTCTTACTCTCCCTCCCTGTGTGCACACACATGTGCACACACTCACACTTCTACCTCCTATTCCCTTCCCCTTCACAAAAAGGAACTCTGTTATTCCAACAGTATCCTCAAAAATAGGGTGGGTTTAAGGAATGGCTGAAGTTCTAAAAATTGCCAGGTTCCTCCCCCCGCTTTTTGTTCCTTCAGCATAGCATACTTTCTTAGCTGTAGGATCAGCTGGTTTTTCAGAATTAGTGAGCATGCAGTGGAAAAGTACAATTCATTACAACACGGAAAACAAATATTTATACTGGATAGTTGAGGCACTTTTCCTCTCGTTTGCAAAGCAATGGAGTTTGCTAGTCTGACCCTTCATTATCTTAAAAAAAAAAATTGATTAAAAGTTCTCATTTTGCTGGTTTCTTCTCCATTTCATTGCCTATCAGTGTGATCCGTTACATTTCCTCCATGTATGGCATATTTTTCCGATTATTATTTCATGAAATTAAAGGAAAATTAATTTATCGATAGATAAATTGACTGTGTTAATGTGAGGAAAGAGACTTGGGGCGAATAAGGAAACTGACATAAAACCTCTTAAAACCTCAGTGTGGAAAATGCAAGGTAATATTCTACATATAGTCTACAGTTGATTTTTGGATAATGTTTATAGAATCTTTTTGCTTCTGTCATGTTGCCTGCTTGAGATTATCCTAGTAATTCATCTGCTTAACAAATTTTCATTAAGCAGCCTAACTTTTCTCAGCGCCGTACTGTGTACTAGGTAGGATCCAAAAGAAGGATATGTGGTTCTTATTCTTAATTTGCTTTCTCTTTAGTTGGAAGAAGCCCTGGTAGTGCAGTGGTTAAAGTGCTCGGCTGCTAACTGAAAGGTCTGCGGTTCCAACCCACCAGCTGCTCAGTGGGAGAAAGATGTGGCAGTCTGCTTCTGTAAAGATTTACAGCCTTGGAAACCCTATGGGGCAGTCCTACTCTGTCCTAGAGGGTCGCTGAGGGTCGCTATGAGTCGCAGTTGACTCGACGGCCACGTGTTTGGTTTTTATAATTGGTTTTAGGTACATATTTTCATTTTCCAACTAAAGCCAAAACCCACTGGTGGATTTGGACTGCTGATCTTTTGGTTAGTAGCCGTAGCTCTTAACCACTACACCACCAGGGTTTCCAAGACCATTTATGATAACCAATTATACTTTAAAATGCATGCGGTAGTGAAATTTATATAGATAAATGACCAAGACTTGTATGGTAACAAGATTATGATAAGGATGTGAACACCTGTAAAGTCCTTGTGTAGCGGTGAGCTTTAAAGACAGGGCTTACTTTCGCTGCCAGCGCTGGGGAGAGTGTAGCAAAGCTCCAGTGATGAGCCTGGGTATATGTCATACCACAAGGCAGAAGGTTCATTCTGAGGAGTTGTGGGAAATGACATTGGAAAAGTAGGGCGGAGGACCCAAAATGTGCCAACAGCCTCCTGCTAACCACATGGTAACCTTGTGTTGCCACTCAGATACACTGTGTCTCCAGGCTCCATTTCTTTATCCATAAAGGTCATCTATGAGCTTTGATGACTCTGACATAGTAACTCTATGTACTAATCTAGAAATTCAGACAGGATGCGGGTTTTACCCTCTGTTATCGTTACTGTTGTTGTTAGGTGCCGTTGAGTCTATTCTGACTCCCAGCGACCCCATGACAGAGCATAACTGCACCATAGGGCTTTCTTAGCTATAATCTATATGGGACCAGATTGTCAGGTCTGTCTCTTGTGGAGCCACCAGATGGGTCCAAATTACCGACCTTTCAGGGAGCAGTGAACATTAGACTGTTATGCCACCAGGGCTCCTTCATTACCTTTACTACTCAACGCAAATAATGTTGTCACCTCAGTGACAGTGATTAACCAGGATGATGAGGGAACACAAGTGTGCTAACCTTCCCTCAGACTGGCTCTCTTTCCTCTTCAGCTCTTCTCCCCAAGACTCCCAGGTGTGGACCCACACACAGATATTGGCTCAGAGGCAGGATAGCTGCTAGGAAAGAAGGGGGACTATCACACTGGCAAATCGGAGGCATCTGCTTTGGTGGCAACTGCTGTCTGTGGGCCACTGTCCACAGTGTGAGGTCAAGTGATGCGATGATGCTGGGAGGAGCTTCAAATGTTACTCTTTAAAGAGAGCTTTACAGGGTTTTATAGGTGTGGAATGTTATTTGAGTTACATATTAGGTTTGATGTCAGCACTGCTTAATGCTTTTTTAGTATCTGTTTCTTTTTTAATGTGTCAAAAATGTTCCAGTTATTGTGCAGATAGATTTCCTGCCCCTCAGACTCATTAATTCATTCATCCTTTAGCCATCCATATACCCACAGGACTTTTTTTTTTTTTTTTTTTTCCATTTTAAGCTGAGAGGTACTATTACTAGATTCTGAGAGGGATATGAGAGGATAATAAATCATGACTTTTACCATCCAAAGCTTACTCTACATTTGGAGAGAACAGACTAAGAAACAGCTAATAATTCAGTCAAGTAGTGACTAAGGGCGTGAAAGAGCTATATGGAAAATAACGCTATTGGAACAGGAGGAAAATAGGAAGTTATATAATAGAGTAGTTGGGGCGGGGGCCACCAAAATGTTATAGAAGGGGAAGAAGATTCTTAGATGCCTAACGAGAGCAGCTCTGCATAGGTCTTAGGTATTATATGTCCCAATAGAATGAATTCTGCGAGAGAGTTACTAAAGAGTCCTTGGGCTTTATTTAGATTTGCAGAAGCAGTAACTCCTACCACTTAAAAAGCCCCAATGAAGCTTTGAAGTTACCACCCCAATGGCTGGGAAGTATGACGGCTTTTCATTCTGTACATTTATGCTCATACGTGAAACACATAGGAAGGGCAGAGGCCTCTGAATATGTCAGCATGTGTGTGGTCTGCGTAAATGGCACCTTTCCTTCCTTCTGCCCCTACTTGTCTCCTCAGCTGGGATGTGTAAATTCTGCTGCTTAGTGGGGATGATGCATGGGTGTAGGGTTTCCCAGCTGACAGCCCCCAATAACCCAGTCTGTCATTTGTCCCAAACTCCTGTGTCTTTTCATTCTAGAGATCTCCTTGCCCATTTTGAATCAGCCATGATTTATTAAGGACCTACCTGAACGAGAAAATGTATCTTCAAGTTCTTGGTAGACTCCTAGAAGTGTCAAGTATTATTGTTACTAAGCATCAGAGAGGAGACAGACAAGTATTACGTCTCTGCCCTCAAGAGCTCACTCCCTAGTTTGGAGCCCAGCATGACCCAAGACAACTAACATTAGAAAACAGGTGGAAAAGAGGCTGAGTAGGGGATTACCGGCCGTGGTAAAGGAGAGCAGAGGTTCTCTGTTATTCTCCCTTATCTTGGTTTCACTCCTTTCCACCTGGTTGGGTAAAGAGACTATTTTATTTTTCCTCATAGTCTTTGTGGGCAAGGGCAAGAAGTTTTTTTTTTTTTTTTTTTACTTTTAATGTTGATTTTATTTTTCTTTAAGCTTCATGAGCATTTTAGTAATATACTCTTCCCCATGTATGTTGGATTGTGAAAAACTGCTACTGCCAATGCTCCTGCCACCACCACTGTTGCTATTTCAGTGAGCAAGATTTTGCAGCTCTCTTTATGACAGCTACGTTCGTTTGTTTGCAAGCTGTGTGGCTAGAGGTGCAGACAGCGGCTTTGGACCAAAGTACATCTGTAGGAAACCAGCAGGTCTTAAGGGAATCAAACCTCTGACCTTGGTTTCATTCACATTATGCCCTGAGCAACTAAACTAATTGTCTACTATTTAGTAGAGTTAGATCAGCAATGATGATGAAAAAAGTTGTAAATAGTATCCCAAAGATAGTAACTCTCATGGGGCAACACTTAGGCACCTGAAGAGCCAACTTAAATATTTTTTTATTTAGGCAATTGGACTTCTACGATAACAGATTCTATATCTCTATCTATATATGTCATTTAATATCTATATGTTGTATATGGAAACCCTGGTGGCGATATAGTGACCATGTCTACCAAATTCTTTTAGGGTAACTAAAATTGCATATCTTTTGTGAGAAGTCAAAGAGGCCTGTCTTGTCATGGCTCTGCTTGTGTGATTTTGTAATTTTAAGTAAATGACTTACCTTCTCTGGACTTCAGCTTCCCTGTTTGTGAAATGGGGGTTAGATTAGAATTATCTGAGCAGTAAATTAGGGGCTGGAGTTTTCCATCAGAGTACCCCATCTAGCAGAGAAGTATAAATGGTACGGTACCTTCGGGGACCTAGAGGTATACCCTAAAGCTTCACA
The DNA here is from genome assembly GCF_024166365.1 of Elephas maximus indicus. NCBI lineage: Eukaryota > Metazoa > Chordata > Mammalia > Proboscidea > Elephantidae > Elephas > Elephas maximus. The sequence goes on from NC_064819.1 coordinate 110,135,403, forward strand.
AGTGCAGAATTTTGTTGAAGCAATTTTTTGTTTTTTGCTTGTAAAAATTAACCTAAGTGGTATATTCCATTCCATATGTGATATTCATGTTTACTGTACCAGAAAGAGATAACAGTTGCTGTCTTGTCCATTCCAACTCCCAGCATCTGTGTACTCTTTTCCTCAAATTGAGTAAAGCCATTCCACCAGGAAGATGCAACATGTTTATCTTGGGCATCAAGTAACTGCTGGCAGTCCCTCCCGGTACCACTGAATGTAGGCACACACCATTTTGAGACTCTTGAAACTAGATGATTTAGTGTTGACTGTAGCATCCTCAGCTTCTGAGCCAACTTCCATTGCTTAGCAAAGAGTAATATATTTTGTACATGAAAAGGATACATGGATAACAACAAAAAGAATGGATTTGTAAAGGTTGTTTCCTGTTATTTTCGAAAGGTCTCCTAGCCATCTATGGTTTTATTAATCAGTAGGCTATAAAGCCAAAGTGAGGAATTTCAAACGGACTCTGGGGGGCTCTGAGGCTGTAAGGGACTGGGGCAGTTGCTGAGCTTTGGTTTAATGTTTATAAAATTAGATCTGGGTAATAGCACTTTTAGAACTCAATAGGCTTTCATCTTGTGAACTCTTTTAATAAGTAGAATTTACATTTTCTTTACTTTTGTTTTTTAGTTCAGTTTATGTAATACCCAGTTATATATACATTTTTTTAGGTTTGTGGCTTTAATGTGGTTACTGACACAAGGTATGAATAGTTTAGGACACAATGCCAAAATAACCCAAGAAGGGGGTCTAAAAAGAAACCTGAGTTTATGTAAGAAACAGCTATTGGAAGTATAAACACAACCTTATGAGATGAAAGAAAATTTAATTCTGTTATTTTTTTCTGAAACAGTCATAAATACGTTGAAGGCTACAAGGAAGGGGTTTATACTCTTTCTTTTTAAGCTTACTATTCTCCTACCTCCCTATCGTGGGTAGTTATATACAGGATGTCATGTTGTACTACATATAAAACTCGTTGCCATCAAGTTGATTTCGACTCATGGTGATGCTATAGGGCAGAGTAGAACTGCCCCATAGGATTTCCAAGGAGCAGCTGGTGGATTCCAACTGCCAATCTTTAGCAGCCAAGCTCTTAACCACTTTGCTACCAGGGCTCTGGTACTGCGTATAACCCATTGCCGTCAAGTCAATTCCAACTCATAGTGGCCCTATAGGACAGAATAGAACTGCCCCCATACGGTTTCCAAGGAGCACCTGGTGAATTCGAACAGCTGACCTTTTGGTTAGCAGCTTTAGCCCTTAACCACTATGTCACCAGGGTTTCTGTACTACATATAGTAAGCTTTAATATTTCTTCACACAGAACACTTTGCAGCATGTTTCAGAAACATTTCTTGGTAACTTAAAATGACTCTGCAAATTCCAGACAATTGTATTGTTTATAAGTTATAAAAATTTACTCCATAATCCCTTTAGACTCTACATTAGCTCTTTGCTCAAGACATTACAGTCTCAAATGACTAGGGGTGATTGGTCAAAATACCGTAAACCTAGCAGAAATTTGTTACATTGTTTTCTATAAACCACAACCAGAGCTCATTAATTGAAAAGTGAATGTCAATTTGCATTAGCAAGCACCTATAAACCAAAAAGGTACAGCGATCCTGGCATGTTACGGGTAATAAAAACATCAGCAAAATATATCAGGTAAAATAGGGAAGAAGGTTTGGGGGAATAAATTCAAAAGCATATTAGAGTTTACTGGCAGGGCCCCACATTAAGGGTTTTAATGAGGTTTCTGCATCAAAATAAGTGAAACCAGATGGAATTTTAATTATTACTAGGGTATATATTAAGTACAAATACACATGAGGGGTTTTTTCCATTAGCATGCCTATCCGTGTGAACTCTGCATCTGTGGGGGGCAGACGTTGACATTTTAAGTGTGACTTCTTTCCGTTCTAAATTGCTCATGTTAGTCTGGTTTCTTTCACATGATCTGAGCATTGAACTTAATACATAGAGAAGTAGCCTGCCTATAACTATTAGCTCTGCCAACTCAAGTTCACCTAGACACTCTGCAATGTACAGGCTGGCTGAGGAACATCTGTGGCTTGTGTTTAGTGCCAGTATCGTGTAAGGCCATGCACAAACATGGCGTGGGCAAGATGTTAAATCTCATCGGCTCCCCTTTCTATTCAGTCCTAATCACTTCCTACCTTTTTTTTTGAGGGGGGAGGGGTAAAGGGTTATACATTTATTTTATTTTGTTTTTTAAAATAATTTATTTTTATTCTTGTTGAGAACGTACACAGCAAAACGTACGTCAGTTCAATAGTTTCTACATGTATAATTCAGTAATGCTGATTACATTCTTCAAGTTGTGCAACCATTCTCATCCTTTTCTGAGTTGTTCCTTCCCCATTAACATAAACTCACTGTCCCCTAAGGTGCCTATCTAATCTTTCCAGTTGCCGTTGTCTATTTGATTCCACATCCCGTTGCTGTTGAGTTGATTTTGACTCATAGTGACCCTATAGGACAGGGTAGAACTGCCCCACAGAGCTTCCAAAGAGCACCTGGTGGATTCGAACTGCTGACCTTTTGGTTAGCAGCCGTAGCTCTTAGCCACTATGCCACCAGGGTTTCCCTTGGTCCCACATAGTTAGGTCTTAAAAGAGTGTAATGTTCAAGGCAGACATTCTTCACTAGCAGAGCTAAACTATTGTTTGGTTTTAAGAAGACTGTTGTCTTAGGACAGCGGTTTTCGAGGGTTCATCCAGCCTCCATGGCTCCAGAAATACTTTCGACATTTTTAAACTTGAGCTTCTCGGGTTTTTGTATTTGGGAGGAGCTGTAGAGGCAAGTGGAGGATGGAAGAATTTATAAAAAGCAGAATTACTGCCTGAGCTATGCTAGTTTTGGTTTGTCATCTTCAGAGTGTTTGCTTCTGGTATTAAAAGCTGCTCACCAGCTTTTCACCCTCTGCTTGTGGGCCTGTGGATTCTGGGAAAGTTCTTAGGAGGGATGGGAACGTCTCTGTCTACCCCTTCCCCAAGGCTGTTGCTTCTCCTTCTGTCTTGGAATTCATGGTCATAGAACACTAGAGCTGGAAGGGAACTTAGAGCTCATCCCCCTCATTTTACAGATGATGACACTGCCACCTCTGACTTCTGCCTCTGGCCTTCCACTCTCAGTAAGAAGAGCCAGGCAGGTGAGACTTTTAACAATTGCTGGGCTGGGCAGGGCTGGGCTGGGCTGGGCTGCCTGATTGGTACTATTCCATGTCTGAGAGAAGGTTTTGTTAACTACATATTGCTTTTAGTCACATTTTGTTGCAAATGCACATAATGGCACTTACCCCTAGCGTTTTGTGAAGATCACAGGCAGTGTTTGCATTTTAACAAACGTTAGCAACCCTGAATCAGCACCATTAAAGGAAAGTATTAGGATTATCCCTTTAATAAGAAATACTGTAGCATCCAAACACAAGGGCTGAATAAAAATGGGGCTGAAGAAGTACCTATTCACTCAGGCCTTTGAAAATTACGAAGTGCTTTCCCTTCTGGCCAAAAGCTATAGGAAAAGCAAATATATGAGAACTGAAGAATTGGAAGATTTTAGAAACAGTTAAAATCTTAACAGGAACAGTGTCAGTAATATAAAGGGGCTTATATCAATGCTGTCAATTCTAGAAAATGATAGTTCACTCCATCTTTAAAGATCACAACTTTAAGTTTTTCAGGCGTTTCAGAAAACAGATTTTTATGTGACATGGTTTATATAACTGTGGTTTTGTAAGTCAGACAGCAAAGATATCTATTAAGGAGGCATACTGTTAACTATAGGAGTTAAAGGATTTCGCATTTAGGGAGAGCCATCTTTGCTTCTAAGTTACTGGTTCAAATTCACCTGAAGCTAATTCTATAGGATGGGTATGAGGTGCATTGGCTTATACCCCTTTGCAGGTAGTTAGCCTTTCACAAAAGCTACTCTCTGCACCTGGCCTAAATTAGGTTGTCTCTTGTTAAGACTTGAAATTGAATGATTCCTAAAAGGCATTAAGGCCTTCTCCTCTCCCCACGTTCAAACCCTATTTATTTAGCTTATGACCCTCGGCAGAATTTCTGGGGGCTAGACTCTCCCTACATACCCCAGATAAGTAAGATAGTTCCAGATTACATTGAAATCTGGTTTGATTTCAATATTACTAAAATGAAGACTGCAACAAGATTGTAAATTATTTTACCGGTTGAGAGGGGTGACAGGCACACATTAAGGTCTCCTTTTGATGTTCCTTCATTGATGATGGGGCCCTGCCAAGAGTACCAATAACAAAACTGATCATTTGGGGGTTTCTTTATATTGGATTGAGAAAAATAAACTTGTCTGCTTTGTAAAAATGTCACTTCAAATATTTGAAGTGCAATGAGAAACAAAAAGGGGAAAAAAAACTCAATGATGATTCAGTTTTTAAAGCCTGGTGAGTGTTGGGTTGGTTTACACATATGACCTAGCACACGTATGGGTTTTTAAACCCTTTTGGGATTCTCTGGGGGTGAAGAACTTAAGGATAAGTACTGAAAGACTGTAAAGTGACTGGTGCATTTAAAGGTCTGTTTGTGACTTGCTGGTCCTTTTTGGGAAAGCTTAAGTTTTCTTTTTTCTTGTAAAAAAAAATTCTATCATTATTTTAATTGATATTTACAGATTTTTCCCCCATCTTCTGTTGTAATTTTTAGGTGCTTCAGAACTGGGCCCTTTTTCAGACCCCAGGCAGTTCCCAAGCATTTCATCCCTCACTGAGAGCCGCTTCTCCAACCCACGAATGCACTATCCAGCCACCTTTACTTACACCCCGCCAGTCACCTCAGGCATGTCCCTCGGTATGTCCGCCACCACTCACTACCACACCTACCTGCCACCACCCTACCCCGGCTCTTCCCAAAGCCAGAGTGGACCCTTCCAGACCAGCAGCACTCCATATCTCTACTATGGCACTTCGTCGGGATCCTATCAGTTCCCCATGGTGCCGGGGGGAGACCGCTCTCCTTCCAGAATGCTTCCGCCATGCACCACCACCTCGAATGGCAGCACGCTATTAAACCCAAATTTGCCTAACCAGAATGATGGTGTTGACGCTGATGGAAGCCACAGCAGTTCCCCAACTGTTTTGAATTCTAGTGGCAGAATGGATGAATCTGTTTGGCGACCATACTGAAATTCTTCAGCAGTGGCCCAGCGGTATCTGGGAGCCACACCCCAAATGTATCAATATATACATATATAGAGTGCATATATATGTATATCGATTAGCTATCTACAAAGTGCCTATTTTTTAGAAGATTTTTCATTCAGTTAGTTGCGATCTTGCAACCATAAGAGGGTAGATATTGAGAAGCCAAAGGCCCAAGAGAGACAATCATAATCAGGTTTCAGGTTGAGTTTTCTATTTAAAATGAACTGTTACAAAGGAGCAAACAAAGGAAAAGGTATTTTTGTTGCTGTTGTTGTTTGGTCGATTATCATACATAACCTGCTGATTCAGGCAATTCAGAGAGGTGGACCCCAGGCTCAGGAGGAAGGAGAGCAAAGCCGCTTCCTCCCTGTGCTTTGAAACCACACACCCTCATGGTTGCAGCTGTGTATGGACCGGTGCACTCTGCAGACCAGCTTACAAAGCCAGTCGAGGTGCACGTAAAGGGAAAAGAAATAGAACGGACTCTTCCATTACAGTACGATCCATTCAGAGTAACTGTTCCCAACTAGCTTTCAGACTTGCTGCAGGTACTCATTTGAACTGTTTGGTTCAGTATTTTTTCTACTCTAAGAAAAAGTGACTTCAAAAATACTGATCAGGATAGATTATTTTATTTTACATTTTGTACTTCTCCTCCCCCTTTTCCCATTTAACCAAAAGGAAGTCCCACCCCCCCAGCCCCCCTTTCTCCTTTTATGCAAAACTGAAAATGGCAATACCTTATTATAGCCATAATGGTATAGATAGTGTTTGCGTTTGGCTGTGTGTTATTTGTTTTCTTTTTATTTTTAAATTATGAATATGTGTAAAATCTGAGGTAACTTGCTAACGTGAATGGTCATATAACTTTAAAGATATATTTATAATTATTTAATGACATTTGGACCCTTGAAACATTTCTTAGTGTATTGATATGTTGACTTCGGTCTCTAAAAGTGCTTTTTAATAAGTAACAAATTTCTTCAGTGGGCTAGAGCCATATCTGAAACATTGCTAAGCAATTTCAGTTCATCCAGACACAATGTGATTTTTAAAAATACTTCCATCTCCAAATATTTTAGATGTAGCTTGTTTTTGTGATGTATGAAGGAAATGTTATGTTTCGTTCTTTCATATCTTTGATTGCCTCCAACACAGCTTTGCCTTTTTAAGCAATAATTAGGAGTTCAAGAAACAACTCTTAGCCCTTTATCACTTATGTTGCCCTTTATTAGCATGAAATGCTGGAACGATATGGTTTCCTAATTTCTTTCAAATAATTATGACTCTTGTCATATTGAAAAAAACAAGCACAAATGAATCATTGAACTTTAGAAAAATGTTCTGTGGTTTCAGAGTTAAGCAGAACTCTAAATAGCCAGGCTTCATAGTGAGGACATAGTCAGCCTAAAGCCACACACGTGGATGAAGATTCAATCATGATATGCGTAGTAGGGGAAAGCAATGTTGCACCAGGATTCTTAACCAACCAGCCTTACCAAATAGTAAAAAAAAAAAATAAATCCCATAAAAACCCATGCTGTCGAGTTGATTCCAACTCAGAGTGACCCTATAAGACAGAGAACTGCCCCATAGAGTTTCTAAGGCTGTAATCTTTACGGAAGCAGACCGCCACATCTTTCTCCCGCCGAACGGCTGGTGAGTTTGAACTGTGGACCTTTCAGTTAGCAGCTGAGTGCTTAACCACTGCGCCACCAGGACTCCTTAAAATAGTAAATCAGGGAACCCAAATCTGCCTTACCCACAGCCCTACTGGCAGCTTGCCACAGAATTTGCATTTAAAGGAGCAGAATCGAGCCACTTTCCTCTGGGAGCAGGCTCCAGCATGTAGCTGATCTGAGAGAGCACAAAGCCTGTGGGGACCGACAGTGCAGCCTTTGACATTCGTATTTCACAGAATGGAAGGCAACGGCAGGACCAGGGTATGTGCAGTTTGGTGTCTACGACCATGTCTGAATTTGAGCCACAGCCATCCTATGGGATGCACTTTGACTACTCTTAGCAGCAACATGGCAAATCCCCAAGTGTCCTTAATCTAAGCCAGGCTCATTTAATGACACCATCAGGCAAATCCCTGTCCTTCTCCCCCACGGGTCAGTGTCCCTTCATTTTGGCAAAGTGGTTAAGAGCCTGGCTGCTAACCAATAAGATCAGCAGTTCAAATCCACCAGTTGCTCCTTGGAAACACTGTGGGGCAGTTCTACTCTGTCCCATAGGGTCACTATGAGTCGGAATCGACTCGCTGGCGACTGGCTTTATGTTTTTTTCCCCCCAGAACCAAAAGGATATAGAGATTTGCCTCCAATCTCCAGAAGCCTTTTACTCTCTAGTCATTCTTGAGCCCACCATTGTGGGCAGCCAAACACTGCAGGGCAGCTTGTGGTGCAGACAGGCCTGCATTCCTTGCCTTGGAGTCTCCCTTAGAATTCATCCCAACTCCCTCTGATAAAAGGAGCCCTAGTAGCACAACGGTTAAGAGCTTGGCAATGGTCAAGAGCTCGGCAGCTAACCAAAAGGTCGGCAGTTTGAGCCCACCTGTTGTTCTGTAGGAAAAGACGTGGCAGCCTGCTTCCATGAAGATTTACAGCTGAGGAAACCCTATGGGACAGCTCTTCTCTGTCCTGTAGGGTCATTGTGAGTCGGAATCAACTCAGCAGCACACAGTAACAATGATCTTCTAATGAAAATTGAGGGGAAAACAAAACAAACAAAAAAAACTTTGCCTTCTAAAGGTTGTATACCAAGTATGCTTAGATAGATAAGCCACTTTTCTATTACTTAAGATGGAAGTAGGAATTGATACTATTTATTTTTTGTGTGTGGTAGCTTGAAGCATGCCACTGTCCATTTATTTTTAAGTGTAAAATATGTATGTTTGTTTCAGCAGCACTTAAAAAAGCCAGTGTCTGGTTACACATTTCAATTTTAATAAATTGACATAAAAAGTTAACGCCAGTGCCAGCTGCACCGTATTTAATAAAAATGGTACTATATTTGTGCATTATTTTTTAAGTTAAAAGGGCTTTTTTAAGTTTACAGTACACATACTAAGTGGTTTTAGGGATGCTTTTGTGTTGAAATGTTATTATAGTGGCTGCAGGCAGCAACCCAGAAACACTTTAAATTTTTTTTTTCCTTTGGAAAAATTCAAGCACTTCTTCCCTCTATCCCCACTCCTACCACCCTGGAGTAATTCACTTTTTTTTTTTTTTAAAGATTAAATTCTGCCCTTTTTTTGGCCTGGGGGTTAAATTTTTCTTCTTTTTTTTTTTTTTTAACTGAACCTTAATTTGCACTGGGTCATGCGTATGGTTTGAAGTAGTGTATCCTACAAATACTACTATAATGGAACCAAATACTAGTCAACACTCTATTTCCTCGGAATTAAAATAGCATGGTCCTTGATGTAGCACATGTGTTGCTGGAGTTTACAGAGTGACCAGTGAGGCCACATGGCTAGCTGTTTCAGCTGTCTCACCCATTTTAACTTAAGTTAGGGTTCCAGAAAAGTACCACAGCTTTGGTTTGAAATTAGTAGAATAACATCCAGTCTGGAATCAAGAGATTAAATAGATGAACTCTTGTTTCCTCTTTAGACTGTCTCACCCCACCAGGGCCCTTATAAAATTGAGCAGAGAAATCCACACCATGAGGGACCATCCATGGCAAATTCAGAGGGGAGGAGAGGTGTGTGCTGGCTTAAAGAGTTCCCTCCATTCTGAGAAAAGGGACTGACTCAGAATCTAGGTTAATATATGAAAACACAAAGCATTAGCAAAAACAATAAGTATGCCTACGATATGCCAAAAGAACAATAATAAAGAAAATAAACAAATAAAAGACAACTCTTCCAAACCTTGAATTTGTTGTTCTTGAAACGATAATGCATTTAAAAATCTTTTCTATGTGAGAACTTTTAGATGTCTGTTTACTTCATGTTTACAAATAACTGTTTGCTTTTTTAATGCAGTACTTTAAAATATATCAGCCAAAAACCGTAACACAATAATTTTTTTTTAGGTATTTTGAATAAAACTCAATGTTTTTTGGATATGCTTTACCATTCTTAGATTTCTGTGGAACAAAAATATTTGTAGCATTTTGTGTAAATATAAGCTTTTTATTTTTATTTTATTTTTTCCAATTGCTGTTGCCCAAGATTTGCTTTCCATGCACATATTGTACAAATTCTGCTTTGTGCCACAGATCGTGATTGTGGATGAGTTTACTCTGAACTTCAAAGGGACTATTTGTATTTTATGTTGCAACTGTAAATTGAATTATTTGGCATTTTTCTCATGATTGTAATATGAATTTGAAGTTTGAATTTAATTTTCAATAAAATGGCTTTTTTGGTTTTGTTATGTGTGTACGCTGGGTCTTTTCTCATCCACGGCTTCTTCTCTAGTGTGATGTCTATTTCTGCCTACACCTGGGCACTTATCGGTCTTAGGACTTGTGAGGGCTGATGAAACCAGAGAGCCTATGTTACTGGCAAGAGAAAAAAATCTTGGTGAGAGCTGTCTTCTTGTTTCGTCCTACTCCTAGAGAAGGGTGGGAGAAGAATCTAGCAGTGAACTCAGTTCCTCATCAGCCTGTGTCTGAAGGAAAGAGGACTCTCTCCATCCTTGGGTAAAACCCCTTATTGCAGCTCTGGGACCAATCTGAGTATATGGTTGGCACCTCAATAGTTCTATGACTCTAATCTATGGGCAAATGAACAAATGAATCCCTGGCTATAGTCAGAAGATCTCAGGCAGCCTAGCTAGCTGTAGGGGCTAGTCTATTTTCCTTTCCATATCTCTTTGGGGTTCTTAAAAAGAAAGTCAACCAAAGCCCAAGGACGAGTAAAAGTGAACTTCTGTCCAAGGCTCCAGCCTCAGAAAAATTCTACTAGTGAACACAACTATAGAGATTTTTTTTTTTTTTCTGGGCCATTGTTTATTTTTGGTGAGTCCCTCCCCTTCTATAAGGTTGAGGGCCTAGGGCTAGAGTGATTGCTTTCTTTCTGTCCTGTACTTTCTGTACTCTTTGGCTTACCACAGTTCTAAAAGAGGGACCCAGGAAACTGTGGTACAGAGAAGCTCTGGCACTGGCCACGTTAACCCACATCACACAGAGTTAGAGGCCTCCTTTAAAAGGATCCGCTTGTTCTTCACCCTCTGGCGCTGTTTTCTGAGAAACCTTGGGAACAGCTAATTTCTAACAGGGGACATCCTAAAAGCACCTGAGCAAGGTTAGAACAGGGAACTTGTTTGCAACTGTTTGAGGGTGTTTATTTATTTAAACTAAACATCTGCACAGCTTTTCCAAAAAGGTATTCACACAGCCGGTGGGCACTGTGTCTTTCTTTTCCTCTCTGGTTTTGTCCAGCAGTGTGGTTTGGGGTGAGTCATTTACTTCCCTAGGTCTCCGTTTCTTGGTTTATGCAAGATTTTGAGCTACACTTCGGCGCTATTGACATTTCAGGCCAGATCATTCTTTGGTGTGTATGTAGGGCGTTGCTGTCCTGTGTGGTTGTTGGACATTTAACACCATCCCTAGTCTCTACCCACTAGATACCAGTAACACGTCCCTAGTTGTGACAACCAAAAATATCTCCAGACATTGCCAAATGTCCCTTCTGAGGCAAAATCACCCCTGATTGAGAACCACAGGGCTAAAGGCTCTAAATTTTTCTATCAGGCTTCACTGACAGAGCCAGGCAGAAGACTGAGAGCTTCTTAGAGATGGATGTCTGTGGACCTTTTCATCTCTTCACCTACTGGGGCACCGAGGCTTGAATGTGTTGTGAGGGAGGCTCCTAGCTTTCCCATCTGTACTTCTTCCCCCTGGGTCATGCATCCAGTGAACAGCACAGCTGTGGGGCTTTGCTTGGCCGTATTTGTCATGACTGCTTATGTTTCTCACTGGAACCGACAGGCGGAAGAAGGAAGCAATTTCACCAGGTCTTTTGACCTCTTGTGTTCCCTGCCCCCCAAATATTTAATCATTGGACATTTCTGCGAGAGTGGGTGTTTCCTGTTAACTCAATCCCAGCCGAGACTGGCCTAATAAACACCTCAGCTCTCTGTCGCAGAGTTTATTTGGCTGGGAAATGGGTATTACCATGTAAACAGGAAGCCCCCTGAAGTTATTATCTACAGATGCGGTTGAAGAGCCACATGTTTATGTTTATGGGATGTAGAAACAGTCTGAAAAGGCAAGGGAGGAGGTAGGGGAAGCCCTTATTCAGTGAGTGAGAGCGGGTCCTACAGGTCTTCAAGAAAAAAAAAAAAATTTTTTTTTTTTCCTGGAAATGGGTGGTAAATAGTAATGGCAAGTCTACCTAGGCAAGAGCTCCAACAATGCTGGCTTGTCTGATTCAAGCAAACACTGCTACCTAGATTATCAAGTTAACAGTAAGCAGTCCAGCGAACAGCCTCTCTCCTAATGATCTGAAAATCATTTTAGAAACCAGTCCTGGGAAACAGTGGGTCTGGGGCATCTCAAAGATTAGAGGGCTTATGTGTCATCTTATATTTCCCTAAGTTTTTTGGGGGGAAGAGAGGATCACTCAACTGATTATCATAGTTTTAGTGAGTGAGGCCAGTTTACCTGTGAAATCCCAGTCAGGCTCATGCATTTGCTCCTGAAATCAGCTTTTAAGGGGCCAGGAAGGACACCTTCACACCAGAGTCTTCAACGCCTGAGGCGCCCAGGCGTGGGTGCAGTGAATGTACAGGCCATGGGCCCGCCTGCCTGCACTTCTAGGACTAGGGACGCCGGGCTTACTCTAAACCACTCCCCCCACCCACTTCTGCTCTTCCTTCCTTGGCTGTCTCCTTGGGGCTGGAGAAGGTGCTGAAGAAAGGCCAGGTAGGAACCAATGCGTGGACAGCTGGGGCACTGTTTAACCTATAGGCTCTGCGCAAAGACAAAGGAGTCTCTCCCTTCCTCCCCACCATTCCTGTGCACCCTGATAAGCCTTTTCTTTGTGACTTTCCAGAGCCTTCTCAGCAGCAGCTAGTCAATCAGGAGGTCTTAGGAATTTTTTTAAAAATTATGAATCAAAATTTAACAAAGAAAAGGATCCACTGTAGATGCAAAGGGTAATATACCAAGGTGTGTGTGCGCGCGCGTGTGTGTGGCGTGTGTGTGTGTGTGTGTGTGTGTGTGTGTGCGTGTACCCAAAGGAGGGAGGATGGGGGTAGGAGGGATGGAAACGGATGCCTTAGCTGCCATTCAGGGCAAGATGAGGCTCACCTCACATATACATGCTGCTTGACACAGCATTTATTTGCCTTAGTTGTTTGTTTTCCTGCAAATTCTGCAAAAAAGCATCTCACAAGTGGCCAAGCAATTACTCTTCTTCAAATGAGTTACTTAGAGGGGGCTGGGGCCACTGGATGCTCCCTGAGACATTAGTTAAGGTAGCATGGTGAAGATGGCATCCTAGAAAAAAAAAGGGGTTATTAATTTTTGTAAAACTTTTATTCAAAAGCTGCTTGTGACTCAGTCCAGCTCTACTGTTCAGACATGCCCAGCCAGTTGGAAAGCAGAGGGATCAAGTTTCTGGAAACCCACTTAACTTTTAACTAAAACTCACTTTAATTCATTTTCTTATTATTTTGTTACAAGGATGCCTGCCCACATGGTGGGATTTTCTGAAAAACTTGTGTTATGTTTTAGCACTGCAAATATAGCTTCTTGATTGCTGTCTTCTCTTCACAGGCCCTTCTGTCCCACTCCATAGCCAATAGGAAGGGAAAAATTTTCCCCCACCTGCCATTTTTCATAAAGAAATCAAGATCATATAGCAAAATAATTTAAAAAAAAAGTAGCAAATAAAACTTCTTCCACGCAAGCTTCTCAAGGAGTAGTTTTTACAGCAGCAGCATTAAATGGGACCAGAACACAATCGAAATCGCAAGCACGTTCCATGTGGCCTTGTGTTCCTTAAGTGTTCCTTAGGCCTTAGGAAATTTCTGGAGCACCAAAAGTACTAAACAAACAAACAAAAACCCATTGCTGTCAAGTTGATTCCGACTCACAGCAACCCTATAGGACAGAGTAGAACTGCCCCATAGGGTTTCCAAGGAGCAGCCGGTGAATTTGAACTGCTGACTTTTTGGTTAGTAGATGAGTTCTTAATCACTGAGCCACCAGGGCTCACTAGTTAGCCCAAATACAGAACATGGGACTAGGATATAGTGGGCTTAGTGGAATTAGGATGCACAGGACATAATGACAGAGCTTAGGGGTGTTTTTGAGAGATAGGGTACCATGAACCCTGAAAACACAATTGGGTGATGGATTGATGCGAATGTGCAAATTTATTGCTAGAAACGGCAAAACCTAAACAACAAGACCACGTGACACATGTCATTGGGAGAGTATTATTAAAACAGTCTTAGGATTTAAATCTCCTTTGACATTCGTGCCTTCCTAAATCAGCTCCCTAATTTTTTTATAACTCCATCCATTTCTAACGGTGAAACAGCTCTGACCAGTTTCACTTTCTGTTTCTCTGTGAGTTTAATTGTATTCTTCTGCCTCCAAATGAGAGGAGTTCTCGTTGCGATCACTACATGACTCAGTAATACCTTGGCCCGATTTTACTTCTCTAAAAATTGTTTAATATTCAAAATCACGTCAATCCCAATGACCTCATGCCTTTTCAGCAGTGTGCTTAAAAGTCTTTAAGTGCGTGTGTGGATTTCTTATTGGTGATTTCACGGACGACCACTGCTGAGATTACTGCTGACAATTCTCAGCTACACCTTCTGGAACACAGACTGGACAGGGGTTATGCTGGGAAGGATCGATGGACCGGCTTCCATTCCTTAGGGGCCTGAGAAAGACAGAAGGATCTAAGGAGGAAGCAAGAACTGAACTTGAGCGAGGAATTAAGTGGTTAACAGGAGCTAAGTTTTTTTTATTGGCTAATAAAACCTCTCAGTGTTTTTCATATTTATATGGTCCCTTCAGGCTCCTATCCCAGTGCTTAAAAAAAGAAAAAGACGAAAACAACAACAAAGAGCTGGAGCCTAAATACTGATGGAGTCCCAGTCTTGTTTACTTTTTCATTTCCGCAGTTGTAAAAAAAAAAAAAAAAAAATCCCTCTGGTAGCTCAACTTGATCACACTGGAGGAGACGATCAATGTTTGAATAACTCCAGTGATTCCTGCCTCCTCGTGAAAGCAAAAAGTCCACTCTGTGTCTCTGTTTCAGAAAGAGGAGACCACGATGCAAATGATGGATGCATGAGGAAATATTAAAATGAAAGCCTTGGGGCAAGGGGAGTGGGGGAAGGAGAGCAAACACTGAACGGAGACACATCTCTGGAATCCTCAATGTGAATGATCTCTGTCCTTTTATTGCCAGTGGTACTGTTCTCCCAACAGAGCAGGATGTTCTTGTTTTTAATAATAGCCAGACCAGATGCTAAATTCTCCTCAGCAACATGCTGTATAAGTGAGAAGGCAAACAGCTGATTCCTGTTAAGATTGAACACCAGGAGAATAAGCCAGAAAGTATGCGAATTCTCTGGAGGTTTTTGCTTTGTAAACCCCTGTTTGGCAGGAAGATCACAGGATCTGAACTGAAAATACAGCGTGTACTCCTGCACCCGTTCTTCAGCTGAACTGCTGGCTGGGGGCCTTCGAGCCTCTTGCCTTCACCATCCAGCCCTTGTCTAAATTACCCAGAGGACTGGCTCACAGGTTCCCTAGAGGGAAAATCGGAAGCCTGGAACCCTTTGGCTTTCAATGACTGTAGAAAAATACTCATCAATAGCAGGAATTTTTTTTACTTGCTCCTTGCCATAGAAAACAGTGAAATCCTGAACATGGGCCAATGATTTTTAAATGGCATCTTTGTTCCATCTTTTTCACTCCCTTCTCCCCCTGTCAGAGTCCATCAAATCTCTCCGTTATTATTTTGTATTAAGATATGCCACACAGGCAAGATGCTGCTTGCTTCTTTCCCAGGGAGCTGCCTGAGCCGGTGTGGGACTCAGTGGGGCCAAGCTGCCCGGAGTTGAAAGTGGCCAGGCTGCACCCTCCAGCTCATCCCACCTGGGAATGGGCCAGCAGTCACTTCCTGGAGGAAAGGGGGCCCTGTGGGAGGGGTCCAGGTGGAGTTCTCTTCCAGCCTTTCTTGAGGTTTCACTCCAAGGATGCAGGAGAGTGGGTATGAGAGAGAAGGAAGGGATGTTAGGAGCAGATATGGAGGCTCATACCTATAATCAGTTCCGAAAAGTCACCCTTGTTACCTTTCTACTTCATGTCATTATTCTAGGCCCCTCATACATCCTCTCCCAGTTGCCATTCTCTGCCCTGCAACACGGGAAGGGCACATTACCCTTTCTCACTGTGTCTTTGTCCGTAGATGCCCTTGATCACTTGGCCCTGATCTCGCTGGCATGAATATCTAGTGGGGAAAGGAATGGGGACTGAAGATGATTTTCCTCCTTCCGCTTTAAAAAAATTAGGATAACACAAATGAGATCTGGCACCTATAGTAGCATGGCCAAATAATTATCATACTAATAACACTAAAATTTTATTGTACACATGATTGTACTCCTGGCACTTTGCTTAATATTTCACCTGCATTATCTCAATTCTCCCAGGAACCAATGAAGAAGTTAGTAATGTTTTTATCCCCATTTTACTGATGAGGAAACTGAGGTTCAGAGAGGCTTAGTAATTTACTCAAGATTACACAGCTATTAAGACTCAAGCCTAGGTCTGCCCGAGTCCAAAGACTATGTTCTCAAGCTAAAGGAGACCCAAGTCTCCTTTATTGCCCTGGTGGCTCGATGGTGAAGCACTTGGCTGCTAATTGAAAGCTTGGCAGTTCAAACCCGCCAGCAGCTCCATGGAAGGAAAAACAGGCAATCTGCTTCTATAAAGGTTATAGCCTAGGAAGCCCAATGAGGCAGTTCTACTCTGTCCTAGAGGGTGGCTATGAGTCGGAATCGACTCAATGGCAATGGGTTTAGTTTCTTTGGTTATTATGCTTATTACTCATAATACTTCACATGATTATTAAAAAAGCATCAATAAACTTTTCAATTATTTTGTACTATAATAGAGGTGAAGCTCCAAGTGGATTTCTTAAGTACTATTTTTAACATTTTTTTTAAAATGTTGCTCTTTGAAAGTAATATTTTTCTATGTCTTATAAACTATTTTTCTTCCAAATCTCAGGGCTAAGTTTGGCAATTGGTTTAACACGGTCTCCTTCCCTGAAGGAACTCACAGACATCACATCACATAAACCATAAACATAAAATACATTGACACATTCAGAACAGATATGTTGACGCTGCTCTGACTCCAATCCCCAATCTGTAGTGTCTTCCAAGACTTTCTGTTAAGGTGTGTTGACTTTCTTGTAAGTGTTGCAACTGAAAAAGGTATTATTCAACTTAATTTGGTAGAATCAGCCTCATCTAACAAGAAAAAGACTTGAGCAAGAAATTCCTGTAAATGTCAATGCTTATTTTTCCTCAGTGGCTCTGAGGTCCTCCTTGTCACCTGATGAAAGGGCAGTAATCAAGTCCGCTATTTCTGAACTGGCATCACTAAGAGGCAATGCTGCGTAGTGGAGAGAGCTGGTCTGGGAGGTCTGAGGCCAGAGGCAACCTGGCTGCAGCCTGAAATGAAACGCCTGTGGGTGCGAGGCTTTGTGCTTATACGAGCACCTGGTGTGTGCATGCTGCTTGAACCCGGAAAAAGCCAGGAATGGGGCATCGGTGTTCCTTGCCCTAAATAACCTAAATCACTTTGAATGAAGAAGCAGGCTTCTCTCCGAGTATCCTCAAACACTTTATAGACTATTTCCTTAAATCTACTTTGAATGGAATCAATTTCCCATTTTACTGAAAGGCTAGAAAAGAAGCCCTGCTGACGCAACAGTTAAATGCTTGGTTGCTAACCGAAAGGTTGGCAGTTTGAACCCACCCAGTGGCTCCACAGGAGGAAGACCTAGAGATCTGCTCCTGTAAAGATTACATCCTGGGAAACCCTATGGGACAGTTCTACTCTGTCATGTGGGGTTGCTATGAGTCGAAATTACTCAACGGCACCTAACAACAACAGAGAGTGGAAATGACCTCGCTCCCTCCCACCCTCTCAACTTTCTTTTTTCTTTCTGCAAACATTTATTGAACACCTACTGTAGATAGAACAATATGCTAGAAGGCCTGCCACCATTAAAAAGCATTATTTAGGGAACAGTGAGTTTCTGTTTATGGTGATGTGAAATCTGGCAACAGTGATGGGTGATGGTTGTACAACATGATTGACATAACTGATATCACTAAATTGTACACCTGAAAAATGTTGAAGTGGTAAATGTTGTGTTATACATATATTTACAATAATATAACAGGCATATTGGAAAGCATCTCTGTTCAACTTAAACCACGTCATATAAGAGAAGTTTGTCATGCAATTCTTTATTTAAGCAAATTCATGAATGCTTTGGATCGCTGAAAATAGAGATTAAGAAGTTGGCAATTAGTTTGTAGAGAGAATTTAGATTGTTTTGGTTTCTGTTTATTTCCAATTTTATTTCCCAGATTTCATTTCTGAACACACTCTAGTATTTGTGAGGTACTTGACATCTATATTTCATCATACAAATCTTTCATTCCCACCCCCATATATGGGAGGGTTGGCATTGAAGAACTAATTGATTTTCATATACTCAAAAGGGGGAAACTGTTCTCCCATTTTCTTTTCTCCATTGTAACAGCCAGGTAGCCAACTCTGCATTAAGGGATCGAGTGATGTGTTTAAATGGGAACAGCTGAAGGCTGCAAGAAGATCTTGGCTCCAGATCACAACCCTACTAACTAGAGGTGTGCCCCTTGAAAAAACCACTTAACTTCTGTAGACCTTCTCCTTAAATGTGGGCAATAATATACTACCTGCCAGGTGGTCGACTGAGGGACCATGCAACTCTTAGCTGTAGATTTGGAATGGCTTTTAGGACGAAGAAATTATGGGAAGTTTTTAGTTTGTTTAGCATTAAGAGGGAGAATGAGCTCCATTGCTTCTCATGGAATTGGCAAAAAATGGCCATTTTGCAGAGAGAATAAGGAAATGGAATCACAGAGAGGTCAAACCACTTACGCAGGATCACCCTATAGACAGATGAGTGGAAGACAGGGTTAGGACATCTATTTCCAAGCAATTCCTATACTTATTCCTTGGAAGAGAAGTTCCCTTCCTTTATAATAGTAGCATCTTCTACAGTATCTTTTCAGTAAGTACTTAAGCTTATTTAGTTTTCTAGTTTTCATGGCCCTATTTCCATTTGTTATAAACTTAGGCAAATTGGTTAAAACTTCCTTCTACTCATAAATTAAGTTCCAACATACTTATTCCATACCATGCTCCAGCTAGCCTTATTGAAAAAGACCTGCTATATATTACTTTATGAAAACAAAGATACAGCGTATCAGGCCTGGCTTCATGAGGAATTCAGTCTAAGAGCATCAGTGCCATTCCTTCCGGGACAACAATGACTTATCCATTGTCAGCCTCCTTCAAGCTGATTTTCCCTTAGTCACCAAGAAGGCTTTCCTCCGCCAAGCCCTTTGCTCTCTATGCTAAGGGTAGATGCAGTGGCCTTGCAATGCAAAGATCTTTCTGTTTGTTGATTCATGCTCTGGCCTGTAGAGATGGGAGCCATACTTTTGACTTCATTAACATGATACCCTAACCACTGAAACAAATGAAAACATAACAGCTAATCTTGGTGCAAGATGGACAATTGCACATTTTATCTTCTTGCTATCTGAGTTAACTATAATTAATGTCTCCTCAATTTTAAAAATGGGAGAGAATAACCACACTATTGGGGTAATGATGGAGCACGCCGGTATAAAGTATAGTGCTATTAGACAAAATTATAATATGGTCAATCATCTGGTCCCTGTTTAATGATAGACACAAACACTATTGTACCATTTACAGGATGGGAGGAGATGGAGGGCAGAGAAGAGGGGGGATTTGTAGCTTCACTCTATTCTGTGCTTGAAAGAATAGTTGTTACCTTGCTTCTCAGTCCCCAACTCTGGTTTGAACTTGTGTTCATTCAATAAATAAAAATGATGGAAGTGAAACTTAATGAGACACACCTCTGCACTTACGGAGCTCACCAACTGCTCAGAGAGGCAGAAATAGACACTTGTAAGTGGAGAAAAAGTGTGGCAGGTGCTTTAATAGAGAAGTGAACCAAGGGCAGAGGGGCCTCAAGGAGGCAGCAACTTCTGGGGAAGGCAGGAAGATGACATTTACGCTGGGTCTGGAAGGGTGAGTAATTTCTTGCCATTCTGGTTGTGAAGCAGAGCTAGTGTCAGCTGCCCCATGCAATAGGCCTGGAAGTAGACAAATACCACCACCACGGAGATCCCATGTATAGCTCTCTGGAAGGAAAGGGGGATAGTGACCCAGGGCTTTGTGGTGTTCTTTAGCCTTGCAAATCATCCTTCCACTGATAGGGTGAGCCAGAGGGACTCCCAAAGGAGTTGGAGTGGTGGGGTGAGCAGTATTAGAATCCTTGTGGGATAAAAAACAAAAACAAAAAAGCCATTCCTGTCGAGTGAATTCCAACTCATAGTGACCCTGTAGGTCAGAATAGAATTGCCCTATAGCATTTCCAAGGAGCAGCTGGTAGATTCGAACTGCTGACCTTTTGGTTAGTGGCCAAACACTTAACCACTGTGCCACCAGGGTTCTGTCTGTGGGATAGGAGCAATAATTTAAAAACTGTATTCAATATTAGAATTTAATCATTGAAAACCAAAAGAAATACCTATTTTATCAAAATGAATAACATGGAAAAAAGCATACGAAATTTTAATATTTAATAAAAACCAAACCAAACCCGTTGCCATCAAGTTGATTCCAACTCATACAACACTATAGGACAAAGTAGAACTGCACCATAGGGTTTCCAAGGAGTGGTTGGTGGATTTGAGCCTTTTGGTCAGCAGCCATAGCTCTTAACCACTGCGCCACCAGGGCTGAGAGATGACAGCATAACACTTCAAATTTATAGTACAGGGTATGGATATATATCTTATTAGATTGTTTTCTCAGTATCTACTACCAAATGAGCTGGGGTCTTGATGGGGTTGTTGTTAGGTGTGGAGTCAGCTTTTGACTCATAGTGACCCCACATGACAGAGTAAAACTGCCCCACAGGATTTTCTTGGCTGTAATCTTTATGGAAGCAGATTGCCAGGTTTGTCTCCTGCAGAGCCGCTGGGTTAGTTTGAACCACCAACCTTTTGGTTAGCATCCAGGCGTTTAACCATTGCACCAACAGAATTCCTTCTTGATGCGGTAGTGAGGGATAATTTTAGAGTACAGAATCCTTCAACATTCATTTGAGAAGGGTGACAAGCACAAAAACTTGGGGTAAGTCTATGTTCTAGATGGTCACATAGTCAAAGAGCTTGACGAGAACTTGATCCTAAGTAAAAATTTAAAGCAGTATCTTAGGGCCTTCTCTATCCACACCTCCAGGCTTCTCTTTGGGAGACTCACATTCCCCTTAAAAGACCTCACGTGGACTCCACCTCTCTCCCCAAGCCCACACCAGTTAATGCCGTACTGTGGACAAGGGCAGGTTATCCAATAAACAAGGTAAGCATAATGCTTACCTTGCTTACCAGATCATCTGCAGTGAAGAATTTCAGATTTTTTTCACCACATCAAAGATTCTGTTTCTAAGTATGGGCAGCATCTGCCTCACTACCAACCCCACAGCACCTTCCTACAGAACCAAAGCCTCTTTTCAAATTTACAATCTCTGCCTTGGGCAGAGGACCCAATAAGCAAGGTAAGCTCGGGCTTACTTGTGCGTATTTAATAATCTGTAGTGAACAATGTCAGGTGAGTTTCACCACATCACAAGTAAGCCCATGCTTGCTTTGCTTACTGGGTCATCTGCTCCTGACTGTGGACTATCCCTTTTACAAAATGTACCTGTTCTGACTCTCACCCTTGAGGAGTCTATGTATTTGCATTTCAATAGCGATTTTCTAGAACCACTGAAACCTCACCTTGGAAGGCCAGATGGCCTGCTCAAAGGACAGGAGTCCTTATTTGGGATGCTTTTTTGACCTCCTCACATTTCATCCTAGGCTGCTGCCTCCTTGTAGGTTGTTGTTTCCTGTCCAGCTGAAAGCCAATCCACATTCTTCTCTCTCTCACCCAAGTACCCCACTCAGATCCCTTGGGATCTGTGCCCTTAGCCACCATGAGTTAGGGTGAAAATGAGGAAGAATTCTGGTTCTTCTTGCAGCTCACTTTGAGTGCCTTGCATTTATTTCTCTCTCTGTGAAGTCCGTTTATTGATTAATGGACTCTTTATTAGAGTTATTAAACGAGTGAAACACATACACACACACAGAAACCCACCTCTACCCCGCCCAAACCACTGGCTGGCAAAATGAGTTCTATTTCCAGCCCTGACATCTTGCCAGTTTGTCATTCTCCTTTCTGGCCACATCAAGTTCCATCGGGTTTGAGTTTATTGGCTACACAGTGAGGTTTATGTTGTCACAGAAATTAGCCTTGATGGACAGGGATATGGCCAGGGGATCAGGAGAGCTCGGCAGCCTCATGGTGTTGGCATGGCCAAGATGTTAGGGTGCCTGGAGCCCTCTCCAAGAAAAATCAAAGCTGGCTCTTTGCAGCAGCAAATGAGTGCAATGAGACACTCCTGAGGGACAGGAGCTTGGACGTGATTGTGAGCCGTCCAGTTCCCATTCTGCCTGTTGGCCCTCACCCCCTGCCTTCCCAGCCCTCCCAGTGCCCCCCAGTGCCAAAAATCCTTCTCCGTGCAATGGAGGCAGGGCTGCGAGGCCTGAGGTTAAGCTGCTCTCTTCTGCAGTTCGTGGTTAGCTTTCCTAGGCTCTTGGCTGCTTGACAAAGTTGGATAATAATTCAATATTTCTTACCGAAATACTTGACCTTATTGTTAGTCTTTGTGACAAGGGGAATTTAAAGGAGCTGCAAAAATGCAAACAAGTGTGGCTGAGAAAGGCCAGGGTATGCCACTGAGTAGTGAACAGTTTCTTTTTCTGACATCTATAAAATTTAGGTGAAAACAGGTCAACATTGATCTTGGCAAATGGGAAAGCCAGCTCTATTGTTAGCAAGTGAGCTTCAGATATAAATGTAAGTCTGGTTCAATCAAAACCACGTTTGGTTTTGGAGACTAGTGATGTGATTTCTATATTTTAAAAAGAGTATATTTATATAGACACAAAGAGTAAAAATATTTTTTGGCCAAAAGAATCATTTTCTAAGTATCAGATCAACTTGTTGAAGTACAAGATGGGACCCCTTTCATGTTCTTTTTAAATTTGTAGGGTACGTGTCCCTGACACCTTCTCTTCCCTTTCTTTTGAGTTGGCAGGGGCTGTTGAATATTAAAATCATACATTAGGAAAAATTCTGCATTGTCTAATGTAGGGACCGACTGGAGACTGCTAGCTCGTGGCGGAAAAAGAAATGAAGTTAGAGAATTCAAATGTATAGCTTACCAGACTTGGCACTGAGTCTTATAATCATTTTTATGGGCTCCTCTCAGGAGCCTCATAAGATAGGTTTGAGCTCACCGAGGAGGAACATGAGTTTAGTCACTTGCCAAATCCAGATCATGGCGGGTCAGCTAATTTTAGCCTACTGGGCAGCTTGCTGATCTCATTTTCTCTCTGTCCTGGGATTATCTGAAGTCCCTGCCCTGCTAGGAACTAGAGCAATCATAGCTGCTGCTTCTGCCACAACCTTCAATTAGCAAATGAGGAGGCTGAGGTCCAAAGTCAAGTGTGTGCTATTCGACAGGACCCTAGAAGCGTTTACCCTTTCTTGGTAAATCTTTTTTTTTAATTTAATTTTGTATTGTTATAAAAATATACATCACACAAGATTTGCCAGTTTAGCATTTTTCACGTGTATGATTCAGTGACACCCGTTACATCGATCACATTGTATAACCATCATCAGATCCATGTTTGAATATCAATTGGCCTGGTTAGCTTGGTTCCCACAGAATGTCATGTTTGGGCTTTAAATTTTCTTTCTTTCTTTTTTTTTTTTTTTTAAAAAGACACGTATGGACTAAGAAAAGAGAGAGAATATTTCTTGTGGGGAGGGACCGAGGTCCTGGGTTGGAATTGGGGGTGGTGCATGGGAGTGTAACAGGGTCTGGAATCACACAGTAACAGAGAATGAAAAACTCTGAACTGGAGGGGACCATCTGTTGGTGTAGCTGCTCTTCCTGAGGCTGATTTTCAGTCTCCTGCTGAGGTGATGATCCCTTTAAAATTCTCAGCATTCTCACTCTCCCTCATCCTGCCTCCCCAACTTGGAGGCATCTTATTCCTTTCATTTGTATTGGTGTCCTGCCAAGTCTGGCACCAGGCAGTCCCCACCCGAGAAGTTGGGAAGTATGTAGGCTCACCCAGGCCTAGAAAGTGAGCTGTCCCCGGGACGCTAACTGCAAGCTGTCTCCTTCAATCACATCATCCCGCCAGATAATCATTTTCAAATGGCAAACAATAATAAAAGCTTTCCTCTATTTTGCTTCCAAGTGTCAATGTATCTACATAGGCCATAGATGTGTATGTGAATTGTCTATTTAAGAGAAAAAGAAGTTTGAGGAGCACTGGAGTATGTTCAGGGAAGCCTGGGAATCGCCTCAGGTGGCTTTTCAAACACTCTGTGAGAGATACACATGTGACAAGATTCAGAGATGTAGGAACTAGATGGTCAGGTGACTTTAGTTTTTCATCCAAATCTGGAGAAGGTTGGCACGTGGTCTGTTTGGAGTAGGGTTTCTTGTGAATCTAAGGGTGGCTGAACACTGGGAATGAGACAGAGGTGGGGGACCCAGAGACCATTTCTGGCTGCTGAAGATGTATGACTGGACCCTGAAAGAAAAATCCCAAGTATTCAAACTCAGTAAGAGGGTGAGTAGGAGGTGCATGTGTGTTCTAGGGGTACGCTCAGGTTAATCTGTGATGCCTCTTCATCTTCAGAGTGTCTATTTTTCTTTAAGAGGTCAGGGTGAAGTAATCTAAGTGAAGCAATTTAACTGGCCAGTAATTTAAACCATTTTTATATTAAAACAGATGAATAAATTATGGAATGCAATAAAAAAATTCTTAGGAGTTGGAAAGCTAAAACTGCACTTTGGAGAAATCTTCTATTTGCAGAAGTCACCTTTGGGCCAAACTCAGGCAGACTCCCCAGAATTAAGGGTTTGTTCTCTGCCGTTAGGTGGCTGCAGTAGAAACAAGAAGCCCTGTCAGTGTTCAGAAAATCCCTGAATGGCGCAAATGGTTTGTGCTAGACTACTCACCGAGGTTGGCAGTTCAGACCCACTCAGCAACACTGTGGAAGGAAGCCCTGGTGAAATGCTTCCATAAAAATTATAGCCAAGAAAACCCGATAGGGCAGTTTTACTCATGTGGTCACCATGAGTTGAAATCATCTCAATGGCAATGAGTTTTGGTTTTGATTTTGGCCAGTGTTCAGGGCATTTTCCCAGAGACCTGTGGAGTGGTTGGACTTGGTAGAATTTTTTCTCTCCATACCCTGTGTTTTTGCTCATCCAACTCCATCCACTCCTACAAACCTTCAGGTCTATCTCTTCCTTGAAGACTTTCCCTACCATTCTGGCCCAATTGCTTAATGACAGCATACAGAGTCTTGTACTATGACTTTGCTACTCTAATCTTCTTAGACTCTTTTCCGGTTATCTATTGCTGTTTAACAAACCGCACCACAATTTAGTAGTTTAGAACAACAACCATTTTATTTGCTCATGATTCTGTAGGACAGGAAGTCAGGCAGGCCTCAGCAGGGCAGCTCTGCTGCATGTGGTATAGGCTGAGACCGTTCACTCGGCAGCAATCACCTCGGGCTGGGCAGGAAAATTCAAGAAGGGTTCACTCATGTATCTAGCTCCTTGCTGATCCCCTGCGTGTGGCTTTTGTCTCTCCCGCATAGCTAGCTTGAGCTTCCTTATGGAATGGTCGTCGTAGGTCACTCAGGATTCTTACATGGCACTGGTTTCTAAGAGGTACACAAATAGAAGCTGCAGGTCTTGTACGGTCTGCCTTTGATGAGGAGATGGACAGGATTACTTCCGCGGCGTTCTGTTGATCAAAGCTAGTCACAGGGCCAACTCAGAGCCAAGGAGAGGGCAAAGATCCCCAACTCTCAATAGGAGGAGAGGCAAAGTCTTTACAGTTAACTTTAAATTACCACAATGTAGTTGAAACTCACCCCATCCTACTTTGAAGCCTATGATCTGAACCACTCTGCAATTGCTATTCTTAGATTTTATAAACCCCTCTCAGTACCAACTGCAGTGGGACTTCGTAAATATTTGGTGACTATATATCAGGATTCAGGCATCAGTAACAGGTATGAAAGCAGAAGAGATTTTGGGCATGGGCATTCCTGCACAGGCAGACACCTCTTCATCACGACACAGGGACAAGAGGCATCACGGTGATGGAGAAAGTGCATATTTTGCAGAAAATGATGAATCCCTACTATTTTGTAAAAGAAGTGGGCATTATGCTTCCTTGAGTCTTCAGTATTCATATTAGAGAGCCTACGGATGAGGGACTCTTGTTCAGGGGAAAAACAGAAGCTCATACCACCCAGCAGTTTCAAGATCTTCAGGCAAGTGCTGGGTGGCAGGATCCCTCTAGACTTGCCAGGGCACCTGGGGGTAGTCAGGCTGGAAAGACAGCCCTGGCAGAGGGGGTTGAGGTGTCACTCCAAGACTCAGTGGGATCCAAGAGCCACCCTTCCAGGAAATCAGAGTGGTGACTTTTCAGAGAAAGAGGCCATTGTTTTTTTGCTACTTTAAATAGCTGATGGAAGCACACAGGAATGCAGCGAGGACCCTCCCTCCTGACAAGGGAGGATTAGAGATGGAAGAACCAAACTCTGGAAGCCTCTGGGCACAGGTGTGGGAACCACCATGGGGATAGAAAGGGGAGTGAGTACTCCCTAGGGGTGGCCATGTTGATTGTAGAATTCCAGCCCTTCACCAACCAGCTACATAACCCTTCATCTCACTGGGCCTCAGGTTCTTCATTTGCAAAATTGGGATGGCGATCCTCAGAATTTTTATCTGGAGGATTAAATAAAATAATCTATGTAAAGGGTTTGGCATGGTGTTTGCCACGAGGTAAGCAGTTAATAAATATTAACTTCTTAGTCTCCAAAAAGTTAGAGAAGGGACCTTAGAAATCACTGAATCCAATTTGTGAATGAACAAATTGAGGATGAGAGATGTTAAAATGTTTTGCCCAATTTTAGACAGCATATTGGTGAATCCACATTTCCTTCCTCTTGGCCCAGGGCTCTTCCTTCTGTTCCATAGATGTTTAAGTGCCTCTAAGGACGGAAAACGGAAACCCTGGTGGCATAGTGGTTAAGTGCTACGGATGCTAACCAAAAGGTAGGCAGTTCGAATCCACCAGGCGCTCCTTGGAAACTCTATGGGGGCAGTTCTACTCTGTCCTATAGGGTCGCTATGAGTTGGAATCAACTTTATGGCAGTGGGTTTTGGTTTAAGGACAGAAAGCAACTTTTTCTTGCAGCAACAACACAACTCATAATGGCAAATTTTTGCCTTTATTCTTTTTTTTCTTGCTCTTCCTCTTTTTCTTTTTTAATTGTACTTTAGATAAAGATTTACAGAACTAGTTTCTCATTAAACAGTGCACATATTGTTTTATGACATTAAACATTAACAACCCCATGACATATCAATACTCTCCCTTCTCAAAATTGGGTTCCCTGTTAAAAGCTTTCCTGTCCCCTCCTGCCTTCTAGTCCTTGCCCCTGGGCTGGTGTGCCCATTTAGTCTTGTTTTGTTTTATGGACCTGTCCAATTTTTGGCTGAAGGGTGAACTTCAGGGGTGACTTCATTACTGAGCTAAAAGGGCGTCCGGGGCCATACTCTCAGGGTTTCTCCAGTCTCTATCAGGCCAGCAAGTCTGGTCTTTCTTTCTGAGTTAGAATTTTGTCCTACATTTTTCTCCAGCTCTGTCCCGGACCTTCTGATATGATCCCTGTCAGAGCAGTTGGTGGTGGTAGCTGGGCACCATCTAGTTGTGTTGGACTTAGTCTGGTGGAGGCTGTGGTAGTTGTGGTCCATTAGTCCTTTGGACTAATCTTTCTCTTGTGTCTTTAGTTTTCTTCATTCTTCCTTGCTCCTGAAGGAGTGAGACCAGTGGAGTATCCTTGATGGCTTTTAAGACCCCAGACGCTACTCCCCGCAGTAGAATGTAGAACATTTTCTTTATAAACTGTGTTATGCAATTGAGCTAGATGTTCTCTGAGACCATGGTCCCCACAACCCCTAGCCCAACAATTTGGTCCCTCAGGGAGTTTGGATGTGTCTAAGGAGCTGGCACAACTGGCTATTCCTAGGAGTGGGATTGCCAGATCATATGGTCTTTCTAAGGAATCACCATATGGTTTTCTGAAATGGTGGTATCATTTTGCATTCCCACCAGCAGTGCATAAGAGTTCTGATCTACCCACAGCCTCTCCAACATTTGTTATTTCCTTTTTTTTTTTTTTTGATTTGTGCCAGTAATGCCAGGGTGAGATGGCATCTTACTGTGGTTTTGATTTGCATTTCTCTAATGGCTAGTGATCACGAGCATTTTCTCACGTGTCTGTTAACCACTTGAATGTCTTCTTTGAAGTGTCTGTTCATTTCCTTTGCCCATTTTTTAATTGGATTATCTGTCTTTTTGTTGTAGAGCTGTTGGATTTTCTTGTAGATTTTAGAGACTAGACCTTTGTCTGATTTGTAATAGCCAAAATTTTTTCCCTACTCTGTAGATTCTCTTTTTACTCTTTTGGTGAAGTCTTTTGATGAGCCTAAGTGTTTAATCTTTAGAAGATCCCAGTAATCTAGCTTATCTTCTGGAGTTTGTGTGTTGTTTGTTGTGGTTTGTCTCCTCTTAATGCTGTGTATTAGGGCCTCTAGCATTGATCCTATTTTTTCATCTATGAACTTCATAGTTTTTGGCTTTATACTTAGGTCTTTGACCCATTTTGAATTAGTTTTTGTATATGGTGTGAGGTATGGTTCCTGTTTCATTTTTTTGCAGATGGACATCCATTTTTTCCCACACCGTTTGTTAAAAAAGACTGTCTTTTCCCCATTTGATGGGCTTTGGACCCTTGTCAAAGATCAGGTGACCATAGGTGGATGGATTTGCACCTGGGTTCCCAATTCTGTTCCACTGGTCCACATATCTGTTGTTATACCAGTACCAGACTGTTTTGACTACCATAGCTGTATAGTAGATTCTGAGGTCACAAAGTGCAAGTCCTCCTACTTTATTCTTCTTCAATAGTGCTTAACTTATCCAGGGCTTCTTCCCTTTCTATATAAAGTTAATGATAAGTTTTTGCATCTCTTTAAAGAATGTTGTTGGTGTTTGGGTTGGGATTGCATTGTATTTGTAAATCATCATTTTTGCAATGCTGAGTCTACCTATCCATGAGCATGGTATGTTTTTCCATTTATGTAGATCTCTTTTGGTTTCTTGCAATAGTGGTTTGTAGTTTTCTTTATACAGGTCTTTTACATCCCTGGTTAGATTTATTCCTATGTATTTTATTTTTTTAGGTGCTATTATAAATGGTATTGTTTTCATGATTTACTTTTTATTGTTCTCTATATTGGTGTATAGGAATCCAACTGATTTTTGTGTGTTTATCTTGTATAGGGTCGCTATGAGTCGGAATCAACTCAACGGCACTGGTTTTTTTTTTTTTTTTATCTTGTATCCTGTTACTCTGCTGAATCTTTCTTAGTTCCTGTAGTTTTCTTGTGGAATCTTTTGGGTTTTCTATGTATAGTATCACATCATCTGCAAATAGGGAGAGTTTAACTTTTTCATTAGCAATTCAGATTCCCTTTATTTCTTTTTCTTGTCTTACTGTTCTAGCTATGACTTCCAGCACACTGTTAAATAGGAGTGGTGGTAAAGGGCATCCTTTGACTTGTTCCAATTCTCAAGGTGAATGTTTCAGCCTCTCTCCATTAAGAATGATGTTGGCCATTGGTTTTGCATAGATGCCCTTTGTTATGTTGAGAAATTTCCCTTCTATACCTATTTTATTGAGAGTTTCTATCAGGAATGTGTGTTGGAGTTTGTCAAATGCCTTGTCTGCATGGATTGAGATGATCAGGTGATTCTTTTCTTTCCTTTTATTTATATGGTTGATCGATTTTCTAATGTCGAACCATACTTGCATACCTGGAATGAAAGCTACTTGGTTGTGGTGTGTAACTTTTTTGATATGATGCAGAATTCTGTTGGCTAGAATTTTGTTGAGAATTTTTGCATCAATATTCATGAGATATATTGGTCTGTAATTTTCTTTTTTTGTGGTGTCTTTGCCTGATTTCAGTATCAGGGTTATGCTGGCTTCATAGATTGAATTCGGAAGTGTTGCTTCATTTTCTATGTTCTGAAATAGTTTGAGTAGTACTGGTGTAAACTATTCTCTGAATGTTTGGTAGAATTCTCCAGTGAAGCCATCTGGGCCAGGGCTTTTTTTTTGTTGTTGGGAGTTTTCTTTCTTCTTCTTCTTCTTTTTTTTTTTTTTTTTTTATTATCCTTTCAATCTCTTCTCTTATTTTGGATCTGTTCAGATTTTCAACATCATTTTGTGTTTCTAGAAATTTGTGCATCCTCAAGGTTTTCAAATTTGTTGGAGTATAGTTTTTCATCCATACTCTGTTATGATCCTTTTTTTTTTTCACGTGGGTCTGTTGTAATGCCCCCCATTTCATTTCTTATTTGAGTTATTTGCATCCTCTCCTGTTTTTCTTTTGTTAATTTGGCCAGTGATTTGTCAATTTTGTTGATCCTTTCAAAGAATCAACTTTCGGTTTTGTTGATTCTTTCTATTGTTTCTCTATTTCATTTATTTCTGCTCTGATATTTATTATTTCCTTTCTGTGGTGGCTGTGGGCTTCTTTTGCTGTTCTCCATTTGTTTGAGTTGTCTAGCTAATGTTTTGATTTTGTCCTTTTTAAATGTGTGCATCTATTGCTGTAAATTGACCTCTGAGCACTGCCTTTGCTGTGTCCCAAAGGTTTTGGTATGATGTGTTTTCACTCTCATTTGATTCTAGGAATTTTTTTTATTCCATTTCTGATTTCTTCTATTACCCAGTGGTTTTTAAGCAGGGTGTTATTCTGTTTCCATATAATTGATTTTTTTTCCTTGCTCTTCCTGTTGTTAATTTCTACTTTGATGGCATTGTGATCAAAGAAGATACTTTGTATTTGTCAATGTTTTGGATTTTGTTGAGGGTTGCTCTGTGTCTTAAGATGTGGTCTATTCTGGAGAAAGTTCCGTGTGAGTTGGAAAAGAATGTGTACTTAGCAGCTATTGGGTGGAAAGTTCTACATATGTCTATGAGGTCAAGTTGGCTGACTGTGCCCTTTAACTCTTCTGTATCTTTGCTGAGTTTCTTTCTAGATGTTCTGTCCTTTTCTGAGAGTGTTGTTTTGAAGTCTGCTACTATTATTGTGGTAAAATTTCTCTTTTCAGTGCTGTTAGAGTTTGTTTTACGTACTTTGAAGCCCTGTCATTGGGTGTGTAGATGATTATTATGGTTAAGTCTTCATGAAGGATTGTCCCTTTAATCATTATATAGTGCCCTTCTCTCTCTTTTATCATGAATTTTGTTTTAAAGCCTATTTTATCTGAGATTAGTATTGCCACTCCTGCTCTTTTTTGGTAGTTATTTGCTTGATATATATTTTTCCATCCTTTGATTTTTAATAAATTTATGTCTTTGTTTCTAAGGTGTGTCTCTTGTAGACAGCATATTGATGGGTCCTTTTTTTTTTTTTTTTAATCCGTTCCGTCACTCTGTGTCTCTTTATGAGTGCATTTAGACCATTTACATTCAGTGTAATTATTGATAAGTATGAGTTTATTGCTGTCATTTTGTAGTGCTTTTTTTTGGTGATGCTGACAGTTTCTTTGTTCCTCATACTCTCCTGTGCTGAGTTCCTTTCGTTTGTGGATTTTTGTTTTGTTTCTTTTGTTTTTGTTGAGACTTTATGTTTTTATTCTTTATTTTGATGAGTAGGTTTGTTAACTTTCTTTGTGGTTACCTTCAAATTTACCTTATTTTCCTAGGTTTGAACCAGTCTATTCCTCACCATTAGAAAGTTCTGTACCTACACCATTTACTCCCTCTTTTATTGTTCTGCTGTTTTTGTCATTTACAGATTAACTTCTCTGGTTTCCTGTTGCAAGTCTTTTGGTTTTGGATAGTCCTTGAGAGTTCATTTCCTAGGTTGGTATCTGGCTGGTACAATCTTGCATCCTAGATTCAGGCTGTGGTCTGATGTTGTTTCTTCTCAGACCAACATACTCCCTTTAATAATTCTTGTAAATTTGGGTTGGTTTTTACATATTCCCTTAATTTCTGTTTATCTGAAAATGTCCTAATTTCACCATCATGTTTGAATGAAGGTTTTGCAGGATATATTATTCTTGGTTGGCTTTTTTAAATTTTTTCTCAAGGTTTTATGTATGTCATCCCATTGCCTTCTTGCCTGCATGGTTTCTGCCAAATAATCAGAACTTAGTCTTATTTTTTCTCCTCTGTATGTTACTTTTTGTTTTTCTCAAGCAGCTCTTAGGATTTTTTCTTTGTGTTTGATTTTAGTGAGTGTGATTATGATATGCCTTGGTGTTTTTCTATTCTATATGGGGTT
The DNA here is from genome assembly GCF_024166365.1 of Elephas maximus indicus. Classification (NCBI taxonomy): domain Eukaryota; kingdom Metazoa; phylum Chordata; class Mammalia; order Proboscidea; family Elephantidae; genus Elephas; species Elephas maximus. The sequence continues at coordinate 110,167,481 of NC_064819.1, forward strand.
TGTTGAGCTTCTTGATTGGCCAGCTTTTCATCTTTCATGATAGTAGGGAAGTTTTCTGTCAGCAGTTCTTCAATGATCCTCTCTTTGTTTTCTCTTTTCTCCCTCTGTTCTGAAAGTCTGATCACTTGCAATTTTTTGCTTTTGATTGTATCCCACATAATTCTCAGGGTTTCTTCATTTTCCTTCATTCTTTTTTCTAATTTTTCCTCAAACAGAGTTGTATCCAAGTGTTTGTCTTCAATTTCACTGGTCCTGTCTTCCATCACTTCAGACCTGCTCCTCAGCCCTTCTATTACACTGTCCATTTCTGAAATCTTGTTGTTTATCTTTTGGATTTATAATTGTTGATTTTGTATGATTTCTAGCTGTGAATTTATTTTAACATTTTGTTCCTGTATTATTTTCCTGAGTTCTTCCATTTTTTTGGTCTGTATTTTCTGTGAATTTGTCTACCTTTTCCATGAATTTGCCAATTTTTTTCTCATTTTTGTCTGCTTTTTGCTTCAACTCTTGGATAGTTCTGAATATTAGAGATTTAAATTCCCTATTAGGTAGTTCTAGTGCCTTTTCTTCTACTGGAAAGTCATCTGGTGTTTTATTTTGGACATCTACTGGAACCATCCAGTCCTGTTTTTTTTTAAATATGTTTTGATATTGTCTGTGTCTTCTGGGGAAACCCTGGTGGCTTAGTGGTTAAGTGCTATCACTGCTAACCAAAGGGTTGGCAGTTCAAATCCACCAGGTGCTGCTTGGAAACTCTATGGGGCAGTACTACTCTGTCCTATAGGGTCGCTATGAGTCAGAATCGACTCAACGGAACTGGGTTTGGTTTTTTGGTTTGGTGTCTTCTGGACATTCAGTAGTTATTTTATTCATTAATTGATTGTAGATCCATTTGTTTCTTCCTGCTTTTTGGTTTTACTTGGTTACATCTGGGCAGGTGGGCAGTGTGTTCTTTGTTGTTTGCTCATCTGTGGTCACGATACTTTTCACCTCCTTGTCCAAGGGGTAGAGCCTGTTGCTCAGCTATGGTGCAGCAGGGCAGGTCCAGCTGAAGGGGAGAGGCTGGGATGGGTTGTTTATGGCACGTACTAGGGCTGACAGGGCAGGCTGGGAATCAGTGCTGGGCAGGTTTCAAGAAGGCCATGCCTGTGCTGCTTGGGGGTGTGATGTTCAGCACACGGTGCAGGTAGGTAGGAAAGAAGGGGGAGTTTGTGATGTGTGGAGCTAATATGGGTATGGGAAAGAGAAGGGAGAGACAGGAGCCAAAAACAGAAAAGAAAAACAAAAGAGAGTTTTGCCTTTATTCTTGTGGAGAGTACTCCACATAACCCTGAAGAACATGGTGTTACCAGAACAGAAAATGCTAGCTTAAAAAAAAAGGCAAAACATAAACAAACAAAAAACTTGAAAACATCAGCAAATTTCAACATGAAAATCTCTGATTAAAGCCACCCACTTAAATCACATTAGTAAGTTCTGGCTCCTTTTTGAACTTTCTTTTCTTTTTTAAAATTTTATTGTGGTAAATATATATATTAAAACATTTGTCCATTCAACATTTTTTATATGTTCAATTCAATGGCGATAATTACGTTCATCATGTTATACAACCACCACCACTATCCATTTCCAAATCCATCACTCTTGACAGAAGCTCAGTGCCACCTAAGCAATGTTTCTCCATTTCCCCTCCCCTTCTACCCCTGGTAAGCACTAATACACTTTGGTCCCTATACATTCGCCTAGTCTAGATATTTCGTAGAAGTGGGATCATACAACATTTGCCCTTTTGTGTCTGACTTATTTCACACAGCGTAATGTTTTCAAGGTTCATCCATGTTGTAATATGTATCAGGACTTCATTTCTCTTTGTGCTTTAACCGCTGTGCCACCAGGGAGGCTTAGTTGAGTAATAAAATTATCTAAAAAACTTAGAGTTATAATAAAGTAAAAATAAAATGTCTCCTTCCTGCCAGCTTCCCCTCCCCACCCCTGCCTGCCATTCTAACTCCAGACAATTTTTATGCATGTCCAACTTTGCCTCCCTCTTATCAACAAATACCTGTGGGAACTTCTTTGGTTCATTGCAAAGGAGTCCGTGCCTATCAGTCTATGGAATTCCATTTTCCAGATGGACTGGGAGTCAGGGGGCCTGGGTTCTGTAAGACATTGTACTGGGGTCCTGTTATCTATTATTACACAAAAAATCACCCCAAAACTCAGAAACACAAAACAATAACCAGTGGCATCACTAGGGTTGGTGTCTCCCAGTGAGGTAATTCATGGTGTCACCCCCTCCATGGGCCTCCTCCCATACCAGACCGTACAGAATCCTTAGTAATGTTGTTTGTACCAATGTTACTCATAAAGAGTAATTCCCACATATCACTCCTTTTCCTTTAATAACTACTTCATTCTCAAGAAAACTTATTGATATAGATTCACAATTACTACCGCAATATTGTAGCTAAAACACCAGAAAATTTGACAAAGTCAGTGACTATAAAAACACTGGCAGCAATGAAAACAACAGCGTGTGCATGTAGCGCTGGCAGACCAAACCACGTGATTCAAAGCGTCATTGTAACTGGGTGATAATGACAGCTCTGACCTGAGGGCATTAGAAGATTCAAAAAGTAAGTTAGCATAGAGTTTTAGCCTTGTAGGTATATCGATACATGTAAGCTGGGCTTATGAAAAATGTTTTTATTGTTGTAACTAACCACAGGGATATTTAAAATAAATTTCTGCTGAAACACTGCACAAAGAATTTTATAGACAGTCATTTTAGTGTCACTCCCTCTGACAGTGTCACCTGGTGTGGTCTGCACCTCCCCTGCCTTGATGCCACTGCAATAACATTTTGTTATGCAACTAGATCTTGTGGATCAAGAATTTGAACAGGGCACAGTGGGAATGGCTTGTCTCCATTCCAAACATCTAGGGCCTCAGCTGGAAAGACTTGAATGGTGGAGGGTGATGCCAAAGGCCCGGGGCTAGAATAATTGGAGGCTTGTTACTCACATGGCTGGTGCCTACACTGGGATGGTTGAAGGATGGTCTTAGCTGGGACTGTCTCCTGGAGTGCCTGTGATGGTCTCAGAGTTGTTAGGTTTCTTACACGGCAGCTCAGGCTTCAAGAACAAGAGGTCCAGCCAACCCAAAGGAAGCCACGTGGCCTTTTAAGAGGTAGCCTCAGACAGTGCATAGTATCACTTTTACCACACTCTGTTGGTCAAAGCGGTCACAAGCCTGCCCAGATTCAAGGAGAGAGGACTCCCACCTTAGCTGGGAGGAGTGTCAAAGAATTTGCAGCCATGTTTTTAAACCACCCCATATGGTGACGATGCTTTTTGAATACCAATTGTCTAGTGGAGGATTTGGGTGCTGCTCCCAGGGGTAAGAGCTAAGCTAAGAGATGAGATTTGGACATTGAAGCATTTAAGTAGTGGGTCGCTGGGGCATTTTGAAGGTTTATGGAGACAGAATAATTAAAAATGGGACTGATTCGGGTAATGCTTGGGAGTGGGTATGGTTTTTAAGCCATCTGTGTAAGATTTTCATTTGCCACACCCGAAAAATAGGACCCGGCCCAGAGGACACTAAGACCCCCACCCAGGAGATAGTGTGGTGGTGAATTCAACTTTCTATTTGTGATCCCTTAAAATGTGATCCCTATTTTACAGTTAAGACAATAGAGGAAATGCCCTTGTAGGGAAGCCTCCCCAGCAGCCCAGCAGTGGGAATTGTGGCCTCATTTTGAGGAGGTGGTTGGGTCCCACCCTCTAGCTTTTCTTCCACCTGTGTACATACCCAGAAGGGACATCGTTTGTATTGAATCCAAAGCACAGTCTTTGAAGCTCTCAGGGATCTTCAGAGCAAAGTGCTGGGTGAGGTCAGGGTATTCAAGCGGCCTGAATGGAGGGAAGGAAAGGAGGCTGGGTGTGTGCCAGCCCAGGCAGCTTCCAGGCTGCGTGCAGTGGGAGGGATGCCCTGCTCATGAGTGGGCAGCCCCAGCAGCCATGTTGTCTAGGGCAAGAACCGTGAGTCACTGTGCTGTCCCCATCTCCTTGTGCTCTCTGAGTCACAGAAGGTTATAAAACCAAAAAAACCAAACCCGGTGCCGTCAAGTCGATTCCGACTCATAGCGACCCTAGGAGGGGTGTAATCAGGGGGTTCAGATCTTGCTTTGTGCTGGACACTGTTTTAGGCCCTTTGTATCATTAATCTGTTTCATTTACTCCTCACAATATTCCTATGAGGATTATAATCCCTATTTTACAGTTAAGAGACTGAGGGTCAGAGAGGTTCAAGAACTTTCCCAAGATCACACAGCGAGTAGGAGGGGAAGCTGGAATTCCAAATGGACAGGTTCTGTTGGCCTTTTCAGAATTAGGATGATGATAGGGCAAGAAGCCATCCTCTACTTCTCTTCCTGTCTTCACTCTACACTTTTCCATTTCCCGAATAATAAGATATCTATACCTGGCTCCTTGATGCTTGCAAAACCTAATCCCTTCAGAGTTAAAAAAAAAAGTTTGCTGCAAAACGTATTTGAAGAAATGATGCCTTAGGGCTGCACTGTCCAATAGGGTAGGCTTTGCTGTGAATTGCCATAGAGTGGATTCTGACTCATGGAGACCCCAGGTGTGCAGAGTAGAATGGCTCCATAGGGTTTTCAAGGCTGTGACCTTTCAGAAGCAGATTGCCAGGCCTCTCTTCCGAGGTGCCTCTGGGTGGGATTGAGCCACCAACTTTCTGTCTAGTAGTAGAGCACGCAACCATTTGTGCTACCCAGGGACTCCTATGGTAGACTTCAGCCACATGTAACTCTTCAAATTTAAATAAAATCAATAAAATTAAACAAAATTAAAAAATTCCGTTCCTCAATCATACTAGCCACATTTCAAGCACTCAATAAGCCACGTGTGGCTAATGCCTACTCTGTTAGATGGTGCAGGTATAGAATATTTCCATCATTACAGGAAGTTCTATGGGACAGTGCTGCCTTAGAGAATAAATTCAGGAAAACTTGCATTTTTAAAAGTAGTACTATTGCTAGTATTATTAGTACTTTTCATAGTGCTTGAAGTATTTATTTTCTCCGAAATCATTCTCAGAGGTAAAAATATAGATATTTTTACAGTATTTTATAACTCATAAAGGAGTTATGATGGTGAAACGGTTAAGCTCATGACTGCTAACTGAATGCTTGGCTATTTGAACCCCCCAGCCCCTCTGTGGAGAAAAGACCTGGCAATCTGCTTCCATAAAGATTACAGCCTAGGGAACCCAGGGGGCAGTTGTCTGTCAACTAGACAGTATGCAACAATGACATAGTTTTCAAACTGCGTTCACACAGCTGATCTTATTTAATATGCTAGCCTTGCAAGATAGGGTAGGTGATGATGCTGGAGATACAGTCACAAGGTTAAGAGAGGTTAAGGAACTTGGCGAATCTTCTGTAAACAGAAAATGGTAGAGCTAGGAGTTAAAAACAGGTTCTCTCACTGTGTACTCTCCCCAGGGGAGAATTTGTGTACACAATGCCTGAAATTATCCTTAGGCAAAATTATTAAATCAAAACAAATTTACCAGAACTAGGTGTGATGGGGAGCCCTGGTGGCACAGTGGCTAAGCACTGGGCTGCTAATCGAAAGGTTGGCGATTTCAACCCACCAGCTTCTCTGAGGAAGAAAGATGTGGCAGTCTGCTTCCATAAAGATTCACAGCCTTGAAAATCCTATGGAACAGTTCTACCCTGTCCTATGGGGTCACTATGAGTTAGAATTGATGCCATGGCAGTGGGTGTGTACATGGAAAGGTACATGTACATATACATGGAAAGGTAACTGACGTGACATATTTCAAATTAATATAGAAAGAACAATTCATTTAATTAAAAATATGTGTCATACACTGTTCTAGACCTTGGAGGTAATATCAAAGTCAGATAAATAGTAAACCCACAATAATATAACTCCAGGTCATGATAACTACTTTGCATGAGCATAAAGCAAAGTAAAAGGGTGGGTCGGGATGCTGTTTTAGATAGAGTTACTAGGAAAGATCTTTCTGAAGAGGGCATACTTGAATGGAAACCTATAGAAAGTGGGGGAGTGCCATACGTGCAAAGGCCCTGAGGCAAGCACATGTTTTTTTCTCTTCTTGCACTAACACAAACTGATTTCATATTCTGTGTTTGGTTATATATTTACTGCTTGTTTTCCCAGTTATAATGCCCATGCTTGTCTTGTGTGGTTAGAATGTAGTAAGAGAGTCAGGGAGTGGTAGGAGATGAGGTGGTCGGGGCCAGATCAGGAGGACGAGCAGGCCGTTAAGAATTTGGGATTTTTTTCTGAGGTGAGTGTGGAAGCTATGGGAGGTGGTAGTTGGAGGGCATGAGCTAGCTTAGGTTTTATTTATTTATTTTTTAATCTAACTTTATTTTGAACATTTTCAAACCTTCAGAAAAGGTGAAGGGGTTATACAATAAATGCTTTTTACCTAGATTATTCACTAATTATTAACCTGTCACATTTATTCTCTCAGAAAAAATTACATATTTTCTTAACCACATTAAACTAAATTGCAGACATCATGACACTTCATGGCTATATACTTCATCATATATATATATCCAAAACACCATTATCACACCGAAGAAACTTAAAAAATATAATACCTACTATTTTTAAATAAGAGCTCTGGAGGTGCAGTGGTTAAGAGCTTGACTGCTAACCAAAAGGTCAGCAGTTTGAATCCACCAGTCGTGCCTTGGAAACCCTATGGGGGCAGGTCTACTCTGTCCTATAGGGTCGCTATGAGTCAGAATCAACTCAATGGCAATGGGTTTGGCTTTTTTTTTTTTTAATTATTTAAACATTAAAACAGTGCATTAACATAAAAGGTATACTAAATATACTAAATAGTAATATATTAAATTTCTCAAATTGTTGTTAATAATATTCTTTACAGCTGATTTTGAAAAAATTCTAGGATCCAGTCGAGAACCACAGATTGCATCAGCTGCATGCCTCTTTAGTCTCTTTCAATCTAGAATAGTCCTCTGCTTTTCATTGCCTTTCATGACACTGACATTTTTTGAAGATTTCAGGACAGTTCTTACGTAGATTGTCTCATATCCTCTATTTGTCCGATTATGTTCTCATTATTAAATTTAGGTCGAACATTTTTGTCATGAATACTTCCTAGGCGATGTTGTGTCCTTCCCATTTCATCACACCAGGATGTACCTAGGGTCGGTTTGTCCCATTAGTTGTGATGAAAAGTGAGATAACTTGGCAAGTGGGTCTGCCAGGCTTCTCATTTTAAAGGTGCCTTTTTCCTTATGGCACAGCGGTTAAAGCACTCGGCTGCTAACCGAAAGGTCAGCAGTTCAAACCCATCAGCCGTTCCTTGGGAGAAAGATGTTGCAGTCTGCTTTCATAAAGATTTACAGCCTTGGAAACCCTGTGGGGTAGTTCTACTCTGTTCTGTAGGGTTACTCTGAGTCAGAATCGACTCATTGGCAGTGGGTTGGGTTTTTTTTGCTTGTTTGTTTTTTCCTTTCAGTAATCTATGGCGTGATACTTTGAGACCATGTGAGCATCCTTTTTCTCAACAAATTTTCACATAATGGTTTTAGCATTCACTGATTAAATGGCCTCACCTTTAAAATATATCATAATTCGTCCACTTCACATCAACTCCGCTGCTCTACCCTTGTCTAAACTGAAGTCACTGTTCACCTGAACTACTGCAGTAGCCTCCTAACTGTTCTTCCGGTTTCCGCTCCTGCCCTCCTTCAGTCTACACCTTACATAACACCAAGAGGGATCCTTTTAAAGCCTAAGACAGGCGTAGAAGCGACAACACCCCAATAGCAATCAGCACACCTAGTGCCCAGATGTTGGTATCTAAATTCCTTAAAGGATCCATCTATTCCAGGCCTGGAGCCTACGTCAGTATAGAACATGTTATTGTGTCACAAAATAGAGAAATGTTCGAAGACTGATGGAATTAGTCAAAAGATCACAGGCACTGACTTGAAGGGCCTCCCCTGGACAAATTTGGCCATACTGAAAAAAGAATCCATGAGTACACAGTGTTACAAAAAAAAAAAAAAAAAAAAAGAGGGGGTTCACCTTTACAGAAGAATGGCAGCTAATAAATATAGAAAAAAAAAAGGAATTATAAAATCAGATTATCACCTTTGCAACCACCGATGTGAATCAATTCGACAGCAACGGGTTAACCATCAACAGAGTAACTGATTTAGGCAAGGACCATCAGTGAATGCTGATAATGAGAACATAATCGGACAAATAGAGGATATGAGACAATCTACGTAAGAACTGTCCTGAAATCTTCAAAAAATGTCAGTGTCATGAAAGACAATGAAAAGCAGAGGACTATTCTAGATTGAAGAAGACTAAAGAGGCATGCAGCTGATGCAATCTGTGTTTCTCGACTGGATCCTAGAATTTTTTCAAAAACAGCTGTAAAGAATATTATTAACAATAATTTGAGAAATTTAATATATTACTATTTAGTACATTTAATATACCTTTTATATGTTAATATACTGTAGCACCAACAAGTACAAGTAGTTATTCCTCTACTTTATGTAGCACCAGACCAAATTCTGTTAACATTTACCAAACCTATGATCTATCAGGAACCGTACTAGGAGCCTTAACTCCCAAACTGCCTTCCCTGTCCCCAGAGCACTTACAGTAGAGTTGGGCAGACATAAGCTGATAGCCCACTTTCAGGCAGCCATATATCACCAGAGTGGGTGGGTGGGGCTGAGTTAGAGGCACATAGAAGAGGGAGCAGCTGGTTCTTCTTTGCAGGATTGGAGGAAGGCTTTGCCGAGGAGGTTATAGAATGAGCACCAAAAACATCCAAGCAGAGAAGAGTGAGAGTCCCTGGGTGGTGGAAACAGCTAACGCTCTTGGCTGCTCACTGAAAGGTTGGCAGTTTAAGCCTAGCTCTAAGTTTCTTCTTGGAAACCCTGGTGACGTAGCGGTTAAGAGCTACAGTTGCTAGCTAAAAAGTTGGCAGTTCACATCCACCAGGTGCTCCTTGGAAACTCTGTGGGGCAGTTCTGCTCTGTCCTAGAGGGTCGCTGTGAGTTGGAATCAACTCATTGGCAGCGGGTTTGGTTTTTTTGGTATAAGCTTCTCAGGAGAAAGGCCTGGTCATCTACTTCTGAAAAATCAGCCATCGAAAACACTATGGAGCACAGCTTTACTCTGACACATTGGGTCACCATGGGTCGGAATCAACTGGAAGGCAACTGGTTTAGGAAAGAGTGAGTGGGCTGGTGCCAGCTGAGGATGGAGTGGATGTGGAAGCGCAAGGACAAAACCTCGTGGTTGGGGAAGATGGAAGGATGGGCATGGGAAGGCTCTCTAGGCAGATGGCTGGGAGGAAAGGTTTGAATGTCTGAGAAGAGGACCCTTTTTGGAGGGGAGAAAAAAAAAGGTTTTGAGAAGTGAGACTAGGGCTAGGTAAGGAGGATTTTGAGCACAAAGCTAATGGTTATGGGCCACAGGAAGCTGCTGAAAGCTTTTGACAGGGAATGACTCACTGAAAGCATTGTTTTAGGATGGTCTGTTGGGCTGCAGGGAACAGAATGGATCTGAACTAAGAAAGTCTTTCTGGTAGATTTGCTTCAGCCCTCTGTCTCCTCAGCCCCACCCCCTTCTCCTTCCTTATCGTGGTTTCGAAGACAAAGGTGCTATTTCCTCTGTCTCTCCACTTCTGCTCTGGCTTTACCCCTCTCCTGTTTCTCTCTCTCTCTCCCTTCTGCCCACCTCACCGCCACCCCTTTTCTTCAGATCCTTCACTTAAAATGTGGAGCCAAATAAGAGTGAAATTTGTGTCCTTGTCAGGAAGGAGGGGGGTTTCACAGAGCAGCAGAGGGGAATACATCTGGGAGGATTTTGAGTACAAAGCCAATAATTTTGAGCCACAGAAGCCTTAGAAAGTTTCTGACAGAAGAGTGACCCAATGAAAGCAGTGTTAGAGCACTGTAATCATCTCCCAGAGTTTGGAGAGGGAAAAGTGAAAGTCCTGTATCCAGGAGCTTTGCAGTTTCAGCTTTAACCCAACTTTCTGCCTCTGTAAAGTGCTTCCTTTCTCTTTCCATGGTTCCTGTAGGCCCCTTCCCTGTAGCCAGTAATCTAGAGAGTAAGAAGGCTTCAGACTCAGCTGCTATCGTCCTCACCATGAAATTGTGGCCCTCCTGTGTCCTTGCCAGGCATACCAGTGCTTCCAAGTGACAATTTCTTCATAGGATAAAGGGAAGCAGACTGCCACATCTCTCTGAGAGCAGCTGGTGGGTTCGAACTGCAGAGCCCTGATGGTGCTTAACCACTGCACCATCAGGGCTCCTTTCTCTGTGATGTAGCTGCTCTTATCTCCCCCTTAACAGATGAGGAGGCATAGGCCCAAAAATCTGAGAACATTGACCAAAGTCACACAGTAGGTTAGGGGACTTAGCTCACATGTTAACCCAGGTGTGTCTGATTTGTAAAAGCTAAGTTCATAACCACTGCCATTTCCCAGAGCCTTAGTTTTCATACCACTAAAGCAGGACCTTGCTGGGTTCCTTCCTTGCTGGGCTTCTGAGAAGACAAAATGAAGTCATATGAGTAATGCAGCTGCAATTGTTGGGTGGAATGTCTGTTGACTGCCTTTGTAAATGGTAGTTGTGTCTGTATTTCCAAAGGCAGAGCCCTGGTTGTAAGCTTCAGCAATATGAGGAAAAAGAATTAGCTGAATACAAAGGTGAAGGCATGAGCCTGGCTTATAGTGAATGTTCTTATGCTTGGCAAGATTCATTGGCAGCCCTTCCCCTGAGAAAACTGGGTAGAATATTGGATATTGCACAGGCTTTGGAATTAAGAAAAAAGAAAATTAGATGAATATAATTTGAATCTTTTATTGGCCTTGGACAAATAAGTTACCTTCTTTGAGCTTGATTCTCATATCTATTTCCCTTTTAGGATTGTGGTAAAGATTAAATGAGATAATATGTATACTATGCTGTTAGCTGCTGTTGAGTCAGCTCCTGGCTCATGGTGACCGAAAGCACAGTGGAGCAACACGCTGCTCAGTCCTGCACCATCCCCACCATCAGCTGTGGATGGACCTTTATGGCCCATAGGGTTTTCACTGGCAGATTTTCAGAAGTAGACCACCAGGCATTTCTTTCCAGTCCATCTTAGTCTCTTCAGCATTATAGCAACACGCAAGCCTCCACTGATAGATGGGTGGTGGCTGTGCATGAGGCGTATTGGCTGGAAATCAAACCCAGATCTCCTGCCTGGAAGGTGAGAATCTACCCCTGAACAACCAATACCTCATAAAATATATAATGTGTGAAAATGTGCATAAAGTGCCTAACAGTGTGTGGCACAGAACAGCTACTTAATTTTTACTGAGAAGCCTGTTGCTGTTGAGTTGATTCCGGTGCATTGTGACCCTATAGCACAGAGTAAAACTCCCAAAAGGGTTTTCAAGGAGCAGCTGGTACATTCAAACTGCTGACCTTTTGGTTGGCAGCCTAGCTCTTAAACACTGTACCACCAGGGCTCCTAATTCTTATTACTTCCAATATAAAGAGCAACGAACTGTGGTTGTTTAAAAAAAAAGAAAAGCAACCTTTAAACAATCCTCAGTAGCAGCCAAGGAGAACCTAAGAGAAATCAAACTGGAAAAGGTGGAGTGAGGAAGACCTGTAATGACAGATGCTGAGAGGACAGAGGACAAGATGGAACAGTGCAGCATGTCCATCAGATAAGAGACCACAAGGGCCACAGAAGCACGGCCTTTTCAGTGAGTGATCTCTGCTCCATCTGGTGGCTTTGGCTTCCTTATTAACCAAATGGTGGTGGTAGTAGCAGCACTGGATGGTTCATTTCTGAGGGGACGTTGGCATATTAAGGAAGAGAAGTCCCAATGGGTTGCTTTTTTTTCCAAGCAAAGCATAAATTAAGAACCCTACATACAGCATGGGTATTTAGCCATAGAGCCACTGCATGGAGTTTTCCACAGTCTTAATCTACAGAAACTAATCATGGCCTAGGCCTTCTCTTCAATAAATATTCTTTGAATGAAATTGAATGGAGAGAGGAGCTGCATGTTGGCTTAGAATGAAATATGGCATCTCATAAGTTAAACAAAACATAAAAAGCATATGAAGAGCTAGAGCAAGCCAAAAAGAATACGTAGGAAAACATCCCTTGAAACAGGAGCCAGGGAGAGTTAGATCTGAAATATCAAAAGATCTGAGCTCTAAAGAGTCCAAGTACAAAATTATGAGCCAATTAGTAACACAAGCAATGAGGCCGTAGACCTGGTGAAGAACATGGATGAATAATGGAAGCCGGTGGCCTAGAAACAAAAGCACCTTTCCTCCCAATGCATTCCTGGGTAGTCTGGTATATTTGAAAGCAGGGCAAACTTGAGACTGAGCTGTCAGGACACATCCCATAGGGAAACTCCTGTGACATGCCAGGTGGACACTGATCATGCACCTCCCCTCTTGAGTTATAACATCCTGCTGGTTCTCATCAGCCTCTGAGGGCTCCTTGCACAATCTGCTGCTCGTGTAGCTCTGCCCTGAGGCTGTGTGCTCCCTCTTAATGAAGGGTGTGGGCACCCACTGTACTATGCAACATGCAATGGGGATGGGAGGGAGTCTGGAGAAGCCAAATGGATAGAAAAAAATCTTCTTCTTACCGTAAATAGATTGATAAGTCTTTAAGTACCGGCTGTGGAGAAAGTAAATGTGTTAACAGGGCAGCGGTGGTTCGGTGGTAGAATTCTTGCCTTCAATGCAGGAGACCTGGGTTTGATTCCCAGCCAGTGCATCTCATATGTAACCACCACCCATCTCTCAGGGGGGTTTGTGTGTTGCTATGATGCTGAATAAGTTTTAGTGGCGCTTCCAGACTAAGATGGACTAGGAAGAAAGGCTTGGCAATCTACTTCCAAAAATCAGCCCATGAAAACCCTATGGATCACAGTGATCCAATCAGCAACTAATCATGGGGATGGCACAGGACGGGGCAGCATTTTTTTCCATTGTGCATGGCGTTGTCATGAGTCGGGAGCCGACTTGGCAGTGGCTAACAACAACAAACAGGTTGGAGGAAGAAGAGAAGTCCTGGTGAGCTAGAAAACCTCCCGATTCAATGTGGGAGGTTGAGTGAAGACAACCACATCCTCTGGCAGGGTCCTGGGTTCTTAATATTGCTCTGCCCTGGCTAACCTTACTGCGAGGGCAAGTCCCTCCACCAGCCTTGAGGCTTTAACCTCCTTATTAACAAAATGGTGACATTGGTAGCACTAGCTGGTTTCCAAGTTCATGTCTACTCCCCTAATTCTTTTATTTTACCAGGGCAGATACCTAGGCTGGCATCTGAGGAGTTTAGGGGTAGGCTAGGATCCAAACTAGTCAAATTGGCTAATCCGAATGGGGTACACTAGCATCACCATTTCCCCCACTCAATGTTGGCCATTCTCTTGTTAGATCTAGTGGAGAATGTCTCTCATCCTTTAGCCATATTATTTACGCACTAGTCTGGGACAGTTAGTACAGGGCATTCACAGTCTGCCACACCACATGCTAATGACATACATTGCTAAATAATCCCTAGTTTCCCACAAATCTGGATCAGACGTCAGGACATTAAATTTCATCATAGGCACAGGTGGTTGAGATGAGCACTATGCCTAGACGTGGTGGTCCTGCTCTTATATTTGGATTGGGAAAAGGGGCGGGGCTTGAGAAGTTAGCCTTGGAAGGACTCTTGATCTTCAATAGCATCTGCAACCTCCAAAAAAGGCTTTTCAGACCTGCTAAAAGTCTCCTTCTTGTGGGACACTTAACCCTATTATCCACTGACTCCTTATTCATGGAGTTAGTCCTTTACAGTGTTGCTTAATTTATAACATGGAAATAATAACATCTGCCCCACCTTCATATCAGGACTCAAAGGAAGTGCTTTGAAAAATACCAAGTGCTATGCAACTCTAGAGTTATTAATAATGTTGCTATTATACATTGTGTTTGATGAGATTTTGATAGTGTGAGACCATGGAAAGGCTCTCCCCATCTTAACCACCACACCCACATCACGGGGCCTATTCCCAAAACTACACCTCAGTCCACACTCCAAAGACATTTCTTGGAACTGCATCTTAGTGCAGTTCACCCAATAAAATACTCCTCTGGCTCCATGTGGGCATGGAAGTTCATCACAACATTTGCCATCAATAAAAAGTCAATTCTTTCCATGTGAAAAACATTATTGCTGTCAAATAGTTATTGAGTGATGATACCTGAATGATGGGAATACAGGAACAGGAAAATGTACAAAGGGGAACTTCACAGGGATGCCAAATTGTAAAGATAGAAATGCCAGAGCAGAGTACATTGGCCTTCACCAAGAAGCACAGACGGGGAAAGCAGAGAAGGTGGGAGGTGGAGAGAAGTGACAGGTAGAAATGACAGAATCAGTGCTGCCTGGTGGATGAGTCACAGCTGAGGGTGACACACAAGAGTAGCCGTGACGACAGCCCACGGACCATGGCTGTGTTATGGCCAGCCCTCTCAGTCCAGGCATTCATCAAAAGTTATCTTCTGAAAAACCCTGTCACAACAGCTAGTGCCTTTACAATTAGAGCTTGCCTGGTTACACAGGACCCCTGGCCTGGAGTTCATGCAAGCGACATCCATGGCCGAGGGGCGGGAAGCTGGGCCAGATCACCAAGGCATTTTTTTTTTTATTAACTTTTATTAAGCTTCAAGTGAACATTTACAAATCCAATCAGTCTGTCACATGTAAGTTTACATACATCTTACTCCCTTCTCCCACTTGCTCTCCCCCTATTGAGTTAGCCCTTTCAGTCTCTCTTTTCGTGACAATTTTGCCAGCTTCTCTCTCTCTCTATCTTCCCATCCCCCCTCCAGTCAAGAGTTGCCAACACACTCTCAAGTGTCCACCTGATTTAATTAGCTCACTCTTCATCAGCATCTCTCTCCCCTCCACTGACCAGTCCCTTTCATGTCTGATGAGTTGTCTTCGGGATGGTTCCTGTCCTGTGCCAACAGAAGGTCTGGGGAGCATTGCCGCCGGGATTCCTCTAGTCGCAGTCAGACCATTAAGTATGGTCTTTTTATGAGAATTTGGGGTCTGCATCCCACTGATCTCCTGCTCCCTCAGGAGTTCTCTGTTGTGCTCCCTGACAGGGCAGTCATCGATTGTGGCCGGTCACCAACTAGTTCTTCTGGTCTCAGGATGATGTAGGTCTCTGGTTCATGTGGCCCTTTCTGTCTCTTGGGTTCTTAGTTGTCGTGTGACCTTGGTGTTCTTCATTTTCCTTTGCTCCGGGTGGGTTGAGACCAATTGATGCATCTTAGATGGCCGCTTGTTAGCATTTAAGACCCCGGATGCCACATTTCAAAGTGGGATGCAGAATGTTTTCATAATAGAATTATTTTGCCAATTGACTTAGAAGTCCTCTCAAACCATGTTCCCCAGACCCCAGCCTCTGCTCCGCTGACCTTTGAAGCATTCATTTTATCCCGGAAACCTCTTTGCTTTTAGTCCAGTCCAATTGGGCTGACCTTCTATGTATTGAGTGTTGTCTTTCCCTTCACCCAAAGCAGTTCTTATCTACTGATTGATCAAAAAAAAACCCTCTCCCTCCCTCCCTCCCTCCCCTCTTCGTAACCACAAAAGTATGTGTTCTTCTCAGTTTTTACTATTTCTCAAGATCTTATAATAGTGGTCTTATACAATTTTTGTCCTTTTGCCTCTGACTCATTTCGCTCAGCGTAATGCCTTCCAGATTCCTCCATGTTATGAAATGTTTCAGAGATTCGTCACTGTTCTTTATCGATGTGTAGTATTCCATTGTGTGAATATACCACAATTTATTTACCCATTCATCCGTTGAGGGACACCTTGGTTGCCTCCAGCTTTTTGCTATTGTAAACAGAGCTGCAATAAACATGGGTGTGCATATATCTGTTTGTGTGAAGGCTCTTGTATCACTAGGGTCTATTCCGAGGAGTGGGATTTCTGGGTTGTATGGTAGTTCTATTTCTAACTGTTTAAGATAACGCCAAATGGATTTCCAAAGTGGTTGTACCATTTTACATTCCCACCAGCAGTGTATGAGAGTTCCAATCTCTCCGCAGCCTCTCCAACATTTATTATTTTGTGTTTTTTGGATTAATGCCAGCCTTGTTGGTGTGAGATGGAATCTCATCGTAGTTTTAATTTGCATTTCTCTAATGGCTAACGATCGGGAGCATTTTCTCATGTGTCTGTTGGCTGCCTGAATATCTTCTTTAGTGAAGTGTGTGTTCATATCCTTTGCCCACTTCTTGATTGGGTTGTTTGTCTTTTTGTGGTTGAGTTTTGACAGAATCATGTAGCTTTTAGAGATCAGGCACTGGTCTGAGATGTCATAGCTGAAAATTCTTTCCCAGTCTGTAGGTGGTCTTTTTACTCTTTTGGTGAAGTCTTTAGATGAGCATAGGTGTTTGATTTTTAGGAGCTCCCAGTTATCAGGTTTCTCTTCATCATTTTTGGTAATGTTTTGTATTCTGTTTATGCCCTGTATTAGGGCTCCTAGGGTTGTCCCTATTTTTTCTTCCATGATCTTTATCGTTTTAGTCTTTATGTTTAGGTCTTTGATCCACTTGGAGTTAGTTTTTGTGCATGGTGTGAGGTATGTGTCCTGTTTCATTTTTTTGCAAATGGATATCCACTTATGCCAGCACCATTTGTTAAAAAGACTATCTTTTCCCCAATTAACTGACACTGGTCCTTTATCAAATATCAGCTGCTCGTACATGGATGGATTTATATCTGGATTCTCAATTCTGTTCCATTGGTCTATGTGCCTGTTGTTGTACCAGTACCAGGCTGTTTTGACTACTGTGGCTGTATAATAGGTTCTGAAATCAGGTAGAGTGAGGCCTCCCACTTTCTTCTTCTTTTTCAGTAATGCTTTGCTTATCCGGGGCTTCTTTCCCTTCCATATGAAATTGGTGATTTGTTTCTCTATCCCCTTAAAATATGACATTGGAATTTGGATCGGAAGTGCGTTAAATGTATAGATGGCTTTTGGTAGAATAGACATTTTTACTATGTTAAGTCTTCCTATCCATGAGCAGGGTATGTTTTTCCACTTAAGTATGTCCTTTTGAATTTCTTGTAGTAGAGCTTTGTAGTTTTCTTTGTATAGGTCTTTTACATCCTTGGTAAGATTTATTCCTAAGTATTTTATCTTCTTGGGGGCTACTGTGAATGGTATTGATTTGGTTATTTCCTCTTCGGTGTTCTTTTTGTTGATGTAGAGGAATCCAAGTGATTTTTGTATGTTTATTTTATAACCTGAGACTCTGCCAAACTCTTCTATTAGTTTCAGTAGTTTTCTGGAGGATTCCTTAGGGTTTTCTGTGTATACGATCATGTCATCTGCAAATAGTGATAGCTTTACTTCCTCCTTGCCAATCCGGATACCCTTTATTTCTTTGTCTAGCCTAATTGCCCTGGCTAGGACTTCAAGTACGATGTTGAATAAGAGCGGTGATAAAGGACATCCTTGTCTGGTTCCCGTTCTCAAGGGAAATGCTTTCAGGTTCTCTCCATTTAGAGTGATTTTGGCTGTTGGCTTTGCATAGATGCCCTTTATTATGTTGAGGAATTTTCCTTCAATTCCTATTTTGGTAAGAGTTTTTATCATAAATGGGTGTTGAACTTTGTCAAATGCCTTTTCTGCATCAATTGATAAGATCATGTGGTTTTTATCTTTTGTTTTATTTATGTGATGGATTACATTAATGGTTTTTCTGATATTAAACCAGCCTTGCATACCTGGTATAAATCCCACTTGATCAGGGTGAATTATTTTTTTGATGTGTTGTTGGATTCTATTGGCTAGAATTTTGTTGAGGATTTTTGCATCTATGTTCATGAGGGATATAGGTCTATAATTTTCTTTTTTTGTAATGTCTTTACCTGGTTTTGGTATCAGGGAGATGGTAGCTTCATAGAATGAGTTGGGTAGTATTCCATCTTTTTCTATGCTTTGAAATACCTTCAGTAGTAGTGGTGTTAAGTCTTCTCTGAAGGTTTGGTAGAACTCTGCAGTGAAGCCATCCGGGCCAGGACTTTTTTTGTTGGGAGTTTTTTGATTACTGTTTCAATCTCTTTTTTTGTCTTGGGTCTATTTAGTTGTTCTACTTCTGAATGTGTTAGTTTAGGTAGGTAGTGTTTTTCCAAGAATTCATCCATTTCTTCTAGGTTTTCAAATTTGTTAGAGTACAATTTTTCGTAGTAATCTGAAATGATTCTTTTAATTTCAGTTGGTTCTGTTGTGATGTGGTCCTTCTCGTTTCTTATTCGGGTTATTTGTTTCCTTTCCTGTATTTCTTTAGTCAGTCTAGCCAATGGTTTATCAATTTTGTTAATTTTTTCAAAGAACCAGCTTTTGGCTTTGTTAATTCTTTCAATTGTTTTTCTGTTTTTTTTTTTAATTCATTTAGTTCAGCTCTAATTTTTATTATTTGTTTTCTTCTGGTGCCTGATGGGTTCTTTTGTTGCTCACTTTCTATTTGTTCAAGTTGTCGGGACAGTTCTCTGATTTTGGCTCTTTCTTCCTTTTGTATGTGCGCATTTATCAATATAAATTGGCCTCTGAGCACTGCTTTTGCTGTGTCCCAGAGGTTTTGATAGGAAGTATTTTCATTCTCGTTGCATTCTATGAATTTCCTTATTCCCTCTTTGATGTCTTCTATAACCCAGTCTTTTTTCAGGAGGGTATTGTTCAGTTTCCAAGTATTTCATTTCTTTTCCCTAGTTTTTCTGTTATTGATTTCTAGTTTCATTGCCTTGTGGTCTGAGAAGATGCTTTGTAATATTTCAGTGTTTTGGACTCTGCAAAGGTTTGTTTTATGACCTAATATGTGGTCTATTCTAGAGAATGTTCCATGTGCACTAGAAAAAAAAGTATATTTTATAGCAGTTGGGTGGAGAGTTCTGTATAAGTCAATGAGGTCAAGTTGGTTGATTGTTGTAAGTAGGTCTTCCGTGTCTCTATTGAGCTTCTTACTGGATGTCCTGTCCTTCTCCGAAAGTGGTGTGTTGAAGTCTCCTACTATAATTGTGGAGGTGTCTATCTCACTTTTCAATTCTGTTAAAATTTGATTTATGTATCTTGCAGCCCTGTCATTGGGTGCATAAATATTTAATATGGTTATGTCTTCCTGATCAATTGTCCCTTTTATCATTATATAGTGTCCTTCTTTATCCTTTGTGGTGGATTTAAGTCTAAAGTCTATTTTGTCAGAAATTAATATTGCTACTCCTCTTCTTTTTTGCTTATTGTTTGCTTGATATATTTTTTTCCATCCTTTGAGTTTTAGTTTGTTTGTGTCTCTAAGTATAAGGTGTGTCTCTTGTAGGCAGCATATAGATGGATCGTGTTTCTTTATCCAGTCCGTGACTCTCTGTCTCTTTGTTGGTGCATTTAGTCCATTTACATTCAGCGTAATTATAGATAAATAAGTTTTTAGTGCTGTCATTTTGATGCCTTTTCATGTGTGTTGTGGGCCTTTTCATTTTTCCACATACTTTTTTGTGCTGGAGACGTTTTTCTTAGTAAATTGTGAGATCCTCATTTTCATAGTGTTTGACTTTATGTTAGTTGAGTCGTTACGTTTTTCTTGGCTTTTATCTTGAGTTATGGAGTTGATATTCCTTTTTGTGGTTACCTTATTATTTACCCCTATTTTTCTAAGTAAAAACCTAACTTGTATCGTTCTATATCGCCTTGTATCACTCTCCATCTGGCAGTTCAATGCCTCCTGTATTTAGTCCCTCTTTTTGATTATTGTGATCTTTTACCTATTGACTTCCATGATTCCCTGTTATGTGTATTATTTTATTTATTTATTTATTTTTTAGAATTAATCTTAATTTGTTTGTTTTTGTGCTTTCCCTATTTGAGTTGATATCAGGACGTTCTGTTTTGTGACCTTG
The DNA here is from genome assembly GCF_024166365.1 of Elephas maximus indicus. Classification (NCBI taxonomy): domain Eukaryota; kingdom Metazoa; phylum Chordata; class Mammalia; order Proboscidea; family Elephantidae; genus Elephas; species Elephas maximus. Next base: position 110,187,562 of record NC_064819.1, read on the forward strand.
TATTGTGCTGGTACCTATATTATTGGTCATCTGACCAAACAATCTCCTTTAGCATTTCTTGTAGCCTTGGTTTGGTTTTTGCAAATTCTCTAAACTTGTGTTTATCTGTAAATATCTTAATTTCACCTTCATATTTCAGAGAGAGTTTTGCTGGATATATGATCCTTGGTTGGCAGTTTTTCTCCTTCAGTGCTCTGTATATGTCGTCCCATTCCCTTCTTGCCTGCATGGTTTCTGCTGAGTAGTCTGAACTTATTCTTATTGATTCTCCCTTGAAGGAAACCTTTCTTTTCTCCCTGGCTGCTTTTAAAATTTTCTGTTTATCTTTGGTTTTGGCAAGTTTGATGATAATATGTCTTGGTGTTTTTCTTTTTGGATGAATCTTAAATGGGGTTCGATGAGCATCTTGGATAGATACCTTTCGTCTTTCATGATGTCAGGGAAGTTTTGTGTCAGGAGTTCTTCAACTATTTTCTCTGTGTTTTCTGTCCCCCTTCCCTGTTCTGGGACTCCAATCACTCGCAAGTTATCCTTCTTGATAGAGTCCCACATGATTCTTAGGGTTTCTTCATTTTTTTAAATTCTTTTATCTGATTTTTTTTTCAGCTATGTTGGTGTTGATTCCCTGGTCCTCCAGATGTTCCCGTCTACATTCTAATTGCTCGGGTCTGCTCCTCTGACTTCCTATTGCGTTGTCTAATTCTGTAATTTTATTGTTAATCTTTTGGATTTCTACATGCTGTCTCTCGATGGATTCTTGGAACTTATTAATTTTTCCACTATGTTCTTGAATAATCTTTTTGAGTTCTTCAACAGTTTTATCAGTGTGTTCCTTGGCTTTTTCTGCAGTTTGCCTTATTTCATTTGTGATGTCTTTAAGCATTCTGTAAATTAGTTTTTTATATGCCGTATCTGATAATTCCAGGATTGTATCTTCATTTGGGAAAGATTTTGATTCTTTTGTTTGGGGGGTTGGAGAAGCTGCCATGGTCTGCTTCTTTATGTGGTTTGATATGGACTGCTGTCTCCGAGCCATCACTGGGAAACTAGTTTTTCCAGAAAATCCGCGAAAAAAAATGCAGTCAGATCCCTATCAGAGTTCTCCCTCTGGCTCAGGCTATTCGGATGTTAATGGAGCCGCCTGGGGAGGGTCAGGGAGGGATCAGAGAGCTAGGAGAGTAGCACCTCAGAATATAGCCAGAGTTGCTTGTCTTACTTGGAATGACTATTATATCTGAGATTTCCGTGGGGCACGTCGCCTATATGTAGTGGCTGTGTGGAGATTGCCCCCGGGGAGGTCTGGCCCGCTGGTGTCACGGTCAGATCCTCTGCTGTCAGCCCCACCCCCAAGGTTAAGGCTCCCCTACTGGGATGGTGCACTCCCGACTCCAAAATCAGTGGCTGCCTCCCGGGGACTCCCCGTCCCGCCAGCCGCGCCGTGCACCGCCCCCGCAAACTGGGTGGGCTCCCCCCTGGGGTCAGCTCAGGAGAGCGGAGCAGCTCCCCGTGCCTGCGCCGCAACTGTGTGTCCCGGCTGGGATGCCGCTCTCCCCGCTCCAAGACCAGCCACTGCCTCCTGGGGACTTCTCCCACCGGCTGTGCCACCACGCCGCCTGCGCAAACCGGCTGGAACTGCCCGGGGTCAAATAGGGGGATGGAGCTGGACCCTGCGCTCACGCCCCACCCGCGCCCGCCAAAATCCCGGCGGGACGGCTCCCCGGCTGGGACGCTGCTCTCCCCGCTCCAAGACCAGTCACTGCCTCCCGGGGACTTCTCCCACTGGCGCGTCGCGATGCTCACGTGAACTGGCTGGGTGTCGCCCGCGCGAATGGCTGGGCCCCCCCCGGGTCAATTCAGGGGAGTGTAGCTGCTCCCCGCGTTGGCGCCACGCCCGCGCCCCGCCAAAATCCCGGCGGGATGGCTCCCCTGCTGGGACGCTGCTCTCCCCGCTCCAAGACCAGTCACTGCCTCCTGGGGACTTCTCCCACCGGCTGCGCCTCCACGCTGCCCGCGCGAACCGGCTGGGCCCCCTCCCGGGATGAGTTCGGGGGCTAGGGCTGGGCCCCTTGTCTGTGCCGTCTGCCCCCCTGGGCTCTGCCCCAAATTGGGCTCTGAAGGTCACCTGACTGGTACGTTGGCTCCTGGCTCTGAAAACAATCGCTGTCTCCCTGTATTTGTTCGTTCTCTGTCTCTAAATCTGTGTTTGTTGTTCAGAGTTCGTAGATTGTTATGTATGTGATCGATTCACTTGTTTTTCCGAGTCTTTGTTGCAAGAGGGATCCGCGGTAGCGTCCACCTAGTCCGCCATCTTGGCCCCGCCCCCTCACCAAGGCATTTTTGAGGCTCCTAGAGAAGCCTCAGCCTCTTTTAAAAACCCAACCTGCTGCATGCAAGCCTTCCTGGCCAGGGCATTCTGTCCTTATTCCAACGCAGCTGTTCCCTCTGCCATACTTCAGTTCCCATCCATCTTCCAGTTCTGCCACATATGCTCACATGCTACCAACCCACCCCCATGGCCATTACTGGCTGTCCAGAAGGATTGTAGCTCAGTGTGGTGGGCAGAGAATGAGGCTCTGAGGAAGAGCTGGGGTTCAGCATGGCTTTATCCATTGCCTGGGAGGCCTGGGGCAAGTGGCTTAGCTTTTCAGCCTCAGTTACTTCAGCTGCTAAATGGGAATGAGTCTTCCCTCATGATTGAAGGTGAGGCGCAGTTAAACTATACATACAGACCAAAAAAAAAAAAAATTGCTGTCAAGTTGATTCTGACTCATGGTGACCCCACGTACTACAAAGTAGAACTGTTCCATAGCATTTTCTTGGCTGTAACTTTACAGAAGCAGATTGCTAGACCTTTTTTCCCTGACACCACTGGGTGGGTTCACTTCCAACCTTTAAGTTAGTAGCCAAGCACAAACTGTTTGCACCACCCAGAGAGAAGCAGAAGGTATTGTTAAACCAGTGACTGTGAAGTTGATTCCAACTCATGGTGACCCCATATGTGTTGGAATAGAACTGTGTTCCATAGGTTTTCAATGGCTGATATTTCAAAAGTAGATCACTGGGCTTTCTTTTGAGGTACACCTGGGTGGACTTGAACCTCCAATCTTTTGACTAGTTCTTTCGAGGTACACCTGGGTGGACTTGAACCTCCAATCTTTTGACTAGCAGCCAAGTGCCTTAATAGTTTGCAGCACTCAGGGCCTCCAAGGTATTAGTAGGAGGACCATATTCTTGGTTTTCCTGGGGCACTACTGGTCCAGGACTATTATCCTAGTGCAATCAGTAATGGGGCCCCATTTTACTCTCAAGTGCCCTGGTTGGGTGATAACTTTTATCACCCTAGGTATTTTGATTGGAAGAAAGACCAGGCGACCTACTTCTGAAAAATCAGCCATTGAAAACCCCATGGAGTATAGTTATCTGGCACACACGGGTTGCCATGAGTCGCAATCGACTTGATGGCAACCGACTGGTTGCTAGGTATTGTGATTTTTGACAGATGGAAACCTGAGAGGACAAAATGAAACTTGGCAGTTTAGATCCTCAGAACCCTTGTCCCTTCCTCCTCTGTTGCAGTGCAGAGCTTCATGTCTATCAGTCTTGATTCACTTTCAAAACAAAAATTCTTCAGTTAGACCTGTTTTAAAAAAAAAAAAGTAACAACAGCCCTGTTTTAATTCCAGCAACGGTCTTGGAATGAAAAGACTACTAATTACTGCAATTAACCAAGCACATTAAATGCACATATTCAAACAAATATTGAAATACCATAAATCTTGGTACTGAAGTTCTCGAGATGCTGGAATGCATAAACATTTAGTGGAAGAAATTGTGACTTCAGAGAAAACACAAACAAAGCAGCCTGTTTGTGCGACTGTCTACTTGTGGAGAAACAACCAAGAGACGCCGAAAAGACATGAGGGTGTCTCCCCAGTTTATGTTTGCAATTATTGCCCTGAGAAGACAGAACAAAGGAGCTCCTATTTATAACCAAAGTCTAAAGGGGGCGGGGGATGGGGGAAAGAAGCTCAATCATGAGAAAACACAATCCACTATTGGCATTAATAAAATAAAACAAAACTATAGTTTATCAAAAGAACAAATTCTCTTCGGGGAAAATAAATAATCCCTCATTTCCTGACTCTATATACAGGGTTCTCTAATGCCATTTTATGTACCAGTGATGAGAGCCAGGTTGAGGGTCAGCTAATGCTACTAGAGCAGATGGGCTACCTTGGGAGAAGCTGAGTGTGGAGCAGGGCAGGCACAGAAGATTTAGGCTCAGACATGCCTCTGCATTGGTAACCAGCAAAGCCAGTGAAGGTCATGCTTTTCTGAGTGAACCTCTGATCCTTTGGTCATTTTTCAGGGCTCAGACCTCAGGAAATGCTATAATAGAGCGGGGATGAAAACTCAAGAACAATGTTGGCTACTTGGAAAGGAGTTTGGTTAATAATGTACAAATAACCTCAAAGTTTAGAATTTCATCTTCTTTGGGAATAGATGAAATTGTGGTGAGGGAGGCCGTGATGGCAGCCTCCGTGGGATGCAAGAGGGGCTGTCCCAGTCTTAGGAGAGGGCACCTGCCTCATATTATGGTTTGTTCTTCCTTTTTCCCTTCCTCCCTTCCTCCTTCCCTCTCCCTCCCTCCATCCTTCCTTCTCTTTCTCTTTCTTTTTACCTGCCCCCTTTCCCTCTCTCATTCATTCATTCACCTACTCATTTTTCATTCAACTAATACTTGATGGTTTTTAGAATTCAAATAATGTTGACCTGTGCTTAATGTTGTAGAAAAGAAGCAGGGTTTCTTGCCTCCAAGATCTTACAATTTTGTTGTAGAGATAAGAATTTCTCTTCTGATATCATTATTTTGATCATCGATAACATAATTTACACAAAGGACTAGAATTATATTTAAGAATTCTTCAAGATTCTACTTCTTGATTATTTATTCCTATTGATTCCACCTTTCCTTAAATTTTTCCACTCTCTTCTTTCCTTTACATTTCCACTAGTATGTCTCCAGAAATGGAAAGGCACTTTATCTTCTCTTTGTAAAAAACTGAATTTTAATAAGTATCAATAACAAATCGATCAATTAATTAATTAACTGAAAATGAATTAATAAATAAGTTGAATAAGTATAAAATTAGGACATCGGCCAATCACTGTACCACTTCTGAAAAAAATTGTCTACTTTTGAAAAAAATTGGGCAGCGAAAATGTTATGAATAGAAGTGAAACATTGTCTGATATAGTGCTGGAAGATGAGCCCCTCAGGATGGAAGGCACTCAAAATATGACTGGGGAAGACCTTCCTCCTCCAAGTAGAGTCAACCTTAATGACATGGATGGAGTCAAACTTCCGGAACCTTCATTTGCTAACGTGGCACAACTCAAAATGAGAAGAAACAGCGGCAAACATCCATTAATAATCGCAACATGAAATATCTGAAGTATGAATCTAGGAAAATTAGAAATCATCAAAAAATGAAATGGAACTCATAATGATCCATATCGTAGCCATTATTGAGCTGAATTGGACTAGTATTGGCCATTTTAAATCAGAAAATCACATGGTCTACTGTGCCAGGAATGACAAGTTGAAAAGGGATGATGTTGTATTCATCGTCAAAAAGAACATGTTTCAAGATCTATCCTGAAGTACAATGCTGTCAGTGATAGGATAATATCCATATGCCCACAAGGAAGACAGTTAATATGACTATTATTCAAATTTACCCATCAACCACTAATGCCAGAAATGAGGAAATTGAAGATTTTTACAACTTCTGCAGTCTGAAATTGATTACACGTGCAATCAAGATACATCGATAATTACTGGTGATTGGAATGTGAAAGCTGGAAAAAACAAGAAGAATCCCTAGTTGGAAAATATGGCCTTGGTGCTAGAGATGACGCAGGAGATCGCATGACAGAATTTTGCAATGAGTGACTTACTCATTGCAAACACCTCTTTTCAACAACATAAACGGTGACTACACATGTAGACTTTACCAGATGGAGAACACAGGAATCAAATCAACTACATCTGTGGAAACAGATTATGGAAAATCTCAATATCATCAGTCAGAAGAAGGCCAGTGGCTGACTACAGAACAGACCATCAATTGCTCATATGAAGAAAATTAAAAGAAGTACACAAGAACCAAAATACAACCTTGAGAATATCCCACCTAAGTGTGGAGACCATCTCAAAAATAGGTTTGATGCATTGAATACTAATGACTGAAGGAAGACCAGAGAAGTTGCGGAATGACAGCAAGAGAATCACACATGAAGAAAACAAAGGTCATTAAAAAGACAGGAAAGAAAGAAAAGACCAAAATGAATGTCAGAAGACTCTGGAACTTGCTCTTGAATGTAAAGTAGCTATAAAAAAATGGAAGAAATGATGAAGTAAAAGAGCTGAACGGAAACTTTCAAAGGGTGGCTTGAGAAGGCAAAGTAAACTATTATAATGAAATGTGCAAAGACCTGGAGTTAGAAAATCAAAAGGGAAGAATACACTTGGGATTTCTCAAGCTGAAAGAACTGAAGAAAAAATTCAAGCCTTCAGCTGCAATATGGAAAGATTCTATGGGTAAAATATTGAAGGACACAGGAAGCATCAAAAGAAGATGGAAGGAATACACAGAGTCACTGTACCAAAAAGAATTGGTTGATCTTCAACCATTTCAGGAGGTAGAAAATGACCAAGAACCGATGGTATTGAAGGAAGAAGTCCAAGCTGCAGTGAAGGCATTGGAGAAAAACAAAAAACAAGGCTCCAGGAATTGATGAAATAACCAATTGAGGTGTTTCAACAAATGGATACAGTGCTGGAGGTGCTCAACTTGTTTATGCCAAGAAATTTGGAAGACAGCTACCTGGCTAACTGACTGGAAGAGATCCATATTTGTACCCATTCCAAAGAAACGTGATCCAGTGGAATATGGAATTTATTGAATTATCGTTAGTATCTCAGGCAAGTAAAATTTTGCTGAAGATAATTCAAAAACGGTTATAACAATACATTGACGGGGAACTGCCAGAAATTCCAACTGGATTCAGAAGAGGGTGTAGAACAAGCGATATCATTGCTGATGTCATGTGGATCTTTGCTGAGAGCAGGAAATACCAGGAAGATGTTTACCTGTGTTTTATTGATTATCAAAGGCATTTGACTGTGTGGATCATAACAAATTATAGATAACATTTCTAAGAAAGGGAATTCCAGAACACTTACTTGTGCTCATGTGGAACCTGTACATAGACCAAGAGGTAGTCATTCGAACAGAACAAGGGGATACTGTGTGGTTTAAAATCAGGGAAGGTGTGCATCAGGATTGTATCCTTTCACCATACTTATCCAATCTGTATGCTGAGCAAATAATATGAGAAGCTGGGCTATATGAAGAAGAACACGGCATCAGGATTGGAGGATGTCTTGGTTACCTAGTGTTGCTATAACAGAAACACCACAAGTGGATGGTTTTTTTTTTTTTTTTTTTTGGCCCTTTCTGTCTCTTGGGCTCTTAGTTGTCATGTGGGCTTGGTGTTCTTCATTTTCCTTTGCTCCAGGTGGGTTGAGACCAATTGATGCATCTTAGATGGCTGCTTGTTAGCATTTAAGACCCCAGACGCCACATTTCAAAGTGGGATGCAGAATGATTTCATAATAGAATTATTTTGCCAATTGACTTAGAAGTCCCCGCAAACCATGTTCCCCAGACCCCCGCGCTTGCTCCGCTGAGCTTTGAAGCATTCATTTTATCCCGGAAACTTCTTTGCTTTTGGTCCAGTCCAATTGAGCTGACCTTCCATGTATTGAGTGTTGTCTTTCCCTTCACCTAAAGCAGTTCTTATCTACTGATTAATCAATAAAAAAACCCTCTCCCACCCTCCCTCCCTCCCCCCCTCGTAACCACAAAAGTATGTGTTCTTCTCAGGTTTACTATTTCTCAAGATCTTATAATAGTGGTCTTATACAATATTTGTCCTTTTGCCTCTGACTCATTTCGCTCAGCATAATGCCTTCCAGGTTCCTCCATGTTATGAAATGTTTCAGAGATTCGTCACTGTTCTTTATCGATGCGTAGTATTCCATTGTGTGAATATACCACAATTTATTTACCCATTCATCCGTTGATGGACACCTTGGTTGCTTCCAACTTTTTGCTATTGTAAACAGAGCTGCAATAAACATGGGTGTGCATATATCTGTTTGTGTGAAGGCTCTTGTATCTCTAGGGTATATTCCGAGGAGTGGGATTTCTGGGTTGTATGGTAGTTCTATTTCTAACTGTTTAAGATAACGCCAGATAGATTTCCAAAGTGGTTGTACCATTTTACATTCCCACCAGCAGTGTATGAGAGTTCCAATCTCTCCGCAGCCTCTCCAACATTTATTATTTTGTGTTTTTTGGATTAATGCCAGCCTTGTTGGTGTGAGATGGAATCTCATCGTAGTTTTAATTTGCATTTCTCTAATGGCTAATGATCGAGAGCATTTTCTCATGTATCTGTTGGCTGCCTGAATATCTTCTTTAGAGAAATGTGTGTTCATATCCTTTGCCCACTTCTTGATTGGGTTGTTTGTCTTTTTGTGGTTGAGTTTTGACAGAATCATGTAGATTTTAGAGATCAGGCGCTGGTCGGAGATGTCATAGCTGAAAATTCTTTCCCAATCTGTAGGTGGTCTTTTTACTCTTTTGGTGAAGTCTTTAGATGAGCATAGGTGTTTGATTTTTAGGAGCTCCCAGTTATCGGGTTTCTCTTCATCATTTTTGGTAATGTTTTGTATTCTGTTTATACCTTGTATTAGGGCTCCTAGGGTTGTCCCAATTTTTTCTTCCATGATCTTTATCGTTTTAGTCTTTATGTTTAGGTCTTTGATCCACTTGGAGTTAGTTTTTGTGCATGGTGTGAGGTATGGGTCCTGTTTCATTTTTTTGCAAATGGATATCCAGTTATGCCAGCACCATTTGTTAAAAAGGCTGTCTTTTCCCCAGTTAATTGACACTGGTCCTTTGTCAAATATCAGCTGCTCATACGTGGATGGATCTATGTCTGGGTTCTCAATTCTGTTCCATTGGTCTATGTGTCTGTTGTTGTACCAATACCAGGCTGTTTTGACTACTGTGGCTGTATAATAGGTTCTGAAGTCAGGTAAGGTGAGGCCTCCCACTTTCTTCTTCTTTTTCAGTAGTGCTTTGCTTATCCGGGGCTTCTTTCCCTTCCATATGAAATTGGTGATTTGTTTCTCTATCCCCTTAAAATATGACATTGGAATTTGGATCGGAAGTGCGTTAAATGTATAGATGGCTTTTGGTAGAATAGACATTTTTACTATGTTAAGTCTTCCTATCCATGAGCAAGGTATGTTTTTCCACTTAAGTATGTCCTTTTGAATTTCTTGTAGTAGAGCTTTGTAGTTTTCTTTGTATAGGTCTTTTACATCCTTGGTAAGATTTATTCCTAAGTATCTTATCTTCTTGGGGGCTACCGTGAATGGTATTGATTTGGTTATTTCCTCTTCGGTGTTCTTTTTGTTGATGTAGAGGAATCCAAGTGATTTTTGTATGTTTATTTTATAACCTGAGACTCTGCCAAACTCTTCTATTAGTTTCAGTAGTTTTCTGGAGGATTCCTTAGGGTTTTCTGTGTATATAATCATGTCATCTGCAAATAGTGATAACTTTACTTCTTCCTTGCCAATCCGGATACCTTTTATTTCTTTGTCTAGCCTGATTGCCCTGGCTAAGACTTCCAACACGATGTTGAATAAGAGCGGTGATAAAGGGCATCCTTGTCTGGTTCCCGTTCTCAAGGGAAATGCTTTCAGGTTCTCTCCATTTAGAGTGATATTGGCTGTTGGCTTTGCATAGATGCCCTTTATTATGTTGAGGAATTTTCCTTCAATTCCTATTTTGGTAAGAGTTTTTATCATAAATGGGTGTTGGACTTTGTCAAATGCCTTTTCTGCATCAATTGATAAGATCATGTGGTTTTTGTCTTTTGTTTTATTTATGTGATGGATTACATTAATGGTTTTTCTGATATTAAACCAGCCTTGCATACCTGGTATAAATCCCACTTGATCAGGGTGAATTATTTTTTTGATGTGTTGTTGGATTCTATTGGCTAGAATTTTGTTGAGGATTTTTGCATCAATGTTCATGAGGGATATAGGTCTATAATTTTCTTTTTTTGTAATGTCTTTACCTGGTTTTGGTATCAGGGAGATGGTGGCTTCATAGAATGAGTTGGGTAGTATTCCGTCATTTTCTATGCTTTGGAATACCTTTAGTAGTAGTGGTGTTAACTCTTCTCTGAAAATTTGGTAGAACTCTGCAGTGAAGCCATCCGGGCCAGGACTTTTTTTTGTTGGGAGTTTTTTGATTACCGTTTCAATCTCTTTTTTTGTTATGGGTCTATTTAGTTGTTCTGCTTCTGAATGTGTTAGTTTAGGTAGGTAGTGTTTTTCAAGGAATTCATCCATTTCTTCTAGGTTTTCAAATTTGTTAGAGTACAATTTTTCATAATAATCTGAAATGATTCTTTTAATTTCATTTGGTTCTGTTGTGATGTGGTCCTTCTCATTTCTTATTCGGGTTATTTGTTTCCTTTCCTGTATTTCTTTAGTCAGTCTAGCCAATGGTTTATCAATTTTGTTAATTTTTTCAAAGAACCAGCTTTTGGCTTTGTTAATTCTTTCAATTGTTTTTCTGTTCTCTAATTCATTTAGTTCAGCTCTAATTTTTATTATTTGTTTTCTTCTGGTGCCTGATGGATTCTTTTGTTGCTCACTTTCTATTTGTTCAAGTTGTAGGGACAGTTCTCTGCTTTTGGCTCTTTCTTCTTTTTGTATGTGTGCATTTATTGATATAAATTGACCTCTGAGCACTGCTTTTGCTGTGTCCCAGAGGTTTTGATAGGAAGTATTTTCATTCTCGTTGCTGTCTATGAATTTCCTTATTCCCTCCTTGATGTCTTCTATAACCCAGTCTTTTTTCAGGAGGGTATTGTTCATTTTCCAAGTATTTGATTTCTTTTCCCTCGTTCTTCTGTTATTGATCTCTAGTTTTATTGCCTTGTGGTCTGAGAAGATGCTTTGTAATATTTCGATGTTTTGGACTCTGCAAAGGTTTGTTTTATGACCTAATATGTGGTCTATTCTAGAGAATGTTCCATGTGCGCTAGAAAAAAAAGTATATTTTGCAGCAGTTGGGTGGAGAGTTCTGTATAAGTCAATGAGGTCAAGTTGGTTGATTGTTGTAATTAGATCTTCCGTGTCTCTATTGAGCTTCTTACTGGATGTCCTGTCCTTCTCCGAAAGGGGTGTGTTGAAGTCTCCTACTATAATTGTGGAGGTATCTATCTCGCTTTTCAGTTCTGTTAAAATTTGATTTATATATCTTGCAGCCCTGTCATTGGGTGCGTAAATATTTAATATGGTTATGTCTTCCTGATCAATTGTCCCTTTTATCATTATATAGTGTCCTTCTTTATCCTTTGTGGTGGATTTAAGTCTAAAGTTTATTTTGTCAGAAATTAATATTGCTACTCCTCTTCTTTTTTGCTTATTGTTTGCTTGGTATACTTTTTTCCATCCTTTGAGTTTTAGTTTGTTTGTGTCTCTAAGTCTAAGGTGTGTCTCTTGTAGGCAGCATATAGATGGATCGTGTTTCTTTATCCAGTCTGTGACTCTCTGTCTCTTTATTGGTGCATTTAGTCCATTTACATTCAGGGTAATTATAGATAAATAAGTTTTTAGTGCTGTCATTTTGATGCCTTTTTATGTGTGTTGTTGACAATTTCATTTTTCCACATACTTTTTTGTGCTGAGGCGTTTTTCTTAGTAAATTGTGAGATCCTCACTTTCATAGTGTTTGACTTTATGTTAGTTGAGTCGTTACGTTTTTCTTGGTTTTTGTCTTGAGTTATAGAGTTGTTATACCTTTTTGTGGTTACCTCATTATATACCCCTATTTTTCTAAGTAAAAACCTAACTTGTATTGTTCTATATCGCCTTGTATCACTCTCCATATGGCAGTTCAATGCCTCCTGTATTTAGTCCCTCTTTTTGATTATTGTGATCTTTTACCTATTGACTTCCATGATTCCCTGTTATGTGTATTTTTTTTTTAATTAATCTTAATTTGTTTGTTTTTGTGATTTCCCTATTTGAGTTGATATCAGGACGTTCTGTTTTGTGACCTTGTGTTGTGCTGATATCTGATATTATTGGTTCTCTGACCAAACAATATCCTTTAGTATTTCTTGTAGCTTTGGTTTGGTTTTTGCAAATTCTCTAAACTTGTGTTTGTCTGTAAATATCTTAATTTCGCCTTCATATTTCAGAGAGAGTTTTGCTGGATATATGATCCTTGGTTGGCAGTTTTTCTCCTTCAGTGTTCTGTATATGTCGTCCCATTCCCTTCTTGCCTGCATGGTTTCTGCTGAGTAGTCAGAACATATTCTTATTGATTCTCCCTTGAAGGAAACCTTTCTTTTCTCCCTGGCTGCTTTTAAAATTTTCTGTTTATCTTTGGTTTTGGTGAGTTTGATGATAATATGTCTTGGTGTTTTTCTTTTTGGATCCATCTTAAATGGGGTTCGATGAGCATCTTGGATAGATATCCTTTCGTCTTTCATGATGTCAGGGAAGTTTTCTGTCAGAAGTTCTTCAACTATTTTCTCTGTGTTTTCTGTCCCCCCTCCCTGTTCTGGGACTCCAATCACCCGCAGGTTATCCTTCTTGATAGAGTCCCACATAATTCTTAGGGTTTCTTCATTTTTTTTAATTCTTTTATCTGATTTTTTTTCAGCTATGTTGGTGTTGATTCCCTGGTCCTCCAGATGTCCCAGTCTGCATTCTAATTGCTCGAGTCTGCTCCTCTGACTTCCTAGTGTGTTGTCTAATTCTGTTATTTTATTGTTAATCTTTTGGATTTCTACATGTTGTCTCTCTATGGATTCTTGCAACTTATTAATTTTTCCACTATGTTCTTGAATAATCTTTTTGAGTTCTTCAACAGTTTTATCAGTGTGTTCCTTGGCTTTTTCTGCAGTTATCCTAATTTCATTTGTGATATCATTAAGCATTCTGTAAATTAGTTTTTTATATTCTGTATCTGATAATTCCAAAATTGTATCTTCATTTGGGAAAGATTTTGATTCTTTTGTTTGGGGAGTTGGAGAAGCTGTCACGGTCTGCTTCTTTAAGTGGTTTGATATGGATTGTTGTCTCCGAGCCATCACTGGGAAACTAGTTTTTCCAGAAAATCCGCTAAAAAAAAACTGCAGTCAGATCCCTATCAGAGTTCTCCCTCTGGCTCAGGCTATTCAGATGTTAATGAAGCCGCCTGGGGAGGGTGGGGGAGGGAACAGAGAGATAGGAGAGTAGCACCTCAGAATATAGCCAGAGTTGCTTGTCTTGTTTGGAATGACCATTATATCTGAGATTCCCGCAGGCGCGTCGCCCATGTGTGCTGTCTGTGTGGAGATTGCCCCCGGGGGGTCTGGCCCGCCGGAGTCACGGTCAGATCCTCCGCTTCCAGCCCCACGCCCAGCGTCAAGGCTCCCCTACTGGGACGGTGCACTCTCGACTCCAAAATCAGTCGCTGCCTCCCGGGGACTTCTCGTCCCTCCAGCCGCGTGGCCGCGCCGCCCCCGTGAACCAGGTGGGCCCCCTCCCGGGGTTAGTTCAGATGGGTGGAGTAGCTCCCCGTGCTTGTGCCGCGACCGAGTGTCCCGGCTGGAACGCTGTTCTCCCCGCTCCAATACCAGTCGCTGCCTCCCGGGGACTTCTCCTACTGGCTGCGTCCCACGCCGCCCGCACAACCCGGATGGTCACCTTCCCGGGGTTAGTTCAGGGGGTGGAGCAACTCTCCGTGTTTATGGCGTACCTGCGTGCAGTCCAAATCCCTGTGGGACGGTTCCCCGGCTCGGATGCTGCTCTTTCTGCTCCAAGATCAGTCACTGCCTCCCGGGGACTTCTCCTAACGGCTGCGTCCCACGCCGCCTGTGGAACCGGCTAGTCCCCCTCCCGGGGTTAGTTCAGGGGGGTGGAGCAGGTCTCTGTGCTTGTGCCGTACCTGACTGGTATGCTGGCTCCAGGCTCTGGAAACAATCGCTGCTTCCCCGTATTAGTTCGTTCTCCGTCTCTAAATCTGTGTTTGTTGTTCAGGGTTCGTAGATTGTTATGTATGTGATCGATTCATTTGTTTTTCCGTGTCTTTGTTGTAAGAGGGATCCGAGGTAGCGTCTGCCTAGTCCGCCATCTTGGCTCCGCCTCAAGTGGATGGTTTTAAGAAAGAGAAATTTATTCTCTCACATTCTGGTAGGCTAGAAGTTCAAATTCAGGGTGCCAGCTCCAGGCGAAGGCTTTCTCTCTCTCAGCTCTGGCGAAATGTTCTTATCAACAATATTCCCTGTTCTATGAGCTTCGCAGGTGCAGGGACCCCAGGTTCAAAAGATGTGCACCAGTCCCAGAGCTGCTTTCTTGGTGGTATGAGGTCCCCATGTCTCTCTGCTCTCTTTTATATCTCAAAAGAGATTGGCTTAAGATACAATCCAATCTTGTAGATTGAGTCCTGCCTCATTAACATAACAACCGCTAATCCCATCTCATTAACATCATAGAGATAGGATTTACAACGTATGGGAAAATCACATCAGATGACAAAATGGTGGACAATCACACCATACTGGGAATCATGGCCTAGCCAAATTGATACACATATTTTGGGGGAACACAATTCAATCTATGACAAAGGAGGGCTTATTAACAACCTATGACATGCAGATGACACAACCTTGCTTGCTGAAAGCAAAGAGGACTTGAAGCACTTAGTGATGAAGATCAAAGACTACAGCCTTCAGTATGGATTATACCTCAACATAAAGAAATAAAAAATCCTCACAACTGGACCAATAAACGACACCATGATAAATGAAGAAAAGATTGAAGTTGTCAAGGATGTCATTTTACTTGGATCCACAATCAACGCTCACAGAAACAGCAGTCAAGAAATCAAATGAAATATCGCACTGGCCAAATTTGCTGCAAAAGATCTCTTTAAAGTGTTGAAAAGCAAAGATGTCACTTTGAGGTCTAAGGTGGACTTTGAGGACTTTGATGACTAAGACCCAAACCATGATATTTTCAATGCCTATTAGACATGTGAAAGCTGGACAATGAATAAGGGAGACCGAAGAATTGTTGCCTTTGAAGTATGGTGTTTGCAGAAAATATTGAATATACCATGGATTTTCAGAAGAAAGAAACAAGTCTATCTGGAGGAGGCACAGCCAGAGTGCTCCTTGGAAGCAAGGATGGCGACATTCCATCTCACGTGCTTTGGACATGTTGTCAAGAGGGACAAATCCCTGGAGAAGGACATCATGCTTGATAAGGTAAGGTAGAGGGTCAGTGAAAAAGAGGAAGACCCTCAATGAGAGGGATTGACGCAGTGACTGCAACAATGGGCTCAAACACAGCAACAACTTTGAGGATGGCGCAGACCTGGGCACTGTTTCATTCTGTCGTACAGAGGGTTGCTATGAGTCAGAATAGAGGCAACAGCACCTAACAACAATAACGACAATGGTTACTGTTACTACTGCTGCTGTACTGTTGCTACTATTCTACTACTACTATTGCTACTATTTTTTTTTTACTACTAGTACAACAATTATTACTACTATCAACACAAAAAGGGCCCAGCTATCACAGAAAATCTGTCAAAGAATTGAATAGTTAAAACAAAAATAGTTAATTTTTAAGATAGTTAAAATTTTAGCTTTCAAAATCTACTCCTCCTGTATATTATGTATGGGGGCTTTTTTTTTTTTTTTTTTTTTTTAAACACTACCCTAAAGTAGCTAATAATAACAGATTTTCCTGCAGGACATGGGCCCCATATTCTGAGCTATACCTTTGATAGGGGTATGTGTGTGGCCAGTAGGCTATAATCCAGTCAGAATCCACAGTGAAAACACTTCCGCTCTGTGCAGCATGGGTGGGCAAGCTGAATGAACACCATTTATTGGAAGAAAGGTGCTACACATATACAACGAGGTGTTATATTTATTATTTCTATTTTAAATTATCCATTGAAGAAAAAAGACATGGCAAGAATTTTTAATGAGCCCCAGGGTCAAATTGGGTTCAGAGGCCAAAAGGGGAGCATGGTAGTGCTCTGGTATGCATGTGACCTTGGGCAAATCAATTAACTACTCAGCCTCATTCTCCTCATGTGTAAAGCGGATAGTGGGACTATGTAGTATTAGCAGGCTTCTACATCTAAAATCCTATGGTTCTCATCTCTCCCCAACCCACATTCCTGGGCTCCCTAGTCAACTAACTTCTAAGGCTTACCACCACAGCCGTGCTAAAGAACATTGTTCAGCTAATGACGTCTTCCCAGAGTCAACATTTCTCCGACGTGCGAAACAGTTATCAGAACCACAATAGGAACAGCATATTTCATGTGCCTTTGGCCTCTCCACCTTGACAAGACACTCATCTGTCTCAGATGTGTGGTTGGAGCATGAGGGGCTACAGCGAGGTGCCACAGTTGCCAGCTAAGGAAGGAAGTAGTTGGAACTGATACTGTGTCAATGAGGTTAGCCATGTGCAAAAGGGGCCACACCTAAAGACTGTTTGTTTCTAAGAAGACTTAAGAAACACCTTGATCCTGTCAACCCCAGGGAGCTGAGACCACAGTAATAGTACATGGCCTGCTTAGAAGAAGGTGCTTGTCGAAGGGCAGTGGTCTCTTTGGAGTCTGAAAAATGGATGGCTTGAAAGCAAAAACGTAATTCTGTTGACAAGACATACCGGGAAAGGGCAGGGATCTAGAACTAGGCTCAAAGCCTGACTTTTGAAGCCCCTTGTCTCTAACTGAAGACTGAGTTTCCCAAATTTCAGTCATTTGAATGCCAAAGTCAAGATGTTTGCCATATTCACCTGCCATGTGACCTATTATTTTCTAATATTTGTATGTAAGTTACTTTCTTTTTATATTGAAATATGTTCATGTTAAAGGGATGTTTTCTATCATTATCAGAAATAAAAGACCAGTATTATTTGCCACAATTATATGATAGGCTTTCTCTCTCTTTGGAACCATGTTAACTTAAATGTTGAGTCCTAGTTAGGCACTATTACAAGTCGCTGGACCCGAGGCCTGCACCATTTTTATTAAAGGCGAGATTAACAAGAGTTAGAGCGGTGTTAGAATTACCAGCACGCTCAACTGAGACTTTCTCCTTGGTGTAGTAAGAAAGATTAATAGAGGAAAACAGAAATGGGTAAAATTTGTTGAGTCCCTCTTTACATGAATCCCCACCAACACCGTGACAAGTCTATGAGATAGGTACTCCTGTTATTCCCATCCCTTTTCCAGCAGAGGACACTAAGGCTGAGTGAGACTAAAGCACTTGCTCAACGCACACAGCAAGTTAGGAGGATGGACACAATGGGAATCAAAGAGATTTGACTCCAAAGCTGGAGCTATTTACCCCAGGGCTATATATCTTCTCTCATGTGGTAAGTCAGCATAATTTGATGCTATAATTTTATGCCCCCGAGAGCATCTCCCAAAACCAAACCTGTAGCCGTCGAGTCAATTCCTACTGATAGCGACCTTATAGGACAGAGTAGAAATGCCCCATAAGTTTTCCAAGGAGCAGTTGGTGGATTTGAACTGCTGATGTTTTGGTTAGCAGCTGAACTCTTAACCACTGTGCCACCAGGGCTCCAAGAGCATCTCAGGTGGTGCCTAAAAGCATTTCCTGTATCCTGACTTATAGGCATCCTATACACTGGGGGACATTGCCCTTCATGAAAACAGGGTCCATTGTGCCTGACACCTAGAAGGTGCTCAGTAAGTCTTGGTCCCTTCCCCTCTCTCCAGCCCTCCTGTCCATGGTTCAGGCCGTCCTAAACCCTGGTTCTAGTATTGAAGAATGCTTGAAGGGAAGTGGCCACATCAATCTGTCAGGACCTGAAGAGACACTCACAATTATGCTGTCATGGTTCTGCCATTTCTAGGCAGCCTTCTGATGGTGACTTTTTTTCCATAATGGACATTCCAATTGGGAAGAGAATGGACCATTCAACTGATAGCAGTGTCTTATCTTTGGTTTACCATGTACCTCAATGACTGGTATAGTACCTGACATAAAGTAGGCCCTCTGTAAATATTCATTCAATTGGTGAATAAATGCTTGGCAGTTATATTTCTAATAGTAATATTATTAGTAATTAAATGGCTGTATTTAAAAAAATTTTTTTTCTTTCTTTCTTTTTTTTTTTTTATGCTATGCTTGATCCAGTACTAAATATTTCTCTTGTATTACCTTACTTTATTCCCTCAACAACTACATGATGTAGGTACTATTGTCCCCTTTTATAAGTGAGGAAATTAATCGAACCTTGAAAAATTAACTGTTTGCCTCCAAGCCCTGCGTGTGCTCCAAACACTAGATTATACTACTCCCATTGGAGTTGACCAAGTGGCCTGAGTTCTGGTGACATTGGTTGATGAGGATCAGGCTTCCTGGGAATTAACTCTGACTTTATGGACAAACCAAGTCTCTAGCCTGCAGAGCTCATACATGGCATGGGGGTTATGGGCTCTGCTTGGTCTCAGACAGGCCTGAGTTCAAACCTCCCTCTGCCATTATTGACCATGTGGCTTGAGGTGAGCTGCTTAATTTCTTTGGTTCCCAGTTTCTTCATCTATGAACCCTCAAGGGTTATTGTGAATATTACAGAAGAGAGCACATGAAAAGCACTTGGCTAAAATGCTTGATGCATAGCAAGCACTCAGTTAAAAAAAAACAGTTGCCATTGAGTTGATTCTGACTCATGGTGATGCCACGTGTGTCAGAGTAGAACTGCACTTCCTAGGGTTTTCAATGGCTGATTTTTCAGAAGTAGGCCCCCAGGCTTTTCTTCTGAGGTGCCTCTGGGTGGGTTCAAACCACCAACCTTTTGTTTAGTAACCGAATGCTTAACCGTTTGCTCCACTGAGGGACTCTGTAAGCACTCAAGAAAAGGTATTTATTATTATATAGAGAAAGAAAGGGGACTTGGGTTGAGAAAGAAAGGTCATTTTAAGAGAAAAAAGAGATGGAGCAATGTTATTTTGGTTTCTTTGTAATTTTGGTAAAATGTTAGTCAAGGCCTCAGAGTGCTAATTTCCTTCTTTCTCAGAAATACAGCTGGTGAGAAAGCCCTCCCACCTCAAGTGCCCCCAGAATGAGTGTTCAGCACCCCTAGTTGTTGAATACATATCCTCCTGAGCCATGTGACCACCCTGCTGCCCACTCCTGAGACGGCCTGCTCAGGCTATGGCATTTTAGGAAATTAATTCCCTCCCTCACACGGTGGCCAGAGCTGTGGAACACCCAAGAAGCACAGGCAGTAGCAGCAGTGATGATGAAGTGAGTGTGAGCCCATGGGGCACCGGGGCAGAGCGGTAGGCTGGAGAGGCCAGCAGCAGCCAGGAGGCCACGGGGGCTGTAGGGAGGAAAGGGAAGTAATGCCTGGAGTTCGCCAAGGCCCAGCCCTCTCCAGCCTGGGCACCGGAGAGGCACAGGCCTTCTCGTTTTGCCATCCGCAGGGCTCCTTGTCCCTGACATTGGGAGGTAACTTCCACCATGGAGCTTGAGTACTGAGCTTGAGAAAGATGCCCTTAATGAGATTTGGCTTCTCCTCATCCATCCACCTCACCCCACCATTCCCCTTCCTTCCAATCACTGTCTCAACCCTCACTTGCCTGCTTAATTGGTTTTGTGGTTTTTACTTAGATGTGGTTAGAGAGAGGTGGGGTCAAGGACAAGCTCTTCTCTCCCACTCCACCTCCCCCACACAGAAGTGTCTACTTGGCCTTAGAGACAAGAAAATGATACTCTTGGCACAGCTGACGGGGAAGTTCTGATTCAGTTTCTCTGGGGTGGGGCCGAGGTATTGGTGTTTGTACAAAGCTCCCAGGTGATTGAAAGAATCTAGTTATTGAAAGAATCAGGATGACTCACTGTACTTAAAAGGTAAGTCACTGGGGAAAAGTTGGGCCTAACCATCATAAGTAAGCATTGCTTATTCCTGCATTGCCAGTTGCCATCAAATTGATCCCGACTCATGGCGACCCCATGTGTGTCAGAGAAGAACTGTGCTCAAAAGGGTTTTCAGTGGCTGATTTTTAGCAGCAGATCAACAGGCATTTCTTCTGAGGCTCTTCTGGGTGGACTAGAACCTCTAACTTTTTGGTTAGTAGCCAAGCCCATTAACCTATCTGCACCACCAAGTGCCTCCTATTCCTACGTAAACATTAGCTAAGGATGGTTTGATTATCTAGAGTTTTTTAGAGCTTATTAAAAAAAAAAAAAGGCATTTCATGGACGTGCACCAAGGGTACATACTGCCCAGGACTTTTTACATCTGCAAAAATGACCCAGCATAACTGGGAAGTTATGACACCAATGAAATGATGTACTCCAGGTGGTAGTGGTGATAGGAGGGACCAGCCAAGACCTGATCATTACAGAATTCTTCAAAGGTTATTGAACCAGGAGGTGTGCCCTAGAATAACGAACTCCACCCAATATGGCCTGCTGGATGTTGTTGTTAGTTGCCGTCAAGTCGATTCTGGCTCATGACAGCCCCATGTGGATGGACTCCACCTGCTGAATACTGGAGGCCATCTTATACCTACCAGGATAGCTTACCCATTGCCGTTGAGTCTATTCTGACTCATAGCGACCCTGTTGGAAAGGGCAGAACTGCCCCACAGGGTTTCCAAGGAGCTCCTGGTGGATTTGAACAGCCAACCGTTTGGTTAGCAGCCGAACTCTTAACCACTACACCACCAGGGTACAAATTTAACTTAAAGAGGAGAATAACAGTGCTGGTTCTGACCAACAGATGTATAGTAGAAATTATGGGCTTAGAGCCTCAGCAAGACGCTGCAAGGAAGATACAAAGAAGTTTAGGACTTTTTAAGAATGTGTTATTTGGTGGACAGTCTTGTGTGGATAGTCACAGTGGCAAGTGGTGTGGTGTCACGAAATGCCAGGTACTCACATAGTGAACCTGCAGGGGCCTTAGTTACGAACCGATGGAGATGTCCTCCACCACCGCCTCACCTGCCCTACTCTTAGACCTCAGGAGCAGAGTTAAGTTATTCAAACTCCGTAGTTCACAGAAGAGCGGTCTCTAAGAGGCTCTTCTACTGTTTTATTTATTTCTTTTCCTGAATAGTGGCCTATGAGAGGCTCTTCTGCGGTTTTATGTATTTTTTTCTCTTTCCCAGCAAAGTTGCCATAATCAAGTTTCATTAACTACCAGCAATGTTGTTGTTGTTAGTTGCCATCAAGTTAATTCCAACTCATGACCACCCAACGTGTTGCTGAGTAGAACTGCTCCGTAGCGTTTTCCAGGCTGCGACCTTTCAGAAGCAGATCACCAGACCTGTCTTTCAAGGCACCTCTGGGTGTGTTGGAACCACTGACCTTTCTGCTAGTAGTTGAGTGCTTAACCGTTTGCACTATACGGGAACTTCTAACCACCATCAATAACCAAAACCAACCAAACTCATTGACGTCGAGTCAATTCCGACTCATAGCAACCAAATAGAAAATATGATAGAAGTTGAGATACCATTCATTATAGTGGGAGTTAACCTAACAAAGATTGCCCAAAATCTTTTATGGGGAGATTTTAAAAACTCTTTTAAAGAAAGTAAAAAAATAGAATATTATAGGAGAATTTCTTTAATGTAATTTAAAACACACTCCGTTTTTTAAAAAAGCATATGGACTTACTGCTATCTCAAATACTCAGTCAAAATAGGCAAAATCTCTGTGTTGTTACCATCGTTATGCATACTTTTTTTTTTTTTAATAAACTATCAGATTTTAGATTTTCTTAGTGGCATGGAATATTTCATATATAAATATACATCTTTCTATCCTTCATGGTGTTTAGCTATTGGCCCAGCACATAAGAGATGCTTAATAGATATTTTTTTTTAAGTCCCATTAAAAACACCGTTTGTACATTATGGAATGTACATCATAGAAAATTTTCTTTATAGAAAATATAAAAAATACAGATAATCAAAATATATTAAACTCATCCATAATCCCACTACTTATGAATAACTACCATGAACATTTTGAGTATATTATTCTAGCTTTCGATTAGGGTTTTCTAAAATGATTGATTGATGGCTTTTCTATTTCTTCATCTTATAGTTCTGCCACTTAGTCATTTGAATGAAACCTTGAAACATTATGTTGAGTGAAATTAGTCAATCACAAAAGGATCAATATTGTATGATTTCACTAATATGAAATACTTAGAAGAGGCAAATGCATGGAGATTAGAGTTTAATCTAGTGGTTAATAGTGGTTACCAGGGCCGGAAGGGACGGGGAAAGGGGGAAATCATTGTTTAGGTAGCACTGAGTCTTTGTTCGTGAGGATGGAAAATTTGGCAATGGATATTGGTGATGGTTGTATAACATGATTGAAGTAATTGATTTCATTGAAAAATGTCAAATTAGACAATGTCTTCTCCATATTTTTATGACAATGAAAAAGAAAAGCATTTAAAAGTGGATTCAGTATACAGAAGACTTGCTATGCTAGAAGAAGTTCAGGCTGTACAAGGCAGGGGCAGCTAGCCTGGGGGTCAACCTGAAGGTTGATCTAAAGGGAAGGCCAGGTGTGGCCAGGCTCAGTGTGGCATGGGGTTGGGAGAAGGACTAGGGCAGGGCTGGCAAACTTTTTCTGTCAAGAATCAGATAGTAAGTATTTGCGGTCCATATGGTCTGTGTCACAACTACTCAACTGTGTTGTTATACCATGAAAGCAGCCATAGTCAAAATGTAAACAAATGAATGTGGCTGTGTTCCAATAAAACTTTATTTATGAACACTGAAATTTGAATTTCATATAATTTTCATGTCACGAAATGTTCTTCTTTTCAGTTTTCAAAAATCATTTAAAAATGTGGAAATCATTGAGACTATGTTGGCATCTCCTGCCCGGAGGGGAGATGAGAGGGTGGAGGGGGCTAGAAGCTGGTGAAATGGACACGAAAAGAGAGAGTGGAGGGAGAGAGCAGACTGAGTCATTAGAGAGAGAGTAATTGGGAGTGTGTGACAAGGTGTATATGGGTTTTTGTGTGAGGGGCTGACTTGATTTGTAAGCTTTCACTTAAAAATTATTAAAAAAAAAACATGGAAATCATTCTTAGCTCATGAAGCATATAAAAACAGGTGGCAGGCCAGATTTGGCTTATGGGTTATAGTTTCCTGACCCCTGGGGTTGTGTTTTAGGCAGAAGAAAAAGACGAGAGGCAAAAGAAAGCTCAGCCCACTCAAAGAACTAACAGAGGTTGTTCTAGATCACTGAGTGGGAAGTGGGAGCTGAGGGATGTGACTGGAGAGGCACAACATCTTGGTTCTATGCACTACAGAAGACTTGGAAGTAGTGGAGTGAGCTTTTCTGGGATTGCACCAAGATTCAAACCATCACTCAAATTGCTTGAGGCCAGAAACCCTGGTTTCAGGTTCTTCTGAACTCCTTCAAGAAGAAAAAGCAACATCCAGGAAAACAGTACTCCACCTTGGGAGCACCCAAGATTGGATAAAACTGACCAACTTGAGACCTGTGCAGGAATACACAGGAAGGGCAGATAGTCTGTGGGATCCTTGTAAAGGCAGCCAGGATATAGCTTCCCCCAGCCTCTTTATAATGGTACTCCTTCATACATGCCTGGTTCCATTACTGTTGTGTTCTCATTAACCCCACCCACCTCATCCCCAGCTCTCCCCAAATCAGATCACATTGTCTAAATGGCCTTATTATACGTTCTTGCTTGATCTCATCCTGATTTAAATCCTACTCTGAGAACTTCATAAAGAGAGGTTCCTTATTTCCTTAGTTATTTCTCCCCTGCCCCTCTTCCCACATCTCCAGGTGGCCTAACTGACCCCAGGCTGCAAGTGTATGCAATGACCTGGACTAGGCATGGGAAAGATGACCTTTACTCTCGTTTAATTACATTTCATCGAAATTAAATGCGTTCCTCAATGAAACATGACACATCACAATATCTAAGCAGACTGTTTTCCTCCACCTAGTACCTTATCTCAGCCTGGTCCTTTGCACCTTTTTCCAGAGTTCCTGGACCTGGTACTTTGGTGCAATACCTGCCCGCTTTAACTCCATCACTCTTCCAACTGCAGGAAGGCTTTCATTTTTTTCAGCATTTGGAGTTCAAGATTTAATTACTCAACCATGGAGACATTATGAAGTGATCTCATAGGCATGGTTTGCACCTTGCAAACTTGCTTAGAATTTTAAGCAGTGGTTTTTCCAAGTGGACTTGCTTCACTTTTCTGGTTTGCAGGCCTAAATTATGAACCAATTAATATAGACCACATAAAACTGTCCAGTCTGTTTGTTCTTGTTGTCATATCGACCGTAATGATGGCAGGAACTGACTAATGAACCGGTCCAAGTATCTATGCATGCAGAGAAACAGAGAGGAAGAAAGGGGGTGGGGGTGGGGGGATCGGGAGGGAGCACGCATAACAAATATAACTCATATTTTTCGAAGAGTGAAACTCTTTCATTGCCTAATGCTTTTCTCATGAAGAGTTCAGGTCTTTAAAAAAAAAAAAAGCCCTTATGAAATTTAAGCCCCGTTTCTCATTTCATTGAAAAACCTTTAAGAAAAGCCATTTTTCATACTTAAGACTTTTTCAAATCTCTCCTAACCAGTTACACTCTGTATTGTATCTTTCAGAGCTGGCAGCCAGCCAGTGACAATCCTTAAAAATCCCTTTACAGTTTTAAAGGAAAATACAAGCTCTCATTTACCACTGGATCGAGTCAGAAAATAAAAGCTTAATGCCTTGACAGGCCTGGATATTTTTTTGAGGCCTAAGTCTGATTTATGGCAGTAGTCGGCAAACCAGGCTGGTGAAATATTTGCTGCTGCTCCCAGGGATGTGGAAAAATGAAGTGTGAAGTTCTGGGGAGAGCAGGCCACAGCCTTCCAGTCACTAAACACTCCCACCAAGTTGGCAGGGGAACAGAGCCTGGGGCTGCGAGATGAACCTCAAAGGAGTAGGAGAGGAGAAAAGGACCGTGCACCGTGTCAGAATACCGCCAAGGCTTAACGCTCGTCATACATTTTGTGACATGGGGTGGGATGTTTATGAGGGGGGTTTAGGGAGGAAAGAGAAGAGAAACATTCTCTTCCTTCTTTATTTATTCTATTTTCTTTACAGCTTCCCTGTAGGGGTTTCCCTCCACGACGAAGAAATGAAAAGCAACAAGGGGAGTGTAGAAGTCGCTTAAGCCCCCACCATAAAATCGCTCAGATCAAAAAATAGGATCTGGTTAGAGAGAAAGCACTGGCCAGCTGTAGGGCTTGCAGTTTCAAGGCAGGGAGAGAGACCCATTTCCCCATGCCATGGTCTCCAGATCTGAGGGTGTGGACGCTGGGATTTTCATTCCCACCAAAAGGGAATTTCCTAGAGGTAGAAGTGAGGTGGGGTTTTCCCTCCCCCAGAATTTTCTTGAAATGAGTCTTGACAAACCTATATGCCAGGTAAAACAGTTGGTGGTTTTCTTTTTATTTAAAAAAAGAAAGAAAAGAATTTAGCATCTACTTTTAAGATGTGTTAACTTTAAGTTTCTGAAATAGAGTATTAGATACTCAAGCTTGTCTCAAAGTGCTTCAACTACTTGACATTATTCTCATGGGGGGTGGGGAAATAGAAAGGATGGGTGGAGCCCCTGAGGGAGCAGAGGTTGATTTTAGTTGTTTTTTTGAAGTGAAAATGCCCTTTTCTATACACTGGTGATACTTTAGATAAACAAGGGCAAAAAAGGGCAAAGATGAAAAACACGCAACTCATTTTATCCCCACAAAAACTTATCTTTGGAAGATCAGTTCCAAAATCTGATTGACTTTAGAGCTAAAATCGGCCTCCTTTTTTTTTTTTTTTAATAACAGCATTTCTGTCTGCCAGACAGAGATTTATGTTACTGTTAAATCTTTGGGTCACTTAAGGCAGTCTTAGTAATTACAGAAATGTTTATACCCATACGCAGCCATCTCTCCCCTCACACCCCACACCCCCTCACTAAGTCACTGATAAACACACCTACTCTCACTCAAACTGACTCTTCCAGACTCAATTTAACAGCCCCAGAAAAACTGCCTCACTCATTTACTCCCATATCATAAAGTTAAACTTAGAGATAATTCAAGTCAATAAACATTTCTTGATGCCTACCATGTATAAGACTTTGCTAGGTAATGGAGGAGGCTGGGGAGCTAGGGGTAGAATACAAAAATGAGATTCCAGTCCTACACCTTAAGACATTTGCAATTTAATGGAGGAAGAAACTAGACTTTGATCTATTTGCTTTTTAGGAAAAGTTAAATTATACTTTCAAACAACAAAGTATGGGTGGTTTTTTTTTTTGCACATGGGCAGAGAAAACTGAGGTCCAGAGAAACTGACTGACTTGCCCAGTGCCACAAACAATATAGGAAAATACTATTGAGCATTGAGTATATGTGGGCACCAGGCTAAGCACTCTCTTGTATTATCTCATTTCATCCTTGACAGCCCGTCATGAGGTAGGTTCTTCCTTCCACAGATGAGGAAACTGAGGCACAGGGCAGTTAAGTGATCTTGTCTAAGATCAACAGCAAGGAAGTGTGAGGCTGATATTCACAGCCTGTTCCAGAGCACCCCCCTTAGTCCCTCCACAAAGCGAAGCCGAAAACTTAGGTCTCCGGCGTCCTAGTTCAGTGCTTTTCCTACCTGTCTCAGATCCCCAAACTTGTGATGATGAGGTAGAATTTTTTCAAGATTCAAAGGTTTACCTTTTTGATTATTTTGAAGGGGCTTTGGGGTGCAGAGACTATAGAATGCTTTGTAAACTCCTTTTGTTTATTTGTGAGCACCTAGATTTCAGCCTTTGCTAGAAAAAGACATTATGTTTGGTGAAGTAAAGGGTCAACGAAAATGAGGGAGACCCTTCATGAGATGAATTGACACAGTACATGCAACAATGGGCTCAAGCATGCTAACAATTGTGAGGTTGGTACAGAACTGGGCAATGTTTCATTCTGTTTCCAAGGAGCAGCTGATGGATTGGAACTGCCAACTACTTGGTTAGCAGCCGAGTTCTTAATCACTGTGCCACCACCTTTAATCATCTGCCTACAGATAAGTCATCATCTGCCTTTGGCTACAAAAACTCTTTCTTTGTCCACTTTAAATGTATATCCTATCTGGAGGTTGTGATTGAATTCACTTCGAGTGTGTAGCCCAGACAAGGCAAAAACTATTTTGGGAAATTGAGAAATTCAGGGCATGCACAAGATGACCAGACCTCCAGTGTGGCTACACTGGTTTTTGGTAACCAACACGCTGAAAGATATCATCGAACACTGAATTTCCTCAATGGTGACTACCACACACATACAGACCTTAAAAAGCACACCCACAGTTCAAATATTTTAGCAAATGTCTTGGCTTTCCTCCACCACTAAAATGAAAGTGAAGGTGAAATCATTTGGGGGCCACTAGAGTAGAATTCTCACCCTTGATAGCTGCCCGTAGATTTAAATGTCTCACAGGAGACCCAATTAAACACTAGTGAGATCCCAATTCACCGAAGGATCATATTTTCTGGCTATTTTCATCACTCACACTTCCCAGCAATTTAACGATGAGTTTAGGATATGACCTCTTCCCTCAGGTACCCCTCCCACCTTTTTTATTTTATTTTGTTTGGGACTTGGAGTCTAGATGGCTCAAGAGTCTGGAAATACCATAGGCAGATTTTTCCAGCCAAGTAACCAGGTGCTCTGTATAGAATCTCTGGTTTTGTTATGATACGAGGTTATCACAAATGCGGGCTGTCTTAGTTATCTAGTACTGCTATAACAGAAATAATACAAGTGGATGGCTTTAATAAACAGAAATTTATTTTCTCACAGTTTAGGAGGCTAGATGTCTGAATTCAGGGCTTTGGCTCTAGAGGAGCTCTCTCTCTGTTTGCTCTAGGGGAAGGCCCTTGTCTCTTTTCAGCTTCTATTTCTAGGTTCCTTGGTGATCATGTCACCTGTACCTTCCTCTCTGTTGAGCTTGCTTGCTTGCTTTCTTAATCTGCTCTTTTATATCTCAAAAGAGATTGATTTAAGACACACCCTACACTAATACTGCCTAATTAACATAACAAAGAAAACTCATTCCTAAATGGGATTGTAGTTACAGGTATAGGGTTAGGATTTCAACACATATTTTGGGCGGGACACAATTCAATCCATGTAAGGGATGATAGGCATCTCCATATTTTGTTGCTAATATCATTCAAGATGTGTAGCCCTGGGGATGCAATGTCAAAGGAGTATTTAAGGCGCTGTGCCTCACACAAAGATGTTTGTTGAATGAATAAATGGGTAAGGAGCCCTTGGTGACATCTCTTCCTTATAAGGGTTAGAATTACAGAGACAGACGGTGGTACAGCAGGGGCTTCTAGTGGCTTGCTCCAGAATGACCCCCATCTTGTGTGTTTGGTCAAAGGCAAGTGGTCTTTGCAGTGTGGTATGCATTCTTCTAGGGGTACCTGAAGGCTTTCCTGGGGGTGTGCAGATACAGAGGTCCCTGGATGGTGCAAATGGTTTGATCTCGGCTACAAACCTAAAGGCTGGCGATTCAGCAATACCATGGAAGAGAGGCCTGGTGATTTGTTTCCATGAATTTCACAGCCAAGAAAGCCCTGTGGAGCTCAGTTCTACTCTGTAACCCATGAGATCATCATGAGTTGGAATCAGCTTGATAGCAATGGGTTTAGTGGTGTGTGTGTGTGTGTGTGTGTAGATACAGATACCTTTAGCCCTGAACCACATTGAACCAGTTCAGTCATGGCTGATGAAGCAAAACCGGAATAGACTTGAATTTTTAAAATCTGGCTGATCTGGAAACGTAACCGGAGTGGGGAAAATACCAGTCAGAGCCTTGGAATGGGAGACGTGGAAGAGGCGTGGTGAGCCCTTTCAGGAACCAGATCTCTAAGAGTGAATTATTGCCAGGGCTGAGGGAAGTGACACACATTCAAAGCGGTGCAGTTGGCCGCCATCTTTGAGCCAGGCACCACTGTTTGGGCTCCGTGCAGAATCGGATGTGGGTGCTAGCAACGCCTGCGCTACCCTTGTTTCCTAAGAGGGAGATTAAATTTCTAGCAGAGCTTAGACCTGTAATTTTTCGCATTCTGGTTATGGTTCTGGGTCACCCAGATTTTAAAAATTTGATCCTGTTCCGGTGTTGCCTCCTCGGCCCTGACCAAACAAGGAAGAACGGGTTGGAAGTCCAGCCTTAACTGCAAGGATTTCTAGATCCTCAACTTCCACAAGCGCTCATCAGCCTGAGAGCACCACTGTGGTTTTCTTTTCCTACACCCCTTCGCGGTTTGCCCTTCTCACGCTTTTTAAAGACATTCTTTCACCCATCCCAATCCGAAGTATTGTCCCAGGGTCTAAAAATCCTCTGGATTTCTAAACAGTGGGATAATCTGAGAAGGCATTTCTCCCAACGGAGAGTCCTACTGGAACAAAGCAAAGAGAGCTTTGGGGAGAAAGATTGAAAGGAGTAGAGCATTCTTCTATCTCATGGCAAGTCTCCATGTCTGTCTGTCTGTCTATCAATCTATCTAACTACCCATTCATTTATCAGAATTAGAATTCAGAAATGAAATAGATGTGATGGGAACACATATTAAGGTATTTATTTGAACTGAAAAATAAAATTAGAATTTCTCTGTCAGAAAGTGAGTCTGATTTGGCTAATTGAAATGACAATGAGAGCTAGCTTTGCTAATTATATCATATGGCAGGCATTGCCCATAAATGGAATAACCTAAATTTTCTGTGACAAGGTTTTGCTGAAAATGTAGCTAGAGCACAAATAGAGTGCACAAGTTGCCAGAAAGAACATCCTTTGTAACTATTTACCCTTATAATGTCATCTAAAAATATTGTTTAAAAAAAAAAATTCTTTCAGGGAGTGTGCGAACAACTGGTTTGAAGACCCCCAGTCTAGAGAAAGGTTGGAGACATAGGCAAGGAGAGAGACTCACTCACTAATAGGCAAAAAGGAAATTCGAGAATAGAAAAATGCCCTCATAATTGCAGAAACCTGAAAAGTGGTGAGAAAAAGATGAAAAGAATTAGGAGACCCTGGGAGAGAAGATACCCCTGCCCACATCAGAGGCATGGATTGGTCTGCATTGCACGGTCTTGGCAAGCTGTCCTATATAGGAAAAGAATACCCTAACCACTCAGGTTGCTTTGATTTATCCCTCAGAATGTTCTAAAATTTAACTTCCTTCTTGCCAGTCATTAAGAGAATCAGGTAGACCATATGTTCATAAAATCACGAACTTGTTAGCCATTTTTTAAGCTAGTTGTAAAGAATGTTTGTAATCTTAAGAAGTCATTGCTGTCACATACATTTACAACTGTTCATCCAAAAATACCGAAACTAAACAAACCCATTGCTATCCAGTCGATTCCAACTCATAGCAAACCACCCCATAGAGTTTCCAAGGAGTGGCTGGTGGAATCAAACTGCCAACCTTTTGGTAGCAGCTGTAGCACTTAGCCACTACACCACCAACGTTTCCCGTCCAATAATAGGCCATGACAATGTATTATATGTAGTAAATGGGTGATTCAGAAGTAGTTGGGGCAACAGAGTTGTGAATGCCAGCAGACCAAGCTCCCCACAAAATTATTTCTGCCGAGGTACCTTAAAAAAGAAAACACGTCATAAAGGAGGTACACTTTTTAAGAATTTGTCAGGTGATGTGGCACACACGCTGCAAAAGATGGGCAATTTAGCGCTGACGTTACAGCAGAGATCGCCAAGTTTAGCTGCCTAATTTACTGCTCCCTGGCCTCTGCCACACCGCCATTAATCTGTCTGCCAAATGAGCTCTAATTACGCATCTTGTAACCTGGCGTGCTGTAGCGCACCTCGTTCGAGTGGGGATAGATCTTGAAGATTTACAGCACGACTGCTGGTAATCTCACCGGGTCTCCTAACTGAGGGAAAAACATGCCTCCTCTCAGTTACCGAGGTCGCCACTAGAGGCAAAGGGAAGCAGATGGCACTTTGGAAGAAGCTAAAGCTAAAGCTAGTGATTCAGTGCACTAAGGCTGGAAAAAAAAAAAAAGCAAAATGCATGTCGGGATGCAGGTGATGGGGCACCGTGGATAGTCGAGAACATACAGTGTAATCAGTTTGTTTGAGGAGTTGGTAGACACTTGGCTCTTTCTACCGCCAATCTGGCTGCCTCATACCTTCTGCCTCCTTCCGTGGCTGGCCCATTTTCTGGCTGGATGTGACAGTAAGGAGGGGAAAGGGAACAGGTTAGAAGGGAATTGCAGTTTATGATGTATCAGCCTCTTTACTTAGAACAGCTCCCAGAACCCTCATCAAAATCCTGCAAAGTAATCCCTGTTTCAGAGACAAAGCAACTGTGTCATGTGGACCTCAGACAGTGCTTGTACACACTTGTGTATGTGTGTGTGTGTTTTGGAGGACGTGTATGCAATCCTGAAGCTCCCAGTTCCTTGAGCCAGCTAAACTCTAATTTTTTTTTTTTTTCCATGGGCTTGCCCTACCTTAGAAGAGTAAGTCTCGGGTACTTCCTAAAACAGGATTTATGGATTTCTGATTGGTGTTCCCGTCTGTACTGCGGGTTGTTTCTCTCCTCCCTCCATCTATCAGAAGTTGTGAAGATGAGTCAGATAATGCCCATAAACAGCTTTTAACTCCTTGGGAGGAAGTTGCCCACATGCAAACATTGTGTCCTATAAAAATACCATGTGTGTTCATAGCCTCATCATCCTCAAGGAACCTGAGAAAGGCACAGATAAGGTGCAATCACCTCTAGGTACTGAGGTAGACAGTTGAATGAGATTGACTTTGCAGAGTGACATCACCCAAGATATCTTTGCTGGGAGCATGAAAAAAAACCTCTGTTTCACAAGCGCTTACTGACTTTTCATTTTTTTCTAGCCTTTTATATCTAACTTAACCAGTGTAATAGCAGTGACTTCAGATGGTGCAAGTCTGAGCTTCAAAGAAGGCCACGTGGAGGCTTATTTCCAATTTTAGTATTAAATCTTATTTGCTTTCAGTCTAACTTCTTTTAGGCTTGTCCGAATTTCTTTATGATTGTGGCCATGGAAATTAGCACGAATTGGCTTCACTGGCATCCGAAGCAAAGGATTTCACTTCATTGCAATTCCATTGACTAAATGAAAAAGAGTGTGGTTAGGACTCAGTACAGGCCCCCAGACAGTGGTGGAAAGGATCATGGAATCTTTAAATGATGCCAAACATATAGGACCTTGGTGTTCATGGAGTACCCTTAAATTCTCTCCCAGCAGCCCCCTGAGCTCCCTTTGACCACATTGGAAACTGAATTTTCTAAACAATGTAACCACGATAAATTGTGTCACTTTAGTGATAGATCTCTCAGAATATTATGAACTGGGTAGCTGAATTTTTTATTGCCTGAGAGACGTCCACAGCCAGAGATCTAAGGATAGAAAGTTTATGTCTCTCTCCATTAAGAAATTTAATTCACATTTTACTCAGCCTTAGTCTTTGATTAATACTCTGGATACATCATGCAGCAGTCCTTAGGATTATGAAAAGTGATTTGTCTAATCTTTGCGTTACTCTCCTTTGGGGTCTACGTAGGGGGAAAAAAACAATGCTCTGTAGCTATTGATTTTATAACGTTTGCTTAGCATTTGGCTTTACATTCTGGCCAAGTCGAGCGGATAAAGAGCAATTTGATCCATGGAGTGTGGCGAGAGTGTTGTCACCATCCACAGAACCAATTCATCTGGAGGATTTCATGTTGTACATATCAGTGCTGGAAGTGGGTTTTAATGAAATCTCTAGCAAAGTGAAGTTAATATAAGAGTAAACGTAAAAACATATGGTCCCAGCTGGCTGGTGTAGGTACAGCCAAGGTTGCAAAGGATTTAGGTCCCCACTTCTGACTCTTGCCCCAAGGAATAAACTGTGTATGATCTGAGTCAAACCTGGTCTTAAGGACAATGTTTCATGCCCCTGTACTAGTGTGCTGTGATTGTGAGCTAGTCCTCCTCTCTCATCAGCTTTTCCCTTCGTGGTAGCCATTGACTGACTTCTGCATCAAGGTAAAATCGCAACCTCTCTACTTTCATTGTTCACGAATCTAACTTCCTCTGATCTAGGTTGGTATTCCCTCACAGTCACTCCTTTTTCCAAAGTGAGGGTTAGACAATTTGATGTGCACATCTATTTAAATTGTCGTTCCAGGTGATGCGTGTGTGTTATCAGGTACATTCTGGACACTATTCCTTACCTCAAAGTATTCAATCAAATGTGGGAATTCAGTGACAATTGGTCAGGAAGATATGCTGGTGCATATGGATCTTTTATACCACTCTATATTAGCGCTCATATGGTAGCAACCTATTTCTTCTAAATGTGAATTTGACCCTGCTTAGAGGGGTGTGTCTTGCAAGGACTTTGTTTTAATTGGTTTCATGAACCAGAGACAAATGTGAAAGTTCCAGACATGAGCCGTATATGGAGCTCAGGCACTGTTAGGGTTGGATGGAGAATTCTGGAAGTGCAGGCAGGGTTGAAACAACCTTGGGAAATCACCCCCTGCTTTCACCTAAGCCATACTATAAGGATAATTGAGAGTCACCACAGAATGAGATTATATAACTTTTTGGGTAACAAACTTTACCATCTCATGAATCCTTGAAAGAAGCAAGATTTTTCTAATGACGCAGAAACCTTCTTATTGTTTTTAGTTTCTTTCCTTTAATGAAAATAAAAATCTAGTGCTTATCACCAAATATTGGTATCATTTCATATACTTAGATTGTCAAAGCTCCAAAAACCAAGAAAAACAAACCACTGCTGTTGAGTTGATTCTGACTCATAGCGACCCTTTAGGAGAGAGTAGAATTGCCCCGTAGAGTTTCCAAGGCTGTAAATCTTTACGGAAGCAGACTGCCATATATTTCTCCTGTGGAGCGGCTAGTGAGTTGGAACTGCTGACCTTTTCGTTAGCAGCTGAAAGCTTTAACCACTGTGCCACCAGGGCTCCTGTCAAAGCTCCATATCTAGTCCAAAATCATCCCAAACCCTAAAGTCTTCTCTCTTGATTTGTATTTTTAAATGTTTAATTATTTTTACAATTTTCTTAAAACTCTTTCCATGTTTCCCACTTTATTTTAGCTGGATGACATCCTAGTTGAAGGAGAGCATTAAACTATGTCCAATGCTAGGCTTTAGAGTTTAAAATAAAGTCTATTTTTGAATCTTATCTCTACCACTTAATAACATGTTTCTGAGCCTCAGCCTCCACATCTACAGAATGGGCATGACCAGGCCTCCCTCCCTGCCAGCATTGCTGTGAGGATTAAATCTGAAATCGGGTAGCATATTTCTTGGCACCTGGAACATGAGTTTTACATACTTGTATCTGCATGATGCATGATCAAGACCAAATAGACAGAGTGATGCATACTATCAAGATAATAGTGTTGACTCTTAACCTTATTTGTTAAGATGTACAAGATTCTTCACAATGGTATTCCTGGAAGGTGTATCTTCAAAGAATGAGGAACGACTCAGGTTTAGAGCCATTGAAGTATTGCACTATTTTTGAGAAATGAGTCATGAGTCTGTAAGTTATTTACCCTTTCTGATACCTAGTTTCTTCATCAATAAACTGATACTAGTGGTACTACCTCATAGTATCATGAAGATTAAATAAGAGGTAGCATGGAAACTGATGGAACTTCTAGAGCGAGAATGGTAAAATAAAAGCTTGGCAAACACTCTCCTTAAATGCCATGATAAAACTGGACGAAACTGTCAAAAGCAACCATTTCAGGACTCTGAAAAATCAACTAAAGACATACAACAAACTGAGAAGTGTTTATTCAGTACAAACAACTGAACTTTTATTATGAATAAAGGGAATTTGTGCCATTTTATACTGGGGTCGCTCCCACTTCCTGCCCCTCAACACTGCCCTCCCCGCCCCCAGGCTTCATCAGCACACTAGTTCTACCAGGGCAGGGAAAACTGTGAAAACCAGTAGGTTTGCTTCTGGAGGGGGCTGACTTGCTTTGGGGTATAATGCAGAAAAAAAAAAACATGGAAATAGAAACAATCTCGGTGGCAAATGGATAGGAAAGGCCAATATTGCAGCTATCTTATTGCAGCTACCTTGAGGTTGCAGTTCTGGTTGGGGAAAGGAACATATAGACACACTTGCCAAAAATTGAACAGAGAGATCCGAGGAATGAGATAGCCATCTGTGTGGAAGACTTCACATAGATGCAAAGCTGTGCACTAGCCATACATCCCTGGCTGAACATGAGGCATAGGAAGCCAGGCTGAAAAAAAGAATAGAGAAGAAATAACTAAACAAATACATTAGTGGCAGTACACTGTGGGGAGACAGACTCCACAGAATTAGCCTAGGGAAGTCACTAAACAAACAAACTAAACAGCAGCAACAACAGACTTTTGGTGGAGGGGGATCAGTATTCAGAGTCATTCAGTTTTCAATAAAAAATTGCAAGATATATAAAGAAACTCTAAAGACTCAACCCATTGCCGTTGAGTCAATTCTGACTCATACTGACCCTATAGGGCAGAGTAGAACTGCCCCATAGTACTTCCAAGGCTGTAAATCTTTACAGAAGTAGACTGCCACATCTTTCTCCTGTGGAGTGGCTGGTGGGTTCAAACCACCAAACTTTTGGTTAACAGCTAAGCACTTAACCACTGTACCACCAGAACTCCTTATGACCTACACATGATAGGGGTCGGGGAGAGGGAAGCAGACAAAGTAAACTGTCTTTGAGGAAGCCCAGATTTTGGATATTACAGACAAAGACTTCAAAGCAAATAGTATAAATATGTTCAAAGAATTAAAGAGAGCGAGGTTTAAGAAATTAAAGGAAAGTATGATAACAATAACATTTGCTTGGGTGGTGCAAATCGTTAAGTGCTTGACTACTAGCTGAAAGGCTGGCAGTTGAAACCCACCAGAGGTACCTCAGGAGGCAGGCCTGGTGATCTGCTTACAAAAGGTCATGGGCTTGAAAATCCTATGGAGCAGTTCTACTCTGCACACATGGAGTTACCATGAGTCAGAATTGACTTGATAGCAACCAACAATAACAACAATGATACATCAAATAGAGAATACCAACAAAGAGATGAAATTATAAAAAAGAACCAAATAGAAATTCTGGAGTTGAAAAGTATAATAATGGAAATGAAAAATTCACTTGAGGTCTCTCAAAAACAGATTTGAGATGACAGTATAAAGACTCAGAAAACTTGAAGATAGCTCAATAGAAACACTCCAATCTCAAGGACTAAAAGAAAATAGCATGATGAAAAAATGAGCAGAGCCTCAAGGACCTGTGGGACATCATCATGCATATCAACATATGTGTAATGTGAGTCCCAGAAGGAAAGACAAGAGAGGAAGGGCAGAGAAAAAATATATTTTAAAAAAAAATGGCTGTAAAGTTTCAAAATTTGATTTAAAAGATTAATGTAAGCATCCAAGAAACTCAATAAACTTTAAGTAAGATAAAAAAAGAAGAGATCTACACCTAGACACATCCTAGTCAAACTATTGAAAAGCGAAGACAAAGACAAAATCTTGAAAGCAGCAAGAGAGAAATGACTCATTTATGTACAAAGTAACAGCAATATTATCAAAGTTGAATTTTCATCAGAAACGATGGAAATCAGAAGGCAATGGAATAACATAGTCAAGGTACTGAAAGAAAAAAAAGGTCAACCAAGAATTTTTTATCCGACAAAACTGTCCTTTAAAAATAGCGGTAAGTAAAACATCTTCCCAGAAAACAAATACAGAGAGCATTCATTACTATCAGACTTGCCTTACAAGAAATATTAAAGGCCTTAGTCCTTCAGACTGAAAGGAAATGATACTAGACAGTTAATTCAACTCATATGAAGAAATAAAGAGCACAGGAAAAGGTAATTACACTGAACAATATACTTTTTTCTTCTCATATCATATTTAAAAGATAACTGCACAAACAATATTTCTACAACTGTATTTTTACGCTTATAACATATATAAGTGTAATATATATCACAATCACAGCACAAAGAAAGGAGACAAAGTGGAGCTATATTGAAGCAAACTTTCAATATTGTACTGGAATTAAGTTAGTGTTAATGCAAAGTGAATTGTGATCAGTTAAGATGCATACTGTAATCCCTAGAATAACCACTAAGAAAATAATGTAACAAATGGCCAATAAACATATGAAAAGATGCTCAACTTTAATAGTCATTAGTGAAATGCAAAATAAAACCGTAATAAGATACCACTTCACCAGGATGGCTATTATAAGAAAAATAGAAAATAACAAGTGTTGGCGAGGACATGGAGAGACTGGACTCCTCATCCATTGCTAGTAGGATTGTAAAATGGTGCCACTGCTGTGGAAAGAAGTTTGGTGGTTCCTCAAAAAAAGAATAACCATTATTGGTCTAAGTTGCCATTGAGTAGATTTAGACTCATGGCGACCCCATGTGTGCAGAACAGAACATCTTTGTAGAGTTTTCAAGGCTATGACCTTTCAGGTGCATACTGCCAGGCCTTTCTTCCAAGGTACCTCTGGACAAGTTCAAACTTCTAACCTTTCGGCTACTAGTCAAGTGCTTAGTCATTTGTGGTACCCAGGGACCCCTAGAACTACCATATGACTTAGCAATTCTACTCCTAGTTATATACCCAAAAGACTTGAAAGCAGAGACTCAAACAGATACTTTTACATACACCAATGTCCATAACAGCATAATTCACAGTAGTTAAAAGGTGGAGACAACCCAAGTGTCCATCAACAGATGAAGAGGTAAACAAAATGTAGTACATTAATACCATGGAATATTATTCAGCATAAAGAGAAATGAAGTTCTAATACATACCACACCATGGAGGAACCTTGAAAACATTATGCTGAGTGAAATAAGTGAGACACAAAAGAACAAATATTGTATGATTCCACTTATATGAAATATCTAGAATGGATAAACGCATAGAGACAATGTTTATTAGTGATTACCAGGGCAGGTGGGGGTGTAATGGCGAGTTATTGCTTAAGGGGTACTGAGCTTCTGTTAAGGATGATGAAAAAAATTGGAAATGGATAGTGCTGATGGTTGTACAACATGGTGAATGTAATTAATGTTACTGGATTGTACAAATAAAATGGTTGAAATGGCAAATATTTACCACAATTAAATAAGAAAATAATGTAAAAAAAAGCTTAAAAAGTCAACAAAGAAACTAAAATGGCATGCTAGAAAATATCTATTTGACAGAAAAGAAGATAGTAAAGGAAGTACAGATGAATATGAAAAAGCATGAGACATAAAAAACAAATAAAATGGCAGACATAAATCCAAGCATATTAGCAATTGCATTAAAGGTAAAGGAATTAAACACTCCATCCAAAAGGCAGAGACTGTCAGACTGGATTAAAAAATAAGACCCAACTATGTGATATCTGCAAGAGACACATTTTAGATTCAAAGACACAAATAAGTTGAAAATAAAAATTTTGAAAAACATACAACATGCAAAAAAAATAAGAGACATGAAATTGACTGTATTAATGTCAGACAAAATAGGCTTTAAGACAAAGCTTATTACCAGATAAAAAGTGACATTTCATAATCAAAAAGATCAATTATCCAAGACTCATCCAAGAAGATACAAAAATTATATGTTTGTGCGCACCTAAGAAGAGAGCCGCAAAATATATGTTGCAAAAACTGACAGAATTGAAAGAAGAAATAGATAAATCAACAATAATTAGTCTTTAATACTCTACTCTCAATAACTGATAGAAAAACTATACAGAAAATTGGCAAGATATAGAAGACTTGAGCAACACTATCAACCAACTTGAATAACTGATATCTATAAAACATTCCACTAACAAAAGTAGAGTACACATTCTTTTTAATTATGTATGGAATATTCTCTAGGACAAACCATATACTAGGCCATAAAACAAAGTGTTGATACATTTAAGGTCATTTAAATAATACAAAGTATAATCTCTGAACACAATGGAATTAAATTAGAAATTGACAACTTAAATAAATATGGGAAACCTTCAAATATTTGGAAATTAAACAACACATGTCTAAATAACCCATGAAACAAACAAGAAATCAGAAGGGAAATTAGAAATCTTTGTTAACTGAATGAAAACAAAAACATGTTATCTACATTTATAGGATGCAGCTAAAGCAGTACTTAGAAGAATTTTTTTTTTTTAATAACAGCTTTATTGAGATATACATCACATACCATAAAATTCACCCTTTTAAAACGTACAATTCGGTGATGTTTAGTATATTCATAGAGTCTTTCAACCATAACCACAATCTAATTCCAGAATATTTTCATCACCCCAAAAAGAAACCCCAAATGGTTATGCCCCTTTTGCCTTATTAACCCTTCTCGCAACCTCTTGAAAGTGCTAACATACTTTCTGTCTTTATAGATTTTCATATTTTGGACATTTCATAAAAGTTGAATCATACAATATGTGGCTTTTGTGTCTGCCTTCTTTCACCTAATATAATGTTTTCAAGGTTCATTCATATTGTAGCATGTATCAGTACTTTAGATTCTTTTCATGGTTGAATAGTGTTCTACTGAATAGATATACCACATTTGTTGATCTGTTCTTTAGTTGATGAACATTTGGGATGTTATCACTTACTGGCTATTATGAATATTGCTGCTGTAAATTTTTGTGTGCAGATTTTTGAGTGGACACATATTTTCAGTTCTTTTGGGTATACACTTAGGAATCATTGGTCATATGGTAACTCCATGTTTAACTTTTGGGGGAACTGTTTGTTTTTCAAAGTGACTGTACCATTTTCCATTTCTCCAGCAAAAAAAGGACATCTAACAAAAAAATGGGGGTAAATATTAAGGTAACCACAAAGAGGACTAAAAATTCCATACTTCAAAATAAAAACCAAGATAAACATAAGGACTCAGCAAAAATAAATTCAACTACAATGAAAAAGAGGAACACACAATTTACAAAGAAAAACTTCCCGGCACAAAAAAGTAAGTAGAAAAATGAAATTGTCAACAACACACAAAAAAAGGCATCAAAATGACAGTACTAAACTCATACCTATCTATAATTACACCAAATGTAAATGGACTAAATGCACCAATAAAGAGACAGAGAGTTGCAGATTGGATAAAAAAAACATAATCCAGCTATATGCTGCCTACAAGAGACACACCTTAGACTTAGAGACACGAACAAACTAAAATTCAAAGGATGGAAAAAAAATATATCAAGCAAAAAACAATCAAAAAAGAGTAGGAGTGGCAATATTAATTTCTGACAAAATAGATTTTAAAGTTAAATCCACCACAAAGGATAAAGAAGGACACTATATAATGATTAAAGGGACAATTTACCAGGGAGATATAACAACATTAAATATTTATGCATCCAATTGACAGGGCTACAAGATACACAAAACAAACTCTAACAGCATTGAAAAGTGAGATAGACAGCTCCACAA
Source organism: Elephas maximus indicus (assembly GCF_024166365.1). Lineage (NCBI taxonomy): Eukaryota > Metazoa > Chordata > Mammalia > Proboscidea > Elephantidae > Elephas > Elephas maximus. The sequence goes on from NC_064819.1 coordinate 110,228,340, forward strand.
TTATAATAGGAGACTTCAACACACCACTTTTGGTGAAGGACAGGACATCCAGTAAGAAGCTCAATAAAGACACGGAAGATCTAAATGCCACAGTCAACCAACTTGACCACATAGACATACACAGAACAGTCCACCCAACAGCTGCAAAGGATACTTTTTTTTCTAGTGCACATGGAACACTCTCTAGAATAGACGACATATTAGATCATAAAGCAAGCCTTAGCAGAATCCAAAACATTGAAATATTACAAAGCATCTTCTCAGACCGTAAGGCCATAAAAGTGGAAATCAATAACAGAAAAAGCAGGGAAAAGAAATCAAACACTTGGAAACTGAACAATACCCTGCTCAAAAAAGACTGGGTTATAGAAGACATTAAGGGTGGAATAAAGAAATTCATAGACTCCAATGAGAATGAAAACACTTCCTGTCAGAACTTTTGGGACACAGCGAAATCAGTGCTCAGAGGTCAATTTATATCACACATCCAAGAAGAAGAAAGGGCCAAAATCAAAGAACTGTCCCTATGACTTGAACAAATAGAAAGAGAGCAACAAAAGAAACTGTCAGGCACAAGAAGAAAACACATAATAAAAATTAGAGCAGAATTGAATGAGTTAGAGAACAGAAAAACAATTGAAACAGTTAACAAGACCAAAAGCTGGTTCTTTGAAAAAATTAACAAAATTGATAAACCATTGGCCAGATTGACTAAAGAAAAACAGGAAAGGAAACAAATAACCAGAATAAAAAATGAGATGGGTGATATTACAACAGACCCAACTTAAAAGAATCTTATCAGATTACTACGAAAAATTGTACTCTAACAAATTTGAAAACCTAGAAGAAATGGATGAATTCCTAGAAACATACTACCTACCTAAACTCACACAAGCAGAAGTAGAACTAAATAGACTCATAACAAAAAAAGAGATTGAAAAGGTAAACAAAAAACTCCCAAGAAAAAAAGCCCTGGCCCTGACGGCTTCGCTGCAGAGTTCTACCAAATTTTCAGAGAAGAGGTAACACCACTACTACTAAAGGTATTTCAAAGCATAGAAAAGGACGGAATACTCCCTAACTAATTCTGTGAAGCCAGCATATCCCTGATACCAAAACGGGCTAAAGGCACCCCCAAAAAGAAAATTACAGACCTATATCCCTCATGAACATAGATGCAAAAACCCTCAACAAAATTCTAGCCAATAAAATTCAACAACATATCAAAAAAATAATCCACCACAACCAAGTGGGATTTATACCAGTTTTGCTATGAGTCGGAATCGAATCAACAGCACTGGGTTGGCACTGGGTATGCAAGGATGGTTCAATATTAGAAAAATGATGTAATCCACCATATAAATAAAACAAAAGACAAGAACCACATGATTTTATCAATTGACGCAGAAAAGGCATTTGACAAACTCCAACACTCATTCATGATAAAAACTGTCAGCAAAATAGGAATAGAAGGAAAATTTCTCAACATAGTAAACAGCATTTATACAAAGCCAACAGCCAACATCATCCTAAATGGAGAGATTCTGAAAGCATTCCCCTTGAGAACGGAACGAGACAAGCCTGCCCTTTATCACCACTCTTATTCAACATTGTGCTGGAGGTCCTAGCCAGAGCAATTAGGCTAGATAAAGAAATAAAGGGCATCCAGGTTGGTAAGGAAGAAGTAAAAGTATCTCTATTTGCAGATGACATGATCTTTTACATACAAAACCCTAAAGAACCCTCAAAAAAACTACTGAAACTAATAGAGTTCAACAGAGGTTCAGGATGCAAGATAAACATACAAAAATCAGTTGGATTCTTCTACACCAGCCAAAAGAACATTGGAGGGGAAATCACCAAATCAATACCATTCACACTAGCCCCCAAGAAGATAAAATTCTTGGGAATAAATCTTACCAGAGATGTAAAAGACCTATGCAATGAAAACTACAAGGCATTACTGCAAGAAAACAAGAGACCCGTATAAGTGGAAAAACATACCTTGCTCATGGATAGGAAGACTTAACATTGTAAAAATGTTTATTCTACTAAAAGCCATCTATAGATACAATGCAATTCCAATCCAAATTCCAACGACATTTTTTATGAGATGAAGAAACAATCACCAACTTCATATGGAAGAGATTAAAGACGTCCCAGATAAGTAAAGCATTACTGAAAAAGAAGAACAAAGTGCGAGGCCTTACTCTACCTGATTTTAGAACCTATTATACAACCACAGTAGTCAAAACAGGCTGGTACTGGTACAACAACAGACACATAGACCAATGGAACAGAATTGAGAATCCAGACATTAATCCATCCACATATAAGCAGCTGATACTTGACAAAGGCCCAACGTCAGTTAAATGGGGAAAAGACAGTCTTTTTAACAAATGGTTCTGTCATAACTGGGTATCCATCTGCAAAAAAATGAAACAAGACCCATACCTCACACCATGCACAAAAACTAACTCGAAATGGATCAAAGACTAAACTTAAAGTCTAAAATGATAATGATGATGAAAGAAAAAATAGGGACAATGTTAGGAGCCCTAATACATGGCATAAACAGAAAACAAAACATTACTAAAAATGCTGAAGAAAAACCAGATAACTGGGAGCTCCTAAAAATCAAACATCTATGGTTATCCAAAGACTTCACCAAAAGAGTAAAAAGACTACCTACAGACTGGGAAAAAGTTTTCAACCATGACATTTCCGATCAGTGCCTGATCTCTAAAATCTACATGGTTCTGCTAAAACTCAACCACAAAAGCACAAATAACCCAATTAAAAAATGGCCAAAGGATATGAACAGACACTTCACTAAAGAAGACATTCGGGTAGGTAACAGATACATGAGGAAAGGCTCAAAATCATTAGCCATTAGAGAAATGCAAATCAAAACTACAATGAGATTCCATCTCACTTCAACACGGCTGGCATTAATCCAAAAACACGTAATAGTAAATGTTACAGAGGTTGTGGAGAGACTGGAGCACTTATACACTGCTGGTTGGAATGTAAAATGGTACAACCACTTTGGACATCGATTTGGTGCCTCCTTAAAAAGCTAGAAATAGAGCTACCATACGATTCAGCAATCCCACTCCTTGGAATATATCCTAGAGAAATAAGAGCCTTTACACAAACAGATATATGCACACCCATGTTCATTGCAGCACTGTTTACAATAGCAAAAAGTTGGAAGCAACAAGGGTGCCCACCAATGGATGAATGGATGAATAAACTATGGTATATTCACACAATGGAATACTATGCATCAATAAAGAACAATGTTGAATCCATGAAACATTTCATAACATGGAGAAAAGAACAAAGATGTCACCCTGAAGACTAAGGTGCACCTGACCACAAGGCATGGTATTTTCAATCAGACCTTATGCTGAGTGAAATCAGTCAATTGCAAAAGGACAAACACTGTATTGTTGTTGTTGTTAGGTGCCGATGAGTTTGTTCTGACTCATAGCGACCCCATGCACAACAGAACGAAACACTGCCCGGTCCTGCGCCATCCTCACAATCATTGTTATGCTTGAGCTCATTGTTGCAGCCACTGTGTCAATCCACCTTGTTGAGGGTCTTCCTCTTTTCCGCTGACCCTGTACTCTGCCAAGCATGATGTCCTTCTCCAGGGACTGATCCCTCCTGACTACATGTCCAAAGTATTTAAGGTGCAGTTTCGCCATCCTTGCCTCTAAGGAGCATTCTGGCCGCGCTTCGTCCAAGACAGATTGGTTCGTTCTTTTTTGCAGTCCACGGTAAATTCAATATTCTTTGTCAACAACACAATTCAAAGGCGTCAACTCTTCTTTGGTCTTCCTTATTCATTGTCCAGCTTCCACATGCATATGATGTGATTCAAAATACCATGCCTTGGGTCAGGCGCACCTTAGTCTTCAGGGTGACATCTTTGCTCTTCAACACTTTGAAGAGGCCCTTTGCAACAGATTTGCCCAATGCAATGCATCTTTTGATTTCTTGACTGCTGCTTCCATGTTTGTTTATTGTGGATCCAAGTAAAATGAAATCCATGACAACTTCAATCTTTTCTCCGTTTATCATGATGTTGCTCATTGGTCCAGTTGTGAGGATTTTTGTTTTCTTTATGTTGAGGCGTAATCCATACTGAAGGCTGTGGCCTTTGATCTTCACTAGTAAGTGCTTCAAGTTCTCTTCACTTTCAGCAAGCAAGGTTGTGTCATCTGCATAACACAGGTTGTTAATGAGTCTTCCTTCAATCCTGATGCCCCGTTCTTCTTCATATAGTCCAGCTTCTTGCATTATTTGTTCAGCATACAGATTGAATATGTATGGTGAAAAAAATACAACCCTGACTCACACCTTTCCTGACTTTAAATCAGTCAATATTCCCTTGTTCTGTCTGAACAACTGCCTCTTGATCTATGTAAAGGTTCCTCATGAGCACAATTAAGTGTTCTGGAATTCCCAGTCTTCGCAATGTTATCCATAATTTGTTATGATCCACACAGTCAAATGCCTTTGCATAGTCAACAAAACACAGGTAAACATCCTTCTGGTATTCTCTGCTTTCAGCCAGGGTCCATCTGACATCAGCAATGATATCCTTGGTTCCACGTCCTCTTCTGAAACTGGCCTGAATTTCTGGCAGTTCCCTGTTGATATACTGCTGTAGCCGTTTTTGAATGATCTTCAGCAAAATTTTGCTTGCGTGTGATATTAATGATATTGTTCTATAATGTCCACATTCAGTTGGATCACCTTTCTTGGGAACAGGCATAAATATGGATCTCTTCCAGTCAGTTGGCCAGGAAGCTGTCTTCCATATTTCTTGGCATAGACGAGTGAGCACCTCCAGCGCTTCATCTGTTTGTTGAAACATCTCAATTGATATTCCATCAATTCCTGGAGCCTTGTTTTTCGCCAATGCCTTCAGAGAAGCTTGGACTTCTTCCTTCAGTACCATCGGTTCCTGATCATATGCCATCTCTTGAAATGGTTGAATATCGACTAATTCTTTTTGGTATAATGACTCTGTGTATTCCTTCCATCTTCTTTTGATGCTTCCTGTGTTGTTTAATATTTTCCCCATGGAATCCTTCACTATTGCAACTTGAGGCTTGAATTTTTTCTTCGGTTCTTTCAGCGTGAGAAACACCGAACGTGTTCTTCCCTTTTGGTTTTCCATCTCCAGCTCTTTGCACATGTCTGTCAGTTTGTCGTACTGTGGGGGCTTGTGTGTTGCTGTGATGCTGGAAGCTATGCCATTGGTATTCAGATACCAGCAGGGTCACCCATGGAGGACAGGTTTCAGCTGAGCTTCCAGACTAAGACAGACTAGGAAGAAGGACCTGGCAGTCTACTTCTGAAAAGCATTAGCCAGTGAAAACCTTATGAATAGCAGCAGAACATTGTCTGATATAGTGCTGGAAGATGAGCCCCCCAGGTTGGAAGGCACTCAAAAGATGGCTGGGGAAGAGCTGCCTCCTCAAAGTAGAATCAACCTTAATGACGTGGATGGAGTAAAGCTTTTGGGACCTTCATTTGCTGATGTGGCACGACTCAAATGAGAAGAAACAGCTGCAAATATCCATTAATAATCAGAACCTGGAATTTATGAAGTATGAATCTAGGAAAATTGGAAATTGTCAAAAATGAAATGGAACACATAAATATCGATATCCTAGGCATTAGTGAGCTGAAATGGACTGGTATTGGCCATTTTGAATCAAACAATCATATGGTCTACTATGCTGGGAATGACAAATTGAAGAGGAATGGTGTTGCATTCATCGTCAAAAAGAACGTTTCAAGATCTATCCTGAAGTACAATGCCATCAGTGATAGGATAATATCCATATGCCTACAAGGAAGACCAGTTAATACGACTATTATTCAAATTTACACACCAACCACTAGGGCCAAAGATGAAGAAATAGAAGATTTTTATCAGCTGCTGCAGTCTGAAATTGATCAAGCATGCAGTCAAGATGCGCTGATAATTACTGGCGATTGGAATGCGAAAGTTGGAAACAAAGAAGGATCAGTATTTGGAAAATACGGCCTTGGTGTAGAAACAATGCCAGAGATCGAATGATAGAATTTTGCAAGACCAATGACTTCCTCATTGCAAATACCTTCTTTCACCAACATAAACAGCAACTGTACACATGGACCTCACCAGATGGAACACACAGAAATCAAATTGACTACATCTGTGGAAAGAGATGATGGAAAAGCTCAATATCATCAGTCAGAACAAGGCTAGGGGCTGACTGTGGAACAGACCATGAATTGCTCATATGCAAGTTCAAGCCGAAACTGAAGAAAATCAGAGCAAGTCCATGAGAGCCAAAATATGACCTTGAGTATATCCCACCTGAATTTAGAGACCATCTCAAGAATAGATTTGATGCATTGAATACTAGTGAGTGAAGACCAGACGAGTTGTGGAATGACATCAAGGACATTATACATGAAGAAAGCAAGAGGTCACTGAAAAGACAGGAAAGAAAGAAAAGAGCAAGATGGATGTCAGAAGAGATCCTGAAACTTGCTCTTGAGCATCGAGCAGCTAAAGCAAAAGGAAAAATTGATGATGTAAAAGAACTGAACAGAAGATTTCAAAGGGCCTCTCGAGAAGACAAAGTAAAGTAGTATAATAACAAACACCGTATTAGACCACTATTAGAACAACTGGAGAAACAGTTTAAACAGAGAGGAAAATATTCTTTGATGGTTATGAGAGGGGGGAGTAAGGGAGGGAGGGAGAGGGGCATTCATTAATTAGATAGGAGACAACTTTCGTTTTAGGTGAAGGAAAAGACAATATGCAATACAGGAGAGGTCAACACAAATGGACTAAACTAAAAGCAAAGAAATTTTCTGAATAAACTGAAAGCTTCAAAGGCCAGTGTAGCAGGGGGTGGGAGGGTGGGGGTGGGGGTGGTTTGAGGACCATGGTTTCAGGGGACATTTAAGTCAATTGGCATAATAAAATCTATCAAGAAAACATGCTGCATCCCACTTTGGAGAGTGGCGTCTGGGGTCTTAAATGCGAGCAAGCGACCATTTAAGATGCATCAATTGGTCTCAATCCGCCTGGAGCAAGGAAGAATGAAGAACACCAAAGACCCAAGGTAATTATGAGCCTAAGAGACAGGACCACATAAACCAGAGACTACATCAGCATGAGACCAGGAGAGCTAGATGGTGCCCGGCCACAACTTATGACTGCCCTGATAGAGAACTCAACAGATAAACTGTGAGGGAGCAGGAGAGCCATGGGATGCAGACCCCAAATTCTCGTAAAAAGACCAGTTTTAATGGTCAGACTGGGACTGGAGGGACACCAGAGGCCATGGTCCCCAGACCTCTGTTAGCCCAAGACAGGAACCATTCCCAAAGCTAACTCTTCGGACAGGGATTGGCCTGGAATAGGGGATGGAAAATGATACTGGTGAAGAAGGAGCTTCTTCAATCAAGTGGACGCAGGAGACTATGTTGGCATCTCCTGTCTCGAGGGGAGATGAGAGGGCAGAGGGGGCCAGAAGCTACCTGAATGGACATAAAGAGAGAGAGTGGGGAGAAGAACTGTGCTATCTCATTAGAGGGAGAGCAATTAGGAGTGTATAGCAAGGTGTATGTAAATTTTCATATGAGAGACTGACCAGATTTGTAAACTTTCACTTAAAGCACAATAAAAATTAATTTAAAAAAAAAAGGTCATCTATCAAAAACCCACAGCTAAAGTCATACTTAATGATGAAAGACTAAAAGTTTTCCCTCTAGAGTAAGGAAGGAAGAAAAATAAATAAAAGACATGGAGATTGGAAACTAGTTCTATTCATAGATAACATGATCTGATATATAGAAGATTCTAATAAATTCACTGAAAAAACCTATTAGAGCTAATAAAGAGTCTAAAAAAGTTTCAGGATACAAAAATCAAAACCACAGAACATTGAAAGAAATTAAAGAAGACCTAAATTAATGGAAAGACAACCTATGTTTATGGATTGGAAAATTTAAAATTGTTAAGATGTCTATACTCTCCCAATTTACCTACATGTTCAATACAATATCAAAATTCTATTTACCTTTTTTTGCAGTACAATCCTTGTAATTTTTTTGCTGCATTCAGTTTGCTTGTATTTTGTTGAGGATTTTTGCAACTATACCCATAAGGGAACTTGGTCTTGTTTTCTTGTGATGTCTTTGTTTTTAGTATCAGTAATACTGGCTTTGTAGAAGGAGGTGGGAAGTGTTCCCTCCTCTTCTACTTTTTGGAAGAATTTGTGAAACATTGGTATTAATTCTTATTTAAGTATTTGGTAAAATTCATCAAAATGTTTGATGAAACCATCTGGGCCTAGGATTTTGTGTGTGTATGTGTGTGAGAAGTTTATTGATTACTAATTGAATGTCTTTACTTGTTATAGGTCTACTTTTGTCTTTATTTCTCTTGCACCCTGATGGTGTAGTGGTTAAGAGCTATGGCTGCTAACCAAAAGGTCAGCAGTTTGAATCCACCAGGCCCTCCTTGGAAACCCTATTGGGCAGTTCTACTCTGTTCTATAGGGTCATTATGAGTCGGAATCAACTCAACAGCAATGGGTTTTGTTTTTGGGTTTTGTGTCAGTTGAGATAATTTTTATCTTATTAGGAATTTGTCCGTTTCATCTAGGTTATCTAATTTGTAGGCATACAATTGTTCACAGTGTTCTATTATAATCCTTTTAATTTCTACAGGGCTGGTAGTAAATAATGTCCCACTTTCATTTCTGATTTTAGTAATTTGAGTCTTTTCTGGATCAGTATATCTAAGTGGTTGCCTTCCTTTTTTAAATTGTATTTTAGATGAAGGTTTACAGAGCAAATTAGTTTCTCATTAAACAATTAATACACATGTTGTTTTGTGACATTGGCTGCCAACTCCACAACATGTCAACACTCTACTCTTCTCAACCTTGGGCTCCCCATTACCAGTGTTTCTATCCTTTCCTACCTTCTCGTCCTTGCCCTTCAGCTGGTGTGTCCATTTAGTCTCATTGCGTTTTATCGGCCTGTCTAATCTTTGGCTGAAGGGTGAACCTCAGGAGGAGTGACTTCAGTACTGAGTTAAAAGCGTGTCCAGGGGCCATATTCTCAGGGCTTCTCCAGTCTCTGTCAGACGAGTAAGTCTGGTCTTTTTTTCTGAGTTAAAATTTTGTTCTACATTTTTTTCCAGTGCTGTCTGGGACCATCTATTGTGATCCCTGTCAGAGCAGTCTGTGTTGGTAGCAGGCACCATCTAGTTGTGTTGGACTCAGTCTGGTGGAGGCTGTGGTAGTTGTGGTCCGTTAGTTCTTTTGACTAATCTTTCTCTTGTATCTAGTTTTCTTCATTCTCCCTTGATCCAGATGGGGTGGGACCAGTGAATAAATGTTTGCCAATTTTGTTATCTTTTCATAGAAACAATTTTTCATTTTATTTTCTTTCTTGTTTTTCTATTCTCAATTTCATTTATTTTCTTTCTAATTTTTATAATTTCCTTCCTTCTGTTTGCTCTAGGTTTAGTTTGCTTTTCTTAGTTTAGCTTCTTAAGGTTGGAGGTTAGGTTATTGATTTGAAATCTTTCTTCTTTTTCAGTATAGGTGTTTACAGCTATAAATTTCCCTCTAAGCACTGCTTTAGCTGCATTTCGTAAGTTTTTGTGTGTTCTGTTTTAGTTTCCATTCATCTAAAATTGTTTTCTACTTTCCCTTGTGATTTCTCTTTTGACTCATTGGTTACTAAGGAGTGTGTTGTTTAATTTCCACATATTTGTGAATTTTCCAAATTTCCTTTTGTTATTTCTAATTTCACTTCACTGTGACTGGAGAGCATACATTGTATGATTACAATCCTGGTATATTAATTAATGATGTTTTTATGGTGTAACATACACACTATTCCGGAGAATGTCCCATGTGCACTGGAGAAGAATATTTATTCTGCTGATGTTGGGTAGAGTGTTCTATAGATAAGTGCTAGGTCTAACTGGTTTATAGTGTTGATCAAGTCTTCTATTTTCTTGTTGATCTTCTGCCTAGTTGTTCTATTCATTATTGGAAATGGGGTAATGAAGTCTCCAACTGCTATTGTTAAATTGTCTATTTCTTTCTTCAAATCTGTCAGTTTTTTACTTCATGTATTTTGGGGCTCTTTTATTTGGTGCATATGTGTTTATAATTTTTATGTCTTCCTGAAATATTGACCCTTTATCATTATAAAAGAGTATCTGGGTAGTGCAAACAGTTAATGCATGTGGCTGTTAACCAAAAGGCTGAAGTTTTAAGTGCACCCAGGGGTTTTTTGGAAGAAATGGCTTGTGATCTATTTCTAAAAAAATCAGTCAGTGAAAACCCTATGGAGCACAGTTTTCCTCTGACACACACGGGGTCACCATGTGTTGGAATCAACTCAGTGGCAACTGGTTAATTATAATTATAAAATGTCCTTCTTTGTCTCTAGTAACAATTTTTGTCTTAACATCTATTTTGTCTAGTATTAGCATGTCGTTGTTATTGTTAGGTGCCATCAAGTTGGTTCCAACTCATGGGGACCCTATGTACAACAGAACAAAACACTGCCCGGTCCTGTGCTATCTTCACAATTGTTGCTATGTTTGAGCCCATTTTGCAGCCACTGTGTCAATCCATCTCATTGAGGGTCTTCCACTTTTTCACTGACTCTCCACTTTACCAAACATGGTGCCCTTCTCCAGAGTCCGGTCCCTCCTGATAACATGTCCAAAGTACATGAGATGAAGTCTTGCCATCCTCACTTCTAAGGAGCATTCTGGCTGTACTTCTACCAAGACAGATTTGTTTGTTCTTCTGGCAGTCCATGGTATATTCACTATTCTTCACCAACACCATAATTCCAATGCATGGATTCTTCTTTGGTCTTCTGTATTCATGGTCCAGCTTTCACATTCATATTAGGTGATTGGAAATACCATGTCTTGGGTCAGGCACAACTTAGTCCCCAATGTGATATCTTTGCTTTTCAACACTTTAAAGAGGTCTTTTGCGGCATATTTGCCCAGTGGAATACATTGTTTGATTTCTTGACTGCTGCTTCCATGGGTATTGATTGTGGATCCAAGTAAAATGAAATCCTTGACAACTTCAGTCTTTTCTCCATTTATCATGATGTTGCTTATTGGTCCAGCTGTGAGAATTTTTGTTTTCTTTGTATTGAGGTATATTTCATGCTGAAAGCTAAAGTCTTTGGTCTTCATCAGTAAGTGCTTCTAGTCCTTTTTGCTTTCCGCAAGCAAGTTTGTGTCATCTGCGTATCGCAGGTTGTTAATGACTGTTTTTCCAATCCCGATGCCATGTTCTTTCTCATACAGTCCAGCTTCTCAGATTACTTGCTCAGCATACAGATTGAATAATTATGGTGAAAGGATACAACCCTGGTGCACACCTTTCCTGGTGCACAGTATCCCCTTGTTCTGTTCAAATGACTTCCTTTTGGTCTATGCACAGGTTCTACATGAACACAATTAAGTGTTGTGGAATTCCCATTCTTTGCAATGTTATCCATAAAGTTGAATGCCTTAGCATAGTCAACAAAACACAGGTAAACATCTTTTTGGTATTCTCTGCTTTTAGCCATGATCCTTCTGACATCAGCAAAGATATCCCTCACTCCATATTCTCTTCTGAATCCTGCCTGAATTTCTGGCAGTTCCCTGATATTAGTATAGCCACTGCATATCTCTTTTGGGTACTGTTTGCAAGGTATATCTTTTCCATCCTTTTAATTTCAACCTATTTGTGTTTTTGAATTCTAAGTGTGTCTCTTGTGGAGAGAATACTGTTGGATCATTGTTTTTAAATCCATTCTTTTAATATCTGCTTTTTATTGGAAGGTTTACTCCATTTACATTTAATGTAGTTACCAATAAGGTAGAATTTATATCTGCCAGTTTGCTATTCATTTTATAAAAGCCTTATGTCTTTTTTGTTCCTCTAATTCTCCTTTTCTGCCTTCTTCTACGTTAAATAAATATTTTCTAGTATACCATTTTATTTTATTACATTTTTTGAGTTATTTTGCTAGTAGTTGTCCTGGGGATTACAACAAACATAAAACAGTCTAGCTTAGATTAATACCAATATAATTTCAATACAAAAATTTTGCTCCAATATAGTTTCATTCTCTCTCCCCTCCTTTGTACTATTATTGCCATTTAAATGATATGTTTATACATATTATAAGTTCATCAACTAAATGCTTTATGAAGTTTTCTTTTAAATCAGACAAGAGAAGAAAACAGTTACAAAAACATATTTATATTCTCTTTTATACATACCTATGTAGTTTAAAAAAATGTAGTTAGGTATGTATAAAAGAGAATTCTATGTAGTTACCTGGAAACCCTGGTGGCATAGTGGTTAAGTGCTATGGCTGCTAACCAAGAGGCCGGCAGCTTGAATCTGCCAGGTGCTCCTTGCAAACTCTATGGGGTAGTTCTATTCTGTCCTGTAGGGTTGCTATGAGTAAGAATTGACTTGATGGCAGTGGGGCTTTTTTTTTTTCTTTTGGTTTTATGTAGTTACCTATACTAGGGGTCATATGACAGAGTTCTATATACTTCTCTCTATGGCACAACAGGAAGGGTCCTGAGCCCTCCTAAGGATATGAAGGACACCAAGGGGTTGGGAGCAGGGTCTGAAACCTCTCAGTTCCTACCCCACGGCTGCAGGCTCCGCAAGTGTGGATATATTCTGCACCTGACCTTTCAGTATGTGGCCTGTTGACTCTTCCCAGCTCAGTCATTTTCTGTAGAAAGGCATGTTGGCGGGAGTTTTGCTTTGGGTAAGATGCAAGCTCATAGTGGGACCAAGCCCCCACTGCGTAGGTCTAATTCTTTAGAGGCTTTCAGTTCTGTGCAGGAATGAAGCAGGGGACCCTTTGAAGTCTGAATTGCAGACTCTACGTTGAGGATGTCTTAGGCTGGGTTCTCTACAGAAGCAAAACCAGTAAAGTGTATAAACATATAAAAATAGAGAGAATTTTGTCAAAGAAACAGCTCACATGATCGTAGAGGCTGGAAATCCCCAGTCCACAGATTAAGATAGAGGCTTCTCCCGATTCATGTAGCCGCAGGGGCTGGTAAATGCAAGATCAACAGGTCAGAAAGCAGGGCTTTTGCTTACAGGCTGTGAATATCGATGAATCCCAATATTGGCAGGCCAGACCGCAAGGCTTCTCCTGATTCACATAGCTGCAGGGGCTGGCAAACCCTAGACTGGCAGGTCGGAGAGCAAGGCTCTGCTCACAGGCTGGAAAGATTGAAGAATCCCAGGATCATCAAATAAGCTCATAGTTCAAGTCCCAAGAACTGGAGGTCAGACATACAGGAGGCAGCTACAGGATCCAGAGTGAGAAAACAGCCAAGACACCTGCTTATATTTGGATGCAGGCCATACCCCCAAGGAAACACCCTTTCAACTGATTGTCTATTCACAGCAGATCCCATCATGGGAGGGTTCGCATGTAAACACTGAGAATCACGACCCAGCCAAGTTGACACACAATACTAACTATCACAGAGGAGCTGGGCGAGATCATACATACTCCCTTTACCTCCCTTCACCCCTGCTCCAGGAGCTTACAGGTACCTGAAATACTAACACTAACATTTGTTTCTGAAGTTTGATTCCCTATTTAAAAAAGAGGACTGTAATCTGAGAACATATTTTATAAGAAAGAAGAAAGTTTGATTAACCAGTTGGTGGACCCCTGAGTGAGGGTGGGACTGATTGGAAGGACAGCCACAAAAGGAGTCATGTGCCTAGGTGGCAGAGAACACACGTCATCATTTAAGGGAGGAGTGGCCCTAGGAGGTGTTCTGCTGGCTGAAATGCTCCCAGAAAGGTGGCTCGCTGAAAATGGATCGTAGACATTGTTCTAATCCAACCGTCGTTTTCCAGGTGAGGCAAGATAGATTTCATTTGGTTGCTTTTTGCATTTTCTTTTTATCTTAGATAAAGGGTGTGCCCAGTTTTTTCTGCTCTGAACAATGGCCTGATTGTAAGAAACCTTGCTTACATGTATATATGTGCATGTGTTTTGCCATGACTCCTGTGTTTTGGAAGTCTTTGGGGACAGGTGATATTTATGAATGATGTCCCAAGGGTATAATCAGCATGACTCATTCTTGGAACCAGTTTTGTCCGTTAAAGGGTGCCAGCTGCACCCAGTTCACAATGGAACATACTTGAGACATCTTCCTGCACTGATCTGCTCCCAATTTGGGGTCAGAAGGGCATATTTTGGGGGACTTTCTACTTTTCTAGGAATTTAATTTCCCATGATGGAGTCCTGGGGACCTTGTTCTGTATATTTTCTGGAATCCTGAAACACAGTCAAGAAAGGAACTGTGTTTCAGGATTCCAGAAAATATACCCCTATAGGCAGTTTTATTAATTTCTTCATAAGAGCAGTAAGAAGTTTCCTGTTTATTCTCTACCGTTCATTAAGTGATTCAGAAGAATTTTCTGATGTTATCATCTCTGTATTCATAGGACACCAGTGAGGCAGGCAGGGTGGAGATTATTAATTGTCTCTCCTGTTCTGCCTCTTACCCTCTCAGCAGCCACCCCACAAATGGGGAAACTGAGTCACAGATTGGTTACATAATATTCAAAAGCATCCAGTAAGGCAGGATCAGAATTGGAGGACACATTTTTAGCGTCTAGGTTTGTAAGCTTTCTTTATAAGCTCCACCCCATCCAGTAAAGTTGAAGCTCCTGATGGCTTCTGAGACAATTCTAGATATTGAGGCATATCCCACACCTCAAAAAAACTGCCATGACCGTCACAGAGGGCTGCCCTTTGTCAAATCCGATCGTCTTCCTTCTCCTCAACCTAGCACCACGTCATCTCAAAGGTATTCTCAGTTCTTTAGGATTCACTCGTTGTAACTCCTGCTTTCCTGACTTTTCCCATGGATGATGGTCCTGGAGCACTTGGATCAGCCCAAATGTGGTTTCTCTGTCTCCCTGCCATGTTTTCTGGTGTCTTCATGACCACAGATCAGTTTATCCTGGGAAATTGCACTACTTTCACTTTTTCCACCCACGATGCCAAATCAGACACGTTACCAGCATAACTATTAGGTAGGGACCCAACCCCCTTTTTTTGACTCACCTTTGAAATAGCTGCTTGATCTCGTCTCCTGGAGAGAAGACATGCGGGGAGCATCGAAACACACTTCAGCCTGCACATCTGGCAGACAGGAGTGGAATTCCTGGATCGGTTCCTTGGTTTGTGGTCTCTGGGGGATTGTTTGTTGAATAACTCCACATGACATCACTTCACAGATAAGGAAGATGTCATCCCCACGGCATCTCTGATTTCGGCACAAGTTTCAGAAAACCCAAGCAGCTAATCTAGAACATGATGTTTTAAGCCGCTATAATCACCAGCCAACTTTGAACATGTGCCATGCATATGACGGCCTTCTCTTCTTGACTCTAACACTCGATCATGCGACGGTCTTAGTAGGCTCGCTCTCTCTACGAAAGTGCTGAAGCCAGACACTGGGGAGGCAGAACGGAGCCTGGGATCTGCATAATGTCCTCAGAATAGGGCCCTTCCAGAAGTTTTGAGGCTTCAGTCCTGTTGTGACAACAGGGCTTCCTAGAATGAGTGGAGGTCAAAAGCCCTGGGTTCATCCTCCCCCTGGGATCAAGAATTGTGGGAGCTTAAGGCAAGTTTCCTCTCTGGGACTAAGTTTCCTTATCTATGAAGTGGGAATAATTATACCTGTTTTTCATGAAGCTGGGAGAGATCTTAACTATTTTGAGAAACTGCGCCAGGATCCAACTGAGCCAGACTGGAAGAATGGGTCAAAATTCAAGAACTGAATGAACAAGACAAAGTTTCGTGGGGTAGATATAAATGTCCTAGATGTGGACACAGAAAACAACTGGATCAGTCAGGAATGGGGAAGAGCTGATTAAGCAGAAACACACGAGAATAAATACTGGCTGTTTTAGTTAATTGCAATAGAGAAATGAAAATTCCAAAAAAACAAGTGCAAACTTAAACTGCATTAATAGAAATATAGTGCTCAAAACAAGGGAGATGGTAGTCATATTGGCCAGAGCAGTCCTGGAGAATTGTCTTCTGTTTTGGGGCCCACCCTTAAGGGAGCAGTAATATCCTGGAGTGTATTTGGGGAAGACTAACCAGCATGGGGAAGGGTATGGATGCCCAGATCATCTGGAGATCAATAGAAAGAATTGAGAATGTCTTTTTCCGTTCCTGGGAAAGAATTTACTTAGTAGGTCCTGGTAACCAAAACCAAAACCAAGCCTGTTGCCATCGAGTCAATTCCAAGTCATAGTGACCTTATAGGTAGTTGCCTACAAATTCTTAAATGACTCTCATTTGAAAAATACATCTGATTTGTTCTCTGTGCTCAGAGAACCAATCTAGATCAAAAGAGGAAACTTCAGGAAAGCAGATTTTTGCTCAGCTCAGCAAAGAACTTTCATCGTCTTCTCCTTTTTTTTGTTCTCAAATGGACCTGTTATAGATTGAAATGTGTCCCTCAAAAATATGTGTTGTAAATCCTAACCCTCATACCTGTGGTTATAATCCCATCTGGGAATGAGTTTTCTTTGTTATGTTAACGTGGCAGGATTAGTGTAGCATGTGTCTTAAGTCCATCTCTTTTGAGATATGAAAGAGATGACATAAGCAAGTGAGCAAGAGAGTTGGGGGAAGAGAGATGCTAAGCCACATGAAGATCACCCAGGAGCAAAAGCTCAAAAGAAGACAAGGACTTTCCTATAGAGCTGACAGAGAGAGAAAACCTTCCCAGA
Source organism: Elephas maximus indicus (assembly GCF_024166365.1). Classification (NCBI taxonomy): domain Eukaryota; kingdom Metazoa; phylum Chordata; class Mammalia; order Proboscidea; family Elephantidae; genus Elephas; species Elephas maximus. The sequence goes on from NC_064819.1 coordinate 110,245,220, forward strand.
GTCAGCACCCTAAATTCAGACTTCTAGCCTCCTAAACTGTGAGAAAATACATTTCTGTTTGTTAAAGTCACCACTTGTGGTATTTTTGTTATAGCAGCACTGTATAATTAAGATAGGACCCTAGCTTCCAATATTGTCTCCTCACAGCAGCCAGAGAAATTCTAATTGCGTATGTAACACATTCACATGGTTCAAAAAGCATCCACCAAATCATCCAGCCAACCAGCCAACCAGCCAACCAACCAACCAACCAACCAACCAACCAACCAACCAACCAACCAACCAACCAACCAACCAACCAACCAACCAACCAACCAACCAACCAACCAACCAACCAACCAACCAACCAACCAACCAACCAACCAACCAACCAACCAACCAACCAACCAACCAACCAACCAACCAAACAAACAAACAAACAGCATAAAATGTAATACAAGGAAAAGCTTCCCTTACATTCTTGTACTCTGGTAAAGACGTTTCCTATAGTGTGTAAGCGTACAGTTTCTGAAGCCAGGCTGCCTGGGTTTGTATCTCAGCCCTGTGGCTTACTAGCTGTGTGATTTTAAACAAAAACCAAACCTGTTGCCATTGAGTTGATTCGATTCCAACTCATAGTGGAAAATGGGAATAATAATGGTATTTATCTTGTAGGGTTGTTGGGAGGACTAAATGGGTACATGCAAAATACTTGCTAAACCAAAAATCAAACCAAACCTATTGCTGCCATTAAATTCCACATCATTACTCTCTGCTTAGTTCTCTTCCACTGGTTAGCAACCACTGTATTTTTAACTTTCTTGTATATTCTTTCAAGTTTCTTAGTGCATATGTAAGGACATAAGAATATCAATTCTTATTTTTCTCATTTTTAACCCCCAAATTAGTATACTATCCACATTGTTCAACACCTGGCCTTCTTTTCACTTGATAGTGTATCTTGGAGACTTTTCCACTTCAGTACAAAGAACACTTCCTCATTCCTTTTCACAGCTGCACATATAAGGAAGAACTTTCTAACAATTAGAGCTTGTTTTAAAATAAGACTCTGTCACTGGAAGCATTCAGGAGACAGCTAGACAACCACTTCTCAGGGATGATGGAGCAGAGATTTATATGTCAGCAAGGTAGTCGGGCTCAAATACTTCTACTGTTCCCTCCAACTCAGATTTCTTGATCCTATGTTATGTCTTCCAAAGAATCAAAGAACAGTTAAAACCAGCGTAGGAATGATCTTGTTTTGTTTATCTGACTGGGTTCTGCCTTGGAACATAACCAGCTCTGAATGGTCATACTTCAGGGAGGCTGGCTTGCAGGGTTGATCTGGGCCATGTCAAAATGCAAGGGGCTCTGAGCCAGTGAATCAGCTCCTCCTCTCGCCCCATCTTTCGTAATGCTGAGCTAATCTAGCCCAGTATTCATTACCTAGGTGGAATAAAAACACAGTTCCAGGGGATTCTGTGCTACCCTTTGGCAGACAGCCTTACTGAGACATGTCCTTCAGAGGAGATTGAGGTTGTCCCCCACTTCTCAGCCTAGAACTCACCGTTTAAGGTAGAACTTTGATGATGGCTAGTACTACTATAGGCGGCAAAGGCTCAAGTGCTTTCCCACTGCCTACTCCTTCCTGACTGTTCATCTGGAAGGGAGGTGAGAGATTAGCTCAGCTGCCATCTATCAGCAGGCCAATAACCAGAGCATAAAGATCTCTTGACTTGTAATTACAGACGGTGGTGGGTGATTGCAGGTGATTATCCACATGGTGATAAGGTCTCACCAGCCCCACAAAGTCTGAAATATCTTTCTAGAAATGAATCCTTTTGAGTCATTGCCACTTTATTCCACAGATCTATAAATATGCTGGTCTTGGTGAGAGAGATAGCACAAGCATTTTTCAGACACTAATTTTTTGGTGGGAGCCCTGGCGGCAAAGTGGTTAAGAGCTCAGGCTGCTAAGCAAAAGGTCAACAATTCAAATCCACCAACTGCTCCTTGAAAACCCTGTAGGACCCTGTCCAATAGGGTGGCTATGAATTGGAATTGACTTGATGGCAAGCAACAACAATTCTTTGGTGAAAGTAGCTGAGAACAGAGCCCCTTGCTGGGCACTCGGACAAAGCAGCCAGAGGGAGAGCAGATAGGATGGAGCAGAAGGTTCTAGAGTAAGGGAGGGAGACCGGCCCTGGGTTTGGGCCATTTGGAATCAGATTCTAAAGGGTATCAATCTCGTTTAACTGTCAGGATTCTGCAGCAGCCAAGCCTCATGGAATGGCACGAGTGGACTTTAGCCACCCTCAGTCTGCACTCCTAAACCACCCAGATGAACAGGTTAAAAACCCCAACCGTTTTCTATGCAAACTCAGCTTTAGGACAAGTTACCAGAAGTACCCAGTCCATAGCCCCCAAGTTCAGCTGTTAATGCCATCCTTAAGCCCAAGGTCTACAAAACTCTGGAAAGTCATGGCGAACCCTGATAATACAATATCTATTACAAGCTCCCCAACAGCAGGGACCATGCCTTATACTTCTTTTTTGAGGTATAATTTACAATAAACTGCACATATTGTGTACAATTTGATAAGTTCTGATATATGTATACATCCATGAAACCATCAACCCTGTCAAGCTAATGAACATATCCATTACCCCAGAAAGTTTTCTTGTACCCCCTTATAATCCCTCCCTCAATCATAAAGTGGTGCCCTGGCGGCACAGTGGTTAAGAGCTTGGCTGCTTATGAAAAGGTGGGCATGCCCCAATCCACCAGCTGCTCTTTGGAAACCCTATGGGGCAGTTCTACTCTGTCCTATAAGGTCGCTATGATTGGAATCAACTCGAAGGCAATGGTTGGAATCATACAGTATGTACTCTTTTTTCCCACTTAGCATAAATATTCTAAGATTCATCCATGTTGTTGTATGTATTGCTGAATAGTATTCCACTGTATGGCTATTAGGCCATCTGTTTATCCATTTACCTATTACTGGACACTTGGGTTGTTTCCATTTATTGACTATTGCAAATAAAGCCGCAATGAACATTTGTGAACAAGTTTTTGTATGGGTTTTATAGTTTTAGTTTTTATATTAGGTCAATGATATATTTTGAGTCAAATTTTATATACAGTAAGAAGTATGGATTGGAGTTCTTTTTTTGCATACCGATATCCATTTGTTCTAGCAACGTATGTTGATATCCAATTGTTCTAGGAACACATTGTCTTAGTTATCTAGTGCTGCTATAACAGAAATACCACAAGTGGATGACTTTAACAAACAGAGGTTTATTCTGTCACAGCCTAGTAGGCTAGAAGTCTGAATTCAGGCTACCAGCTCTAGGAGAAGGCTTTCTCTCTGCCGGCTCTTGGGGAAGGTCCTTGTCATCAATCTTCCCTGGTCAAGGAGCTTCTCAGTGCAGGGACCCTGGCTCCAAAGGACATGCTATTCTCCTGGCTCTTGTTTTTCGTTGATATGAGGTCCCCCTGCCTCTCTGCTTGCTTCTGTCTTTTATATCTCAAAAGAGATTGACTTAAGACACAACCTAATTTTATAGATTGAGTCCTGCCTTATTAACATAACCGCCTGTAATCCTGCCTCATCAACAGCATAGAGGTAGGATTTACAACACATAGGAAAATTAGATCGGAGCACAAAATGGTGGACAACCACACAATGCTGGGAATCATAGCCTAGCCAAGTTGACACACATTTTGGGGGGGACACAATCCAATCCATAAAACACATGTTGAAAAAAATTTCCTTTCTCCCCTGAATTGCCTTTGCACCTTTGTCAAAAATCAATTGGCTATATCTCTGCAGGTCTATTTCTTTTGAAATCCTGAACCCCACTCTGTCATTGCCCTAGCTCAGGGCTAGCACATAGCAAGTGTTTAATAAGTCCTCTGGGACATAATTTGACCCCAACTTGTTTTCAATGGTTCCTCATTGGGTCCAGTTTAATGTTGCTAGGCTTGGGACAGTAATGGTGTAAGGAATTTAGATGGTGTGAAGGACGGAGCAGCGTTCTATTGGTGCCGCACCAGGGCATATCGGTTCTTCTTTGCGCTGCATCTGACAGTCCATGCTGAATCAATCAGGCTCAAGATGAGTTCCTGAAAGACTCTAACGGAATCAAGCTCCCCACCAAGATAGTGAGTTTGAGAGACCTTGCCTCCAGCTTGAGAACTTTAGGACTAAGTAAGTCAAGATGCCATCTCCAGCAAAGGTTATCCTGGATCCTGGTAACTCTCTAGAGCAGCAACATCCAATGGCGAGATAATCTAAGTCACAAATATAATTAAAAAAAATTTCTGGTAGATGTTTTTAAACACATAAAAAGAAACAGGTGAAATTAATGTTATAATATATTTTATCTAACTCAACATATACAAAATGTTATCATTTCAACATGCAATCAATACAAAAATATTCACGATATATTTTAAATTCTATGGAAAGCTAAAAGATGCAGAATAGCCAGTATGGTAGCAAAGAAGAACTATGTCAGAGGACTGACACTACCCAGCTTCAAGACTTACTATAAAGCTACAATAATCAAGACAGTATGGTATTGGCAAAAGAATATAGAAATAAATCAACAGAACATAGTAGAAAGCCCAGAAATAAGCCCGCACAAATATAGTGAACTGATCTTTGACAAACGAGCAAAAGCAATTCAATGAAGAAAGGATAGTCTTTTTAACAAATGATAATGGAACAACTGGACATTCACAAGGAAAATAATTTATCTAGACACTGACCTTATACCTTTCACAAGAAAGAAATCATAAAGGATCAGACCTAAAATGTAAAACACAAACGATCTGAATAGAAACCTCAGAAAAGAAGATATACAGATGGCAAACAAGCATATAAAATGATGCTTAACACCAAATGTTGTAAGGAAATAGCAAATTAAAGATATCACTACATACCTATTGGAATGGCTAAAATTAAAAAAAACTGGTAACACCAGATCCTAGCGAGGATGTGGAGCAACGGAAACACTCATTCATTGCTGGTCAAAAAAAAAAAAAAAAAAACAAACTCATTGCCGTTGAGTTGATTCTGACTCATAGCGACTCTATAGGACAGAGTAGAACTGCCCCACAGAGTTTCCAAGGAGCGCCTGGTGAGTTCAAACTGCCAGCCTTTTGGTTAGCAGCCTTAGCTCTTAACCACTGTACCACCAGGATTTCCTCATTGCTGGTGGGAATGCAAAATGGTACAGCCACTTTGGAAAACAGTTTGGTGAGTTCTCACAAAGGTACAGTCTTCCTATGTGATCCAGTAATTGCACTCGTAGGTATTAACCCAAATGAGTTGAAAACTTTGTCCACAGTAAAAGCGGAACACGAATGTTTATAGAAGCTTTATTCATACCTGACAAAAACTGAAAGCCACCAAGATGTCCTTCAAAAGGTGAATGTATAAATAAACTGTGGTACATCCATACAATGGAATATTATTCAGTGATGATAAAAAAAGAAAGAAAGAAAGAAATGTGCCACCAAGCTACAAAAAGACATGGAGGAACCTTTAATACATATTGTTTAGTGAAAAAAGTAAGTCTGAAAGGGCTACACACTGTGATTTCAACTATATGACATTCCGGAGAAGGCAAAAGTATAGAGACAGACTGCCCTGTCAGGGAGCACAACAGAGAACTCCTGAGGGAGCAGGAGATCAGTGGGATGCAGACCCCAAATTCTCATAAAAAGACCATACTTAATGGTCTGACTGCGACTAGAGAAATCCCGGCGGCAATGCTCCCCAGACCTTCTGTTGGCACAGGACAGGAACCATCCCCGAAGACAACTCATCAGACGTGAAAGGGACTGGTCAGCGGGGGGGAGAGAGATGCTGATGAAAAAAAAAAAGAGTGAGCTAATTAAATCAGGTGGACACTGGAGAGTGTGTTGGCAACTCTTGACTGGAGAGGGGATGGGAAGATAGAGAGAGAGGGAAGATGGCAAAATTGTCACGAAACGAGAGACTGAAAGGGCTGACTCAATAGGGGGAGAGCAAGTGGGAGATGGGAGTAAGATGTATGTAAACTTACATGTGACAGACTGATTGGATTTGTAAATGTTCACTTGAAGCTTAATAAAAGTTAATTAAAAAAAAGTATATACAGATATATACAAACCTATGCATCTATACTTATATATCTCAAAGTAAATGGATTTTATTCTCTTTAAACACATTAATTGCAGTATAATGGAAATGAATTGACCCCTCTCTTTAGTTGATGTGTCCTTAAACTGGCTTCAAGACTATAACAGGACTTTTTCAATAGCCTTTTAGGCTACCTTTTTTATATATTTTGGTGCTGTTTTGTCTTTGTTATTGTTGTTTGGTCACCTTGAGTCAGTTATGACTCGTAGTGTCCTTATGTGCAACAGAACAGAACAAAATGCTGCCTGGTCCTGTGCCATCCTCACAATCGTTGCTATGTTTGAGCCCATTGTTGCAGCCACCGTGTCAATCCATCTCCTTGAGGGTCTTTCCTTTTTTTGCTCACCCTCTACCAAGCATGATGTCCTTCTCCTGGGACTGGTCCCTCCTGACAATAAGAAAAAAAAGAAAAAAAAAAAAGTATAGAGACAGTAAAAAGCTCAGTGGTTGCCAGGGGAGGGAAGGGGGAGGGTGGGAGGAATGAGTAGGGGAAGGACAGGGCGTTTTTAGGGCAGTGGTGCTATTCTGCATGATACTGTAATGGTGGATAGGTGATATTATTATACATTTTTCAAACCACATAGAATTGTACAACAGAAGAGTCAATAGCAATGTGAGCTCTACCATGCCACTGAATTGATTCGGACTCATAGTGAACCTATACGACAGAGCAGAATTGCCTCATAGGATTTCCAAGGTTGTAATCTCTATACATATATATATAAAAAATCTCTATGGAAGCAGACTACCACATCTTCCTCCTGCAGAGAATGTTTAAACCACCTACCTTTCGGTTAGCAGCAGGCACTTAACCACTGCACCATCAGGGTTCCTCAATATAATGATAAGCTTTAGTTAATTATAATGTATCAGTATTAGTTCATCAATGGTGACAAATGTGCTACAGTAATGTAAGATGTTAGCAATAGGGAAACTTTTTTGGAGGGGGTGGGTACATGGAACTCTGTATACCATCTGCTCAATTTTCTGTAACTTTAAAACCACTTAAAAAAAAGTGAAGTCTATTAGTAAAAAAAAGTTACATAAACTTACCATCGAATACATTGTATTAAAAATTTATAAACAAAAGGTAATAAATGCACAAAACTCACTACTTCCTAATTATGTTACTACATTATACTATTATCCACGCTCTTAAAGTTATGACTGTCACATCTAAATGGTAGAAATAATATGTAATGTGCTCCTGAGCATCTTTTCCCAACTCTGTGTCTGAGTTTGAAACTGATAGGCATAGTTACACCACAAAAAATGGCAAATGCTACAAATTAGGGCTTTCCCCCCCTCAAGCTTGGTAGTTAACTATCACACTCCTGGAAGGGTCCAGAAGATGTGAACTCAACGAGACAAAAGATGCCTGGCATGTTGTAAACATTCAATATGGTAGCTATGATTATGATGACTGGAAGTCTGAATAATTTAGATCAAAAGGCCATCCCAGTCCCTCTTCCCCGCCTCCACTCCCAAAAGGGGGAGAATATTTTTGTTTGAAACACTCTGCATTGTTTCTATAGGTTATGTTTACTCACCCCTACTCTTGGCTTTTCCATGGCAAGAGTTCAAAGGGGAGGTTAAGACCTGGAACTTACAGCTGACGCTCAGTTGGGCTTGATTGTAAAGTTATTCTCTAACCACCCTCCTTTTCATTGCTCTAGAAGACAAAAAGGGAGAAAAAAGGCTTGAGAAATGACCAGATGCTGTTGAGTTGATTCTGACTCATGGCGGCCCCGTGTGTGTCAGAGTAAAACTGTGCTCCATGAGGTTTTCAATGGCTGAATTTTTGGAAGCAGATCACCAGGCCTTTCTCATGAAGAGCCTCTGGGTGGACTCCAACCTTCAACTTTTCAGTTAGCAGCTGAGCTCCTTAATTTTTGCACCACCACTAGATATTAGTAGCAATTCTCTTAAGGAAGTGGGATTTTTTCTTTTGTTTACCTGCTTTTTCTAATTTTTCCACAACAGCATGCCCAGTTTTAAATGTTAATTTTTAAAGCAACACACAAGAATTTTTAAATGTCTCTGAAGAACTATTTAGGCATAACTAGCTGGTGCTAATGGTGGGGAGAGGTATAAAACATGAAAGGGTTTCAGCTAGAATGAATGAATCTCCACAGCTGCACAGCGTTTGGGGACGAATCAATTAAAAAAGGTGAAACAGGAAGGCAGCAGATGGGTCTCCGTAAACCTGGAGTGTTCCTGTTGAGTTACCCTTCCTCCCACACGAGAGCCCCCATCCATCCTCGCAGATGACATACGGGATGTCTATAATGAATATGGATTTGATGTGATTTCATCTCTTTGCCAGACTAACTCACAAAACTAATTCCACTTTAGACTATGTTAAATGAGGTTTTAAAAAGTGTGTTAGAGGATAACTTTTGAAGTCTAAGCTAGATCAAGAGATGCATTTGGGAGAAAACTTTGGGGACCACTTTTTCCCCATGCCCATGGTTGCAGCCATATTTTGATGTCTTTGATTTATAAGGGTGAGAGACTATGGGGATCTGTCTTGAGAGGGCTTTGACTTTTAAGGGATTCAACTAGTTGAAACCTTATGTGCATTTGGAAATAAAACCCACCATGCATTTGGAAATAAAGCTCTTTTATTTTTATAGCACAGAGTCTAAAAACTTGAAGGTGGGATGGTACCTCAGATGCTAATACTCTAAACCTAAATCGGACGCCTGAGTCCCCTTCTTTATATCCCCACCCAGTGTCCGGTCTGCCCGACACAACCAGAGGTGCGGGACTCACCCCTCAAGACAGCCTGGACCATTTCCGCTGAAGTCCACCTCTGCCTCACCGTACCCATCTTCCTGTAATGTTCATCCATCGTTCCTAGGTCTGGAAGAGGGAAACAAGGACAAACACAGAGACAAGCTAGTGAGATTTGTACAAGGAAGAGAGACTGCTCTTTTTGTGTGCATGTGAAAATATACACAGTCATCCACCATTTCTACAACTTCTATACATATGACTCATTGATGTTGATTACATTCTTCAAGTTGTGCTGACATTCTCACCATCTTTCTCCAAATTGTTCCACCACCATCAACTTAGACTCACTGCCCCCTAAGCCTCTCATCTAAACTTGCAAGTCGCTGTTGTCAATTTCATCTCACACAGATAATTAGAAAGATCATTCTTTGTAGTAACTTAATTCAACATGACTGGCAATTACTGAGTCATCCTCAATGTCCAAGGCATGTCTAGACACCATGCGGGATATAAAAATAAGTAAATAAAACCAAAGCTCCACTCTGAAGGAGCTCACAAGCCACAGCATAATCTGTGTACACAACAAACTCTAATACAGGGCAGAAGATGATTTGATGAGGAAAATAGAACCAATATTTATGGAGAACCTTTGATGTGCCAGGCCCTGCTTTCCTTGTAATAGGTCTCATGTAATCCTTGTGGGATTGTGCGTTGAATTTCCCGAACCTCACTTTCCTTAATTTGTAAAATTTGGCATTGGACGAGATGCCCTCTGAAGTCCTTTCCAGCCCTCACATCCCATGATTTATTCCTCCTTCCCCAGCAGCCCTAGGCTCCCCTCTTCTGGGTTGGGCTGGCTAGGGAGATGGATGGGCAAAGTTTTTTTGTTGCTGTTGTTAATTTTTTTTTTTTTTCTCCCTTCCTTGTGGGATGTACTGTTGACTTAAAACCAGTTTGAACAAAGCGCTGAGAAATAAACCACAGTGAACCATCTGGAATTGGCAGAGGATAACCCTATGACCCCAGAGGCCTTTTTCAGCTCTCATTTTTATGATTCACTAATTTGCTGCACCACACTCAACTCTGTCCGGGAATTCAGAGTTCAAAAAAAAGATGCCATGTAAACTGCTGGAGGTAATGAGAAGGCTGCAGGAATGGTATGGCCAGAAGCGTGGTTTTCAGTGAAATTAAATACAGGGAGATATTTAAAGAAGCCAGAGAAGCTTTTGTTTCTTTTTTTCCTTGAGAGACTCCCATTTTAAGGTGGATTGGGTTGAATTCTTGCCTTCCATACAGGAAACCCGGGTTCGATTCCTCATGTACAGCCACGTCTGTCAGTGTAAGCTTGCCGGTTCCTATGATGCTGAACATGTTTCAGCAGAGCTTCTGGACTAAGGCAGACTAAGAAGAAAGGCCTGGCAATCTATTTCTGAAAATCAGCCAATGAAAACCCTGTGGATCTCAAAGGTCCAATCTGCAACTGATCATAGGGATGGTGCAGGACCCAGCAGCATTTTGTCCCACTGTGTGTGGGATTGTCCTGAGTCTGGGGTTGACTTGGCGGTAGCTGACGACAACAATAAGAAAAGTAAATTTAAGGCTTTTTCTTTTCATTGTATCACTAGGTTTTGGCTGTGTTATAACTCCAGTAGAGCTACTTATTTGTTTTATTAAAAAACAAAATAGTCAACATAGAGTTGATTCTGACTCGTGTTGACCTCGTGTGTTTCAGGGTAGAGCTGCGTGGTATAGGGTTTTCAATGGCTGTGATCTTTGGGGAATAGATCGCCAGGTCTTGCTTTCTTTTGAGGTACCTCTGGTTGGACTTGAACTGCCAACGTTTGATTAGTCATGGAGCATTTAACCATTTGTGCCACCCAAGGTCTCCTATCTGTTTTATAACCTCCAAAAACCTATTGAACATTGTATTAGTCTCCATAAACTTTGTGGCTTAAAACTATAGAGATTTATTTTCTAACAGTCTGGACGCTTGTTGTTGTTGTTAAGTGCTGTCCATTCAGTTCCAACTCATAGCGACCCCATGTCCAACAGAACGAAACACTGCCCAGTCCTGTGCCATCCTCACAATCGTTACTGTGTTTGAGCCCATTGTTGCAGCCACTGTGTCATTCCATTTCTTTGAGGGTCTTCCTTTTTTCTGCTGACCCTCTACTTTACCAAGCATGATGTCCTTCTCCAAGGATTGTCCTTCCTGATAACATGTCCAAAGACAAAGTTTCGCCGTCCTCACTTTGAAGGAGCATTCTGGCTGTACTTCTTCCAAGACAGATTTGTTCTTTCTTCTGGCAGTCCATGGTATAGTCAATATTCTTCATCAACACTGTAATTAAATGCATCCATTCTTCTTCGGTCTTCCTTATTCATTGTCCAGTTTTCACATGCATATGAGGTGATTGAAAATACCATGGCTTGGGTCAGGTGCATCTCAGCACTCAAGGTGACATCCTTGCTTTTTAACACTTTCAAGAGGTATTTTGCAGCAGATTTGCCCAATTCAATATGTTGTTTGATTTTTTGGCTGCTGCTTCCATGGGCGTTGATTGTGGATCCATAATTCTGGAGTCTAGAAGTCCATAATCAAGGTGTTGACAAGCTTAGTTCATTCTGAAGGCTCTGAGAGAGAATCCTTCCTTGACTCTTCCTAACTTCTGGTAGTCTCCTGTAATACTTGGCATTCCTTGGCTTGTAGATGTATCACTCCAATCTCTTCCTTCCTCGTCACATTGATGATCCATTTGTGTTTCCCTGTGTCTTCACATGGCCTTCTTACAAGAACACCAGTCGTTGGATTTGGGGCCACCCTTATCCAGCATGCCTTCACCTGATTACATCTGCAAAAACTCTATCTCCAAATAAGGTCACAATCACAGGTACTGGAGTAGGACTTCGGCATATATTTTGGGGGACACAGCTCATTCTGCAACAGATATAAACGTGGGTGTTAGCAATAAGTTCTGTCACATTTTTAAAAATAATTTTTGAAGTGGGAGATGCTGTAGGAAGACCAGTGTTCTATAAATATGTATTTTTTTTTTTTGAGGAAATTGCTGAGGGCGGATAATTTGGTATTTAATGGATCTCATGATTTTTTAGTGCTTTCTACATTCCTCCAACTTTTTGGAAGCTTTATGCCTTCTGATGGCATCTTTGCTACTTTGTGTTAAAATTATGTGATGAAGATGAGAGGCAAGCAGAGTAATTATTCCAGAATATAGCATTGCTGGGAGACCAGTTAGCCAGTAGTCTTCAGTGCCTGTGGAAACTCAGTGAGAGATGGTTCAATGCGGATGAAGAGAAAGAGCTGGGCAAACTCAGCACACATCTGTGTGGTAGTAGCACAGTGACTAGACAGTACAGTGGAGTCACATCTTACCTGGGTCCACATTTGAAGTCAGCTTTAAGGTATACAAGATGGATGCTTAAAATTATTGGTGAAATTCCCGCAGAAAGGCAGTGGGTTTGAGATTGGTACACATTCACGTGATTTGTGCTCAGTGCTGGATCAGGACCATGTTTTTTTGCTTAGACACCAGATGAAGAAGTGGGCTTATCTTTAGGGACCATGCTTTATAAAAATAAATATGTCTTTTAATGTTGAACTTGCACTCAGCATGTGCACTCAGCAGAAGTTCAAGGGGAAAATCTGTCCCTTGCCTCTTACAACTTCCAGTGGCTGCTGGCATTCCTCAGCTTGTGGCCATATCACTCCAATCTCCACCACCGTGGTCACATTCCTTTCTCCTCTTCTGTGCGTGTTGTATCTCCCTCTGCCTCTCTCTGATAAAGATGCTTGTGATTGTATTTAGGACCCAGCCGGAAAATCCAGCAAAGTCTCCCCATCTCAAGATCCTTAACCTAATCACATCTGCAAAAAATTTTTTTTTTTTTGCTATATATGGTAACATTCAAATGTTTTGGTAATTAGAATATAGATATCTTTGGGAAGGAGGAAGCATTATTCAGCCTACCCTGAAGACTAATCACGATGCTATGGAATGGCCTAGGCTTGCAGTTTAGCAATTTACATATTTTGTTTGTTTGCTTATTTTTCTGATTCCAGATCCCACAACCTTAATCACTGGCTATATGCTTTACCTCTGAGAAGGTTACTTAGAATGAAGACAGAGAGGAGTCACCCAGCAGCTTGAGTTACTTTACACTCGTGTTGATCTCATAATTTTTTGTGTGTTTGTGCCATGTTGCTATATGAGCATTAATTTTCACTCTCAACGTGAAGGCGACTTTCAATTTAGATGCTTAACATGGAGTTGACCTTGGTTGGCATTTTCTCAGGAGGCCACTGCCCATATGGCATCTACCTAGTCTCTTTAAAAAAAAAAATTTTTTTATTGTACTTTAAATGAAGGTTTACAGAACAAACTAGTTTCTCATTAACGATTCAGTAACACATTGTTCTATGACATTGGTTATCAACCTCACAACATGTCAATGCTCTCCCTTCTCAACCTTGGCTTCCCTATTACCAGTTTTCCTGTTCCCTCCAGCCTCCTAGTCCCTGCCCCTGGGCTGGTGTGCCCCTTTAGTATCATTTTGTTTTATGGGCCTGCCTAATCTTTGGCTAAAGGGTGAAACTCAGGAGTGACTTCATCACTGAGCTGAAAGGGTATCAGGGGGCTATACTCTCAGGGTTTCTCCAGTCTCTGTCAGGTCAGCAAATCTGATCTTTCTTTTTAAATTATAATTTTGCTCTACATTTTTCTCCAGCTCTTCCCAGGACACTTACCTAATCTGTTAAAAGCACCAGGACTTACATTGTAGCAAGGGAAATTTGGGTGAGATATGCAGGGGGAACAAATCATAGAGACAAGGTGATGGGTTCAGTGAACACTTCTCAGTCAGGCAGTGGTTAGACGAGATTTGAGGGGCTCCCAGAGACTGAGGCTGCAGAACTGGAATCGACTCTTTAGTATGCGCTTAGTATGCATACAATTCAGAAGGGGGCAGGGACATGTGCAAAGAGGGAAGGGCTAGAGGTTCTTCACAATCTGAATGTGTCAATACGATGTTGGTGCCATGATGCGGACAGTCTACCATTCATAACTACCTGCCAGCTCTTCCGGGGTGCAGGAAGTGCTCCTTTGTACAGCAAGGGCAGGTGCTGGCTCTGATCCAGGGATGTACAAAACCGAAGGGGCTTTATATCTTGTGGAATCCTCATGATTTCTACCAAGGCCTTGAAGCTCTTTTTTCACTTGGAAATTAGACACTTGGGGGTCCCTCTATCACTTCCAAGTCAGTTCTCTCTCCCTCCCTTGCCCAAACCAACTCACTCTGCTGGTGTCCCCATTTCGGGCCTTTGCATAAGCATTCTCTCAGCCACCTGGGGCTGAAGCCTTCATTATCAATGTTGACTTCTTCTTTCCTTATCCTTCCACCCACCTCAGTCCCCTTAGAGGTGAGCCAGATGTCTAGTGATAGGCCCGTAGGAGTTAAAAAAAAAAAAATTTTTTTTTTTTTTTTTTTTAGATAAGCAAAAATGCAAATCGGATTTGGAACAATGCTCTTCTACTTATTTGATCTGTGACCTCGGATAACAGAGAACCCATCCTTAGGGTTATTGTGAGGATTAAATGAGATCAAAATAATAGTTATTGCTCCTGTTTCTCTCACAGCTTCCATTCCAACGCAGGCCTTGATCACCCAAAGTCAGGACTATAATAAAAAATAGATTCTTCTAAATCAGTCATTTTCAAACTTGTTGACCATGACCCACAGTGAGAAACACATTTTATATCATGACATTACAAACACACAGATACACACAATGAAAATAAAAGATTTATGAAATACTCTGACTTTTAAAAATTTATTTTTCTCATTTATTTAAAAAAAAAAAAGGTTGGCTTTAATCTAATAAATTGATTTCACGACCCACTAATGGGCCAAGACCCAAAGTTAAAAAAATACTGCTCTAGAGATAGTCCTGACTAGAGTCTCTACATGCCTCCAAATCACCGAATATCACACTTTTTAAAGGAGGCTGCTTTCTGTGTTTTACAATATAACCCTAGCACCCAACACCCCATTTATATCACATTTTATAGTTCCCAGTGCTTTTACATACATCATCTCCTCATCTCATTGAATTCTCACCACCCTCTGAGGGAGATGTTACTGTTAGGTTCATTTCAAAAGCCAGGACATTCAGTTTTGAGAGAAGTCATTTGTCTTGTCTAAGGTCATGTAGTTGGGAAGTGACCAAGTCAGGACTGCACCCAACTCTGCTCTACACACAACCGTAAGCCGAAAGAGGAATTCAGGTATCAGAACTAAATTAGAATATGAAATAGACTGAAGTCATGGTCAAATCTTCCATTTTATGAAACCAAGTGTGTAGGTTTGTCACCATGTAGCTTTTTCTAAGACAGCCACCTCTTAGAACTAATACTGGCCTTTTGGTTCTGCCACCTTGCTGCTTTTCCATGCATTCATTCATCCACTCAACAAATTCATTCATCCATTCATTTAAGAAACATTTATTGAGGGCCTGCCATGTGCCAGGCACTGTGTGTGGATACGACGATGAGCATACACACAGAAGTCTCTGCTCTTGTACCATTCAGACTAATTAGGTGGTGCTGAGTGTCATGAAGAATAGAGCATGTAGGGAAAAGGTTGTTAGTCGTACTCTTTAAATAGCATGATCAGGAAAGCTTCTTAGGTGAGCTACCATTTGTGCAGAGACCTAAATGAAGTGAGGGAGCAAGCTATGTGGATATTTAGGGAAGAATATTCCAGAAACGGTACAGAAGCTGAAGAGGGAAGGAGCTTGATGGTGACTGAGGAGGAGCTTTGAGGTCAGAGTGACTGGAGCCAAGTGGGCCAGGAGAAGAGCGGTGAGAGAGAAGGTCAGAGAAGCAAGCCTTCAGGGGCCACCTTGTGTAGAACATTGAAGTCATTGTAAGGAATTCAGATTTTATTTAATCAGCTCTTCAGAAAAGAGCTCTACAGAATATTTCAAAACCACTTTCGTTAGATAATTTCCCTTCACACCCAAACTATTTTATGCTCTGGCTGCTGATCAAGTTGCACTAGCTGTGAGCCCATATCATTACTATTGGTGACAAAAATCCCAAGTTGTAGCTTAAGAAGAAAACGCACCCACCCAACCCATTCTCTTTTCCCCTGAGCATGGTGGTGTCCTCAGACCTCAGTTGACTTTATCTCTAGATGATGATTTAACTTCCAAAGAATTTTGATTTATCTGGTCATTCGTACCTAAAAATAACTGATTGGTCAAGAACTATCCAATTTCAGAATGTGGCATAGGGAGCATGTCTCATGTTCAGGGGCAATACACAGTCCAGTGCTATGATAAATCTGACCTGACATTTAGCCGGTACGCACTCAGAGCATCAGTTACGTGGCTTCTGTAGATTACTTCGGGTTTCCAAAGAGGTCTCAGGCATTTCCTTAATTTAACTCATCAAGCAAAGCGGGTTTTCCCATTTTACACAATATCACAGAAGAGGCCTTAAAACCCCCACCACCCTTGTCCTCCTGTTTAAAGTATACTTCCTCCTCTAGACACCTGCCTGGAGTCTGGGTCATCCATGTTCCTCTCTAATAATAGTAACGTTATTGTTGTTGTTAAGTGCCAATGAATTGATTTCAACTCATGGTGACCCCATATGACAGAGTAGAACTGCCCCATTTTTTAATTTTTTTTAATAATCTTTTATTGTGTTTTCGGTGAAGGTTTACACAGCAGTTTAGGTTCCCACTCAACAATTTCAACACAAATTGTTCAGTGACCCCATAGGGTTTTCTAGGATGTAATCTTTATGGGAGCAGATCACCAGGTTTTTTTCTCACAGAGCTGCTGGGTGGGTTTCAACCACCAATATTTTAGTTATCAGCCAATCTCTTGACTGTTGTACCACCAGGGCACCTTAATAATAGAATAGCCCATGTATTTTCTGAGTCTTTCAGGGAAGTCTTAATATGCATTATTAAGGCAGAGCTTAACATGCATTATTGCTTTCAGTTCTTAAAACAATCCTTTGAGGTAGGTCTAATATTAACCTGGAATCCCTGGGTGCTGCAAATGGTTAATGGACAGGCTGGTGGTTTAAGTCCACCCAGAAGCACCTTGGGAGAAAGACCTAGTGATCTACTTCCAAAAAATCAGCCACCAAAACCCTATGGAGCACAGTTCTACTCTGACACACATGGGGTTGACATGAGTAGAAAATGACTTGATGGCAACTGTTTTTGTTTTTTTAATGAGGAAGGGAAGAACAGTTGAGCAAAACTGTGAAGGAGACACAATTTGTCCTTAGGCCCACTACCTTTGCTTGATTTTCTGCTTTCTTTCCCTTGTCTTACTCGTGTACTTTTGTGTTCTACCTCATTCTGTCTGTGTACTTCCATCTCCTCTCTTTTCCTCTTTTTCTGCCTCTCCTTGCCCCTCTACCCACACTTAATAAAACTCAGTATCAGGAAAGAATCTGATGAGCACAGAAGTATAAGTGACCATAAAAGCTTGGCTTTCACGCAGGCCGGTACGTGGCAGGAGTACATCTTTCATCAAATATTAGAGAGTGTACCCTACAAGCAGCCTTAGGGCTGTGTAACTATATTTACTGAATCAGTAAATTGCCATAAATCCCAGCGACCTTCACAGACTACTGGCACATTAAGGACCAGAGAGGTGAAGTGACTGCCTAAAATCACATAACTACCTAGTGGCAGGGCCAGGAGGGGGATAGAGGCCCCGATTCTCAGTGTCATGTTCTGTCCACCATATACACTGCCTCTTTAATTTGCCTTTTCCCAACATACAATAAATCCTTAAGCCAAATGAATAACTCTTACTGATGACCCTCTAAGCTGCTTGAGTCAAAGATGGAGAGTTCCTGGGATAAGGGAAGCAAACAACTGGCACTTTTAAATGCCCATCATATAGGAAGTGGCTTACCCCAATTATTTTTAAGGGTTACCCTAGAAAACACATTAGGATAGAGTAGAACTGCTCCATAGAGTTTCTAAGGAGTGCTGGTGGATTCGAACCTTTTGGTTAGCAGCCTGAGCACTTAACCACTGCATCACCAGGGCTCTGGAAAACACATTAACAGGGATTAATTGTCATCTATTATCAGCACAGAAGTCCCTGAATAGGGCAAATGGTTAATGTGTTTGGTTGCTAACTGAAAGGTTTGTAGTTCGAGGATACCCAGAGGTGCCTCAGAAGAAGGGCCTGGTGATATCCTTCCAAAAAATCAGCCATTGATAACTCTGTGGAGCACAGTTCTATTCTGACACACGTGGGTTGTCATGAGTTGGGGTCGACTAGACAACTGGTTTGGTTTCGGTATTATTATCAGTGCAGGGACACAGAACAGGTAAGTTCTGATGGATAGGGAAAGTAAGAGGCAAACATCTGGAAAGGGAAACATATTTCTCTATCAACAAGGGCACTTTGACAAGCCCTGGGTCTCTCAGACATAGAAGGGGAGCCCAGAGAACCTCCTGGGAGCAGAAGGTTCTAGAAGTAGAGGTGGATTGACCAAGACGAGCCCACTTCACACTTCCCCATGCCACGTCAGCATAACCTGACCCTTTCATCAGATCATCTTGAGAATCTTCCAGTAGCTGGTTCATCTCCAAGATCGTAGGTCAGAACACTGCAGGGCTGAGCTAACTGACCTCTTGGATACGTGTCCTGTTCCTCTCATGGTTACAGATCACACTCCCCTCTCCCCACCTCAACTGCCCAAGTGCTTTTAACTCTCCAGGCAAAATCCACTTTGCTCCTGGACTGAAGCACTCTGGGCGCATTCTTGAACAGAATTCAAATTCACAGGATTTCCCTAAAACAAGCAACTCCCTGGATGCCCTGGGAAGCACTGTGACTACTGGGGAAGGGTGGGGGGATCAACATAGCCAGAGTAATGTGGCTCTGGTCCAGAAAGAAAATGTATGTGCTTCAAAAAAGTAAAAGCTGGCTCAGAGTCTTGGGAACCCCATAATCAGAAGCATACTCATTCTGACGGTTTCAAAAGACCCAACACCCACCTCCGTGCAACCTGGCTAGGGTTCAGAGAAATCCACCCCCTCGCTTGTCTTTTGGATGGAATGCAAGAGCCATATAAGACTTCCTGTCTAGAAGGCAGAGAGAGGGCAGGCCTTTGCCACCCGGTCTCCGCAAGCTGGGGAGACGGGTGGAGGCTGTTCTTTGGCTCATCTCTGGACACTGTTATTTCATTTTATGGCACGAGGCATTTCGTATTAATTCTGCGTGGCACCCAAGTCACTGCAAATCTGTTAACTAACCTTTAGCTAGGGTTTTTTTTCTTTTGGGTTTATGTATGTATATATATATATACACATATGTATATATATATGCATATATGTAGAGTTTCCTCTCCTGGGGAACAGTTGCTTGCAGCTTGGGGTGTGGGTAGCTCCTACCAGGACTGGACATGCAGAGGTAGAGCAGGAATAGAGACAAGGGGTTTGCAGGCCAAGGATGATGAGCTTTGTGCTCTCAGGGGTCAAGGCAGGCCTTAGGTTCAGAAACCAGTGCGTTAGTCTAGGCAGGACAGGGCAAACATGTCTTGGAGGTCAAGGCAAGCAGGATCAGGAGGCCAGATGGCTGGGTGCCTCGAAACAACAGCACTGGCTGATAGAAAAATCATCCTCATTCAAAGTAGGAGCTGAGTCACCTCTGGCTTCTTGAGTATTTCTAATAGATTAGGCCCAGGTCTGGGCCCCAGGGCTGTACCTTCTAGCTTTAATGAGCCAAAGACCAAGATTTGAGGTCTGAGAAGAGGCAGACACTTACAGCTACTAATAGTCACACTCCTGTGGTTTCCAACTTATACTTCGCAGAGGCCTTTTGTGTGGGTGTTGGGTTAACAGGCCACTAAGGCAAATGAAGCAGCTGTCTGCCTGTTGTCTGTTGTGATCCACATTTGGTGCAACTGGAAATGGCAGTGGAAGATTTTTAAATATTGGCTCCACATCGAGCCAACTTCATGGGAGGTGGGGGAGGCGGTGGAAGGGGGGACTCTGGGAAATGAATGCTTCAAACATTTCCTTAGAAATCTTGATTTTCTAAAACTGGCTGAACCTTAGGATGAAACTAGTTTTGCAGGTGTGGGAACAGCAGCCAGCCTGCCTCTGTGCACACCGGTCCTGGTCTCTGGGCCCGGGGATGGGGTTTCACCGTTATTACTCTTAAGTCTTATTTCTGGCATCCAATGCCAATGGTGAGCAAGGACGAACATGTTACTGCAGTTAAAGCAAGGTTTCTAAACCGGTGCTCTGTAGACAACCCATAGTTAACACATCAGGGGTTGATTTGTACTCCAGGCTAATCACCCACACATCCCTGTCATCATTTATTCAGCAAGCAAACGTGTGTCGAGTGCTTTCTATTTGTCAGACTATGCCAGGTGCTGAGGAAGGAGACAAAACTGATAAAGACATGGTTTCTGCCCTTACAGAAACTGGGGTCCGCTGGGAGAGACACAATTTCTTCTTCCTAGGAGATGGAAAGTTGGAAAAGCTTCACAGAGGATGTTACATTTTCACTGGGTCTGGAAGAATGAGTGGGTGTGCTCTAGGGAGAGAAGGTGGGAGGCATTCCAGGTAGAGGGAACTGGCCTTGCAAAGGTAGGAGGCAGGACAGTGTGGGGTTTTGGCGGTGTGCTGGAGCTGGAGCTTGTCATCTATGTGGGGGAGACGGCTGGGGATGGAGTTAGAAAGACAGTTTGGAGTAGAACGTATTCCAAAATAAGGATTTTACGTTTTATCTTGCCAGCAAAAGAGAACCACTGCAAACTTTTAAGTGGGAAAGTGACATAATTCACACGTGTGTTTTATTTAAAAAATGGCATTTTTATAATACATACATTTATTTTTTGTTAGGATGATAAAAGTAATGGAAAATTTGAAAAATAAAAGGCACGGACCCTTCACAGATAACTATTGTTCATACTTCAGTGTATTTATACCCCATTTACTCTGAGAGTTGAGGACCCTTGGTGGTGCAGTGGTTAAGTGCTCAGCTGTTAAGTAAAAGTTTGGTGGTTTGAACCCATCCAGTGGCTTCTCGGGAGAAAGACCTAGTGATCTGCTCCTGTAAAGCCTACAGTCTAGAAACTCTATGGGGCAGTTATCTTCTGTCACATGAGTCTGATTCAGCTTGACAGACCCAACAACATCCTGACAATTAATGCTGGCTTGGAGACTAGAGTCAGCAAGATCAGCAAAGAGCAATAATCCCAGCAGTGTATAAAGACCACCTGAACAGAGGTAGTGGCAATAAGAGTAGAGAAAAGCAGTTTGGTGCAGTGGTTAAGGGCATGGACTTTGTGGCCATACTGCCTGATTTTTAATCCTGATTTTGCTGCTTACTGTGGTGGGATCTTGGGGAGCTCCCTTAACCTGTCTGTGTCTTCGTTTTCTTACCTGTGATATGGGGATAATAATATCACCCACCCCACAGCTAACAGAGGTAAAGTGTTTGGCACAGGAAGTGTTAGATTTTTTTATTATTAGACAACTGTTAAGGAAATAAAATCCACAGGATTTTACAGGGCTTTGGGGTTGATTAGCCATAGAGTAAGAACACAAATGAAGTTAAGCATGATTTTCAGGATTTCTGGCTTGGGCTCCTGAGAAGTACCATTCATGAAGCTCTGGGGTTAGGGAAGAAGGACCCACTTAGATAAGGAAGAGAAGGATATCTGAACACCAAGGACAAATAGCCCTTGAAAATTTAGTAGATTGGTTGCCTGCCTTGAGCATTGTGCTCTTTTAAACAGCCATCTATATGGAATTAAATTGATAACAGCAACTCGAAAAGTTAGATAGGAAGCTTAGGAGGCAGTGAGTTTATGTTAATGGGGGAGGAGCAATTCGGAAAAGGAGGGTGAGAATGGTTGCACAACTTGAAGAATGTTACCAATGTCACTGAATTGTACACGTAGAAATTGTTGAGTCAGCATAGGTTCTGCTGTGTATACTTTCTCAAAAATCAACAAAAATAAAATAAATTATTCAAAAAAATTTTAGTGCATTTGGATTAGTAAGTGGTCAGAGCACCCACGACAGTGATATGAATGGTCAGGATCTCCAACCCTGGAAGAGGCTGGTATCTAAACTTAGAGAGAAAGGATACAGTCTCCTCCCTAGGGGTGCATACCACTGCTCTCCCTATCCCTATCTGAATGTCCTGGTGATGGGGATTGTTGTGAGGACGTACTTGAAGAGCCTTGCCTTAATTTTATGAGCAACTCTATCCAAGGGACTGAATTTTAGTCTGTGATGAATTTATCTGGCTAGTTTGATGTGAGTAGGTAATTCTAAGCCAATATCACAGGTTCAGTCATGTAGGGTCAGTTAACTTCCCTTTGGGAAGGGCTAATTCTAGAACAGGCATGCATATGATCACATTAGATTCCTAGACTGAAAGTTCCTTGAGGTCAGTAGCAGTTTTGTCTATCCTGAATCCCCCAAGGCCTAGCAAAGTGCCTCTGTACATAGCAGGTGCTCAATATATATGGGTATGAAAGATAGGGAGTTTGGGGAAGAGTGTGGAAAGGGTGAGCATTACTTGAGAAACTCCTGTAGTACCTATCTGCTCTTATTGGGTTAGTGGGAAGACATACAGCATCGTCATTTTTCTTCCCCACCAAGTCTGGATGCAGCGTTATCATTTAATCTTCCTCTTCTGAAATTCTTTGTTTATTGTTGTCTACAAGTAGTAAAGAAGATGATGCTAGCCCAGAGAACTTACAAATTGGGTGATGTAGTCAGCTTTGACAAATTCTAATCCCTGTGGTTGAAAGCATCTGTATCAGTCTGAGTCTCTTAAAAAACAGACAAAACAAAATAAAAAAACATGTAGAGTAATGTAATAGAGGAGATTTAATACGGGATATCAGTTACAAAAGTTTTTAGAAGGATTGAAAGAACAACCAGGGAAAGCAAGGCAACCCCCAGACTAATAATTGCAGAAAGCCACTACTATCTCTAGGGCTAGGAGCCCTGGTGGCACAATGGTTAAGTGCTTGGCTGCTAATTGAAAAGTTGGTGGTTTGAACCCACCTGCTGACTCTGCAGGAGAGAGGCCTTGTGATCTGCTTCCATAAAGATTACAGCCAAGAAAACCCTACGGGGGCAGTTCTACTCTATCACATGGGATTGCTACGAGAAAGAATCCAACAGCAACAACAATTCTCCTAGGGCTGGCGGAACTAAGATGTTACCAGAGCTTAGGAGCCTGGGCTGCCTGTTGGAATCTAGTTCTAGGGGGAAGTCTAAGTGGTGGTGTCCTGGATGGAGGATGCTCAACCCTAAGTAGAGAAAGAAGTGAAAAAATGCCTAGTTTCTTTTTCCCTCTCATTCTCTGAACTCTTGGGTATGCTCCTCATTGGCTGAACCTAGTAGGAAGCAATGGGCAAGGGAGCCTTGATAGTCTACAGGGGTCACCCCCTTTTGAATTCAGAGAAGAACAAGGAAAGGGTGGGGTCTGGATTCGAGGCAAATGACCAATACAGCATCCTTCCATAGCCTCCCCAACCCTCCTACTGACTCAACCTTACAGCATGGATTTGAGGGAATATGGGGGCATTCACTGTAGATAAATGGCAGCACTTTGGGGAGGTTGCATCGAACCATTTCTCTCTTTCCTTCTATATTTGGCCTTTCTTGGAAAATGTTTAGACTAAAGCCACTGTGCCCTCCAAACTAGCCTCACACTTGAAACTGAAATTAACATGGTTTGAGTACCTTTTGTTGTTGTTAGGTGCTGTGGAGTCAATTTCGACTCATAGAGACCTCATGTGACAGAGTAGAGCTGCCACACAGGGCTTTCTATGAAATATGCTGTTGGGGAAAAATATTGACTGTACCATGGACTGCCAGATGAACGAACAAATCTGTCTTGGAAGAAGTACAGTTACAACGTTCCCTAGAAGCGAGGATGATGAAACTTTGTCTTATGTACTTTGGACACGTTATCAAGAGGGACTAGTCTCTGGAGGACATCATGCTTGGTAAAGTAGAGTGTTAGTGAAAAAGAGGAAGACCCTCAATGAGTTGGATTGACACAGTGGCTGCAACAACGGGCTCAAACATAGCAACAATTGTGAGGATGGTGCAGGACCAGGCAGTGTTTCATTCTGTTGTACATGGGGTTTCTATGAATCAGAACCCACTTGATGGCACCTAATAACAACAGCAGCAACTTTTACAGGAGCAGATCGCCAGGTCTTTCTCCCATGGAGCTGCTGGGTATGTTTGAACCACTGACCTTTAGGTTAGCAGCCAAGTGCTTAACCATTGCTCCATCAGGGCTCCTTGGAGCACCTTTTCAGCAGCTTCAGGTTGAATAAACACTTGACCTGAAACGGTACAGTCTGGGTGCATTGGGTTGCTGAGCCTTTGTTTCTTAATTTGCCCCCACCACTGGGACACAGGTGAGCATGAGGGAAAGGAGAGGACCAAGATATGCTCTTGGATTAGAACTCAGATTCACAGGTCCGTTGAGTCCTGGTTTACAGGGAATGAGGCCAAGCAGGCCTACAGAGGAATGGGGGAAGCTGGAAGGCCCACAGGGACTGTGGCTGCCATTTTACAGATCTTGAAGGCTTCCGGGGATGAGGCTGTTTGTTGAAGCTTCATTTTGTTTGGAGCTTCTGGTGATCGCATGTTGTTGCTGTTGCTAGGTATGGTGAAGTCGGTTCCAACTCATAGGGACTCTACGTACAACAGAACAAAACACTGCCCGGTTCTTCACCACCCTCACAATCATTGCTATGCCTGAGCCCATCGTTACAGCCACTTGTCAATCCATCTCGTTGAGGGTCTTCTTCTGTTTCGCTGACCCTCTGCTTTACCAAGCATGGTGTCCTTCTCCAGGCTCTGATCCCTCCTGATAACCTATCCAAAGTACTTGAGACAGAGTCTTGCCATCCTTGTTTCTAAGGAGCAAATATTCTGTGTCATTTAGGATTTGATTAAGGAAGCAAACCATCATGAGTGATATAGTAAATAAGAGATTTGCTGTAGGGATTATACCTTACACATTTGTGGGAGCTGGTGAGGCAGTCCATGGAAGGCTGTTGCCTCTGTGTCTGGTGGTGGGCCTGATGTCACTGCAGGTCAACAGGGCTGGCAACTGAGAAGAAAAGCTTGGATGTGAAGTGAGGGAGGAAAAGGACAAACTACAATGCATGAGGAAAAAATAAATCCCATGGAGACAAACTGGATCCTGTGTGTGTCATTCACCATCTTTCACCTTGACAATGTGGGTGACCTGCAGAAGCAGATGACCATGTCCAGAGAACTATACACATGCCTGGCATTGGCCTCAAAGAAGCTGAAGGAGGAGATGCTGCTTGATCTGAAAGGGCTGTAGGCTCAGCTCTACTTTCTCCCAGCGAGGTGGGCTAGCTGACAAGTCACAACAGGTGCAAACTACAGAGGCACCTGGAGCTCTGTGGTCACTTTCCCTGAATGATGGCTGCAATTTCACTTCCATCTTCCAAATCCCACTCTAAGTTCTTTTGTGGCCAATCTTTACCTGGAACCAGGCAGTGAAAGAAATTCTGGGAATCCCAGGTCCAGCTTAGCTAAATTGACACAGGGCAAAGCTAGCACATGTTGCACAAGGACTCCGAAAACTCAAGATTGGGAGAGAGATCCCTGCGTGGATACAGAGTGAGCTTTCATCACCCCTGAGACAGGGGAGCTGTTCCTTTCAGTTCTTGGTGTGTGGTAGCAATAAAGATGGTGGCCTCCTCTCTGGCTAGCTCCTGTGCCCAGGGGAAGCTGGGGAAGCCCTAGCTGGCCAGGGACCACTGAGGATTTGAACGTCCAGGATGCCCCTCTCTCAGGCCTGGGGAATGTGGAGCCTTCTCCATACCACCTCATTCCCCCTCCCCAGTCACACTTCCCTAGCAAGGCCATAGTGAGGATTCACTAGTCAATGCTGGGGCAACAGCTTTGAAGATGAAGAGTATGTTGTAAATGCTGTCATGATTGCACACAGATGTCTGAATCCAGACTTGGAGGCACTTTGCTGACTAACAGCAGAATTTATTGAAGTTGGTGTTGACCTTTCCTCCCCACTACTTTTCTAAATATTTTGGTTGTCACTTGTAAACAATCCCATTCCGAAATGAGAATCAGACTTTTTATTGGTGCTTGTAAAATTATCCTTATTCCATCAAGCATTTCCGGTTTCCTTCTATCTCTGTCATTTCTCTTCTGTTACCGGTACCAGTTGCCGTCTAGCTGATTTCGACTCATGGCGACCCCGTGTGTGTCAGAGTAAAATTGAATAGGGTATTTGGTGACTGTGCCCTCTCAGAAGTTGATCACCAAGGCTTTCTTCCCAGACACCTCTAGGTGGATTTGAACTGCCAACCTTTCAGTTAATAGATGCACCCCCAGGGTGGTCAAACATGGTTTACCTCAGCTGCCTGTTTTCACCTAGAAAAGAGCCTGGTGAGATCTGAAAATGCCATTTCACCCTGTTTACCTTCATACTTATTTCTGACCAAGTGGACAAGGTGTTAGAGCTGTTGATCAATTTTGGCAGTGTGGCAAATGTGTTAGTCAAATACTTAGATGATTATTATTATTGTTGTTGGCATTTTCCAGGCTGTGCCGCTGTTTGCATCTTTGTCTTTTGGACCTTCATGCCTTTCTCCTTTATCCCAGTGACTTCTACATTATAATGAATTATGGAACAGGGACAGTAGCTTGAAAATTAACACTCACTGCTTTCTCTCCACCTACACCTTGGAGGAAGGCTTTAAAAAAAAAAAATCTTACTTTTGTTATTGAGAATATACACAGCAAAAATATATACCAATTCAAGTTTCTACCTGTACAATTCAGTGACATTGATTACATTCTTTGAATTGTGTGACGATTTTCACCCTCCTTTTCTGTGTTGTTCCTCCCTCATTAACATAAATTCACTGACCCCTAAGGTCCCTGTCTAATCTTTTGAGTTGTTGTCAGTTTGATCCTGTATAGATAGATCTTAAAAGAGCTCAAGACAGGTATTCTTTACTAGTTAACCTAAACTGTTGTTTAGGTTTAAGAAGACTTCAGGGAATATTTTTAGTCTAAGGTTTAAAGATTATCCAAGGGCAATGGCTTTTGGGGTTCATTCAGCCTCCATGGATCCAGAAAGTCTGGATTCCATGCAAATTTGAAATTCTGTTCTACTTTCTCCCCCTTTTGATCAGGATTCTGCTATAGAATCTCTGGTCAAAATGTTCAGTAATGGTAGCCAGCATCATCTAGTTCTTCCAGTCTCAAGGCGAAGGAGGCACTTGTTCGTGGAGGCAATTAACCACATATTTAATTTTCTGGAATCTCCTATAATGGTCAGGATAAGATAAAAATAAGAAAAAAAGGAAGAAAAATGTCTAAAGTACATAGAGAAGCCTCATCAAATGTACGTAATAAAGAGCTGAGCCTTAGGGAGGAGCAGGCAGAGAGAAATGAAAGCAGGCATGCACTGAGCTCTTGGGAGAGTTTTGGGGGCACAGAGAGAGAGGGAGGAAATAGATTTTTGCGGGGAGCGGAAGCCACTGATAGGTACAAGAAAGAGAGTAAGAGGGAAGGATATCTAAAGACGATTTTCAAAAAGTTTTATTGTATTAAAAATGTATCCCCACTTTGGTGTTTTTAAAAAGAATCAATAAAGATTTAAATTGCTTTCAATTATATTTATATTTTCTGTTGAATTTCTTTTAATACAGCACTGCCCCAAGCTTGGGTCACAGAGGCCCTGGGTTTATATGGATTATTTATAGATTTAGTCAACTCTCATACTCAGTTCTCAAAGAATTAGGACATTACAAAACAGACTTGATAAGAAAATCAGAAGGCAGAAGGAACATAATTTAATCTCTCATTTATAATCTGAAAGACTTCTAAGGATTTAATTTACCTCTAAGTATAAAAAAAAATTTTTTTTTTATGAAGAGAATATGTGTAAAAAGTCTAGATATAGGTTTGCTGTTGATAAAAAACAATACCCTATAACGCTTTCTTTTTGTAGGTATAAATAAGTATTTACGACCACATGTAGCTCTATATAGTTATAATGCAGACTTCCTTTGGCTATTAAGAAAAAGAATGATAGCTTCCATTCTGCTTCTCCCAGTTTCATTTTTTGATATTCATCTAAATGAAACCCGTCATTTAGTGACTGCAATTTGGAAGTATCAATAACTGTTCGAAAATAAGCAAACCACAATTGGGATGGGGAAAAAAAAAAGCGCTCACTCCGCCGCCATTTTCTGCTTCTCTGATGGCTGCCGGGAGCTGCCACAGACCCACGTAATGCCCCCTCATCCCGGGCTTGCAGCAGGGGCAGTGTGATCTGGAGGAAACTTTGCCAAGGCTGCAGACTGTTGTCTGTCAGATACAAGGTGCTTGGCAAGATGTAGGTCTACAGCGTCGGTGGCCTCGCATCTTCCAGTGCTCCGTGTCAAAAGCGTGGGGGGAACGCACAAGTCGTTTTCTGTAAAGAGTGGAAGAATGTCTGTGGTCACGGCCATGTCTGGGCCATGGATAGCGGGACCAGGAGGCATGGCGGCTGTGTGCCTGGCACTTGACAAATGTGATTCAATGTTTAAACCTTATAACAATCCTGCAAAGTAGAAATTATGATCCTGCGTTTTTTTTTTTTTTTTCTTTTCCAGATGATGAAAACAGCTTAGAGGAGGTCACTTGCTGGCTTATAAAGTTAATAGGGGCAAAGAATGAGAGAGCAAGGTTTAGGGTCACTAAGGTGGTTCTGAGATCCCCTTGCTGGGCATCACCTTGAGGTAGGTACTGCAGCTTCTAAGGCCAGATTTTCTTGGTGTGGAATGCTGCAAAGCAAATATGTCACAGAGAGAAAGATTGGAGTCTGTCCTGCCTGTGCTGGGCGTGAATAGAGGAAGATAGGGATCTCTTATTTACCCAGGGGCAGTTTCTGGGTCAATCAAATAAACACTGTAATAAGCTCAACCTGGTGCCTACTCATACAGTAGAATGGTAGCGAGCTGGGGTCCAATTTTATAAATGCCATAAAAGTCCATCTACACTTCCCCAGCACAGTCTGAGTTTGTAGCCATTATTATTTGTAATGTATTTATATATGGAAGATGATGATTCTTTATGGTTTGAATGATTTAAATCTGGGCCTTTAAATGCATGATTTATTTGCACAAGGAAATCGTGTTTTCTTTGGAGCTTTTCAATTGAGGCATAATTACAGTGTTACAAATACAGTGCTCTATTTAAGGGTCTGTCAGCATTTCCATAATAAACCTCTATTTTCAGGAGTCCGTACCATTGCCAGAGAGAGAAAGATGGAAGGACAGAGAGAAATATATTCTTCTAAAACATAATCTTGGTGCATTCATCAGGGGACTTTACTTTTAATCCAGATCTGTACATGTTTTTGCAACCGCACGTTCTTCTTTATCTGTGTGGTGCTGTCAGTCATGTGCCAGGCACCCCTGGACCCTGCCCAGTGGGGCTCCAGCATTTAAGCAGGATCTTCAGGGGAAAAAGCAGGCGTTGGGCGGCTGGCCGTCTCCCTTTCCAGACCCCAGCCGATTGCCAAGTTGCATCTCAGCTTAAAAGACAAAAAAAAAAAAAAATTTTTTTTTTGCTCCTGCCTTTCTTTGTTTGTTATTTGCTTCCTTGGATCTTGACTAATAATGATAATAACAATAATATAATAGCGATAATTAACTATGATTTGAATGCCCAGTATGTGGCTGGCACATCACAAATACGATTTGATTTTTAATCCTTGTAAGAATCCTCCAAAGCACAAAGTATGGTGTCTTTTTTAGTAGAAATAATTATCCTTGTTTTTCAGATGATGAAAACAGGCTTGGGGAGGTGACTTGCCTGGCTTAGAGAGCTAACGGGGGCAAAGAATGGCTGAGCAAGGTTCGGGAAAACTAAGATTGTCACTGAGATGGCCTCTGTGCTGGGCTCTGAAATCTCCCAAATACAGTTGGAGTACTTTGTTTAGAGAGAGTGAGCCTTGGAAAGGAGGGTGGACTCCAAGAAGACATGGGCAGGGCTACAGTGGGGGAGGGGAGGGAACCCGCCAATCAAGAGAAAAAGCCTGGAAGGAAGGGCAACAAACTTACGGAGTGGAGTGTGGTTTAACAGGTAAGTATGAATGACTCTAGTTGAGCCTGGGGAAAAGTATCTGAAAAATGTTGGAGACTTCCGATGTGGCAAGTTTGCCTTTTACATGGGTTATATAATTTATTTCCCAATTTTACCAAATGCAGAGAATGAGTTTTATAGAGATTGGATAAAATGCCCCGGATTATATAACCAGGAAGTGGCAGCATTCCCAGGTCTGGAATCCTGGTTCTTGATCGTTAGGGCCTCAAGAGAACCAGCCTTTCTCTGTTTGGGAGGTACTTTGTGAATGGAGACAGGAAGTTGAAACTCAGGACCCTCCTGTCTCATGTGGGAGATTCTTGTCTTTGAATAGCTGATGGACCCTCTCCAGGAGTTTGTGTGTTGGCATTTAACAGAGGGAAAATGTAACATACACCCCTCTGGCACAGGGAGAACAAGGGACAAGGATGGGAGAGAAAGGGACCACCCTCCGCACTCTGCTCACAACCAACCACGCACGGGGAAACTGTTTTGTAAACTTCTGATCCCTTGTGGGTGCTGTGCTCTAATTCTTTTTCCTTCTCTTTTCTGGGGCTGCTTTTGGGTTGCTAGTTCCATCTGCAAGTAGAAGTGGTAACATACAACCCAGAGAGAGGCAAGGAAGGTGAAAAGATGTTTTACTAAGAAAATTTTCTCACTGCAGAGAAATCAGGTGTCTCTACAGAGGATATTGCTTCTTGAGGTGTTCTCTTGCTCTCGAAGCTGGGGTTGAGGCTCAAAGTTCAGTGAAAACCCAAAACCGAGCTAGTTGCTGTGGAGTCGATCCCAACTCACGGCAACCCCCTGTGTTTCAGAGTAGAACTGCGCACCGTAGTGCTTCCGTGGCTGTGACTTTTTGGAACCAGATTGCCAGGCCTTTCTTCTGAGGCATCTCTGGGTAGGTTTGAACCATTGCTGAGCGTTTAACCATTTGCACTACTCAGGGACTCCAGAGTTCAGAGAGAAGGATTCAAATTGCCTTTACAAAGCCAGGATGCATTTATCTTGTTGGAAATGACTCTCAGTGTCTGCAAATTCTGTTTAAAAGTATTTATTGATTTTTTATTGAGGGCCCCTCAGGGATCCATGTTGGACTTTATTGTCCATGAGAGGAGGTGGCTTGCCTGGCATGGAAAAATCTACACAAGTTAACACTGGAGGGAAAATAGTGGAGAGGCCACTCCATGTTGCCAGAACTAAGTGCTAATTTGAGAGTTCACCACATCAGTGCTACTGGGAATAGGAAGCAAAATTACCAGTGATCAGCAAACGAAACCAGCATCCACTCAGAACGAGAGCCACATTCATTCAACCAACCAACCAGTATTTACTGAGCACCCATTATGTGCTGAGTACTACTCTCAGAGCTGGAGGTTCTGTGGTGAACCAGACATACGTGGCTCCTGCCCTCATAGAGCTTAAAATCTAGTTGGGGGACAGAGGCATTAAACAGAATATCACACTAATAAATAATTATGAATGTGATAATTTTTTTGAGGAAGCATATGGGGTCCTATGAGAACAAATAATGGAGGGATTAAAGCATTTAAGATGCATTTAGTGGCAAGTAGCAGAAAACCCAACCAACAGCAGTTTACATTAATAAGCTTTTATTTTTCTCACTTAACAAGAAGTACAAAAGCAGGTATTCACTGGCATTAGTTCAGTGCTGTCATCAAGGACCCAGGTTCTTTCCATTCACCCTCCCTGCCATCTGCAACATACTAGCTTTTCACTCTTAGGCTTATAGCCTCATAGTTACAGGATGGCTGCTCCAACTCCACTTTCAAAGACAGGAAAAATGGGAAAGGAGGTATACCAGAAAGCTGTTCTCTCTCTCTCACCAAGCCTATTTCATCAATAGTAAATTTTCTCTCCCAGAAACTTCCAACAGACTTAGTTCCATTTCATTAGCTAGAACTGGGTTTTAAGGCCTCTCCCATCAGCAGAGATCTAGGTTTACAAACTTTATGGGGATATTTGTTAAAGGAGAGTAGTTTATGAAGACTATGAAAAGATAAACTAGTCAGCAATTATATGTATATATATATGTGTATATATATATATATATATGTGTATATATATATATATAAAGAAGCCCTGGTGATGCAACGGTTAAGTGCTTGGCCGCTAACCAAAAGGTTGGCAGATCAAACCCACCCAGCTGCTCCATGGGAGAAAGACCTGGAAATCTGCCTCCATAAAGATTACAGCCTAGGAAAACCCTATGGGGCAGTTCTACTATCACATGGGGTTGCTGTGAGTCAAATGGACTTGATGGCACCCAACAACAACAACATGATAAATAACATTTGTGAAATGCCTTACAAGCCACAATGGTGTATATGAATTCATTTGATCTTGCATTAACCCTGTGAGGAAGAGAGAGCCATGTCTCAGATGCAGTCAGTAAAGCTCATGTGAGAGACTTGCCCCAGAACACACAGTCAGTCTCCTGGTGTCACTACTCATACTGCCTTCTTTAGCCAGAGGTCCTCAGCTCGTTCTGGGGCACTTGCATGTCCCTGTGTCTACTGGGTTTTCTCTCCCAGTAACTGGAGGTTTGGGAGTGGGTATCCTGAATCTTAAATACAGTATATCCCAAAAGGGATGTGCAAGCATGTGGGAATTTGCAAAAAAATAAGGCTTTACTTTTTTTTTTTTTAGTTGTGCTTTAGGTGAAGGTTTACAGAGCAAAGTAATCTCTCATTAAACAATTAATACCCTTATTGTTTTGTGACGTTGTTTGCCAACCCCAAGACACGACAGACAACAATCTTCCCTTCTTGACCTTGGGTTTCCCATTTCCATTGTCCAGTTTTCCTGTCCCCTCCTGCTTTCTCGTCCTTGCCCCTGGGCTGGCATGCCCGTTTAGTCCCGTATACAAGATTGAGCTGTATTATTGTTTGTTTTCTGGGCCTGTCAATTCTTTGGCTGAAGGGTGAACCTCAGGAGTAACTTCAGTACTGAGTTAAAAGGGTGTCTGGGGGCTATACTCTTGGGGTTTCTCCAGTCTCTGTCAGACCAGCAAGTCTGGTCTTTTTTTGTGAGCTGGAATTTTGTTCTGCATTTTTCTCCAGCTCTGTCTGGGACCCTCTATTGTGATCCTAGTCAGAGCAGT
This sequence comes from Elephas maximus indicus, assembly GCF_024166365.1. NCBI lineage: Eukaryota > Metazoa > Chordata > Mammalia > Proboscidea > Elephantidae > Elephas > Elephas maximus. The sequence continues at coordinate 110,278,454 of NC_064819.1, forward strand.
GAGTGGTGGTAACCGGGCACCATCTAGTTGTACTGGACTCAGTCTGGTGGAGGCTGTGGTAGTTGTGGTCCACTAGTCCTTTGGACTAATCTTTCCTTGTATCTTTGATTTTCTTCATTCTCCCTTGCTCCAAATGGGATGGGACCAGTGGAATATCTTAGAGGGCCACTCACAAGCTTTTAAGGCCCCAGATGCTACTCACCAACGTAGGATGTAGAACGTTTTCTTTATAAACTATGTTATGCCAATTGAATTAGATGTCCCCTGAGACCCTGGTCCCCAGGGCTTTCTTTTTGATGTGTTTGCTTGAGGACCCAAAATTTGGATGATGCCTCTGCAGTTTTACCATGGCTGTCCCTGGAGTTGAAAGTCCACAGAGGGAGGGCAGGCCAACTGGGAGGAAAGAAACCTTTTCTGATAGAAGCTCTGAGCCTCACAGCTGAGTCTTTGGGATCCTTACTTGCTAGATTATAAAAACAACGTGATGCAAAGTTAACCTATTCAGCTGCTAACTGAAAGACTGGAGGTTCAAGTCTACCTAGAGGTGCTTTGGAAGAAATGCCTGGTGATCTACTTCTGAAAAATCAGCTGCTGAAAACCCTATGGAGCACAGTTCTACTCTGACACACATGGGGTCGCTATGAGTCGCAACTGACTCCACCGCAATTAATTTGGATAGAAAATAAGCATCTGCTGATGGCACTATGACCTCATTTCCAGAAGACTTTGGAAATGTTGATTTTAAATGTTTTTGAGTAATCCTCCCTCACCCCCTGGCACCCAACCCAGGCTAAAGGCAGTGTGTTTAACATCTAGGATAATGAGTGAATATTAAAACCACAGATTCTCATGGTATTTTAAAAGAACCCAGAAAAGGCAGGCTGACTCTCACATGTGACACACCAGTGCGTCCCCAACCCTGAAAGCTCCCAGCATGCAGTGCGTGCCTGTCAAAGCAGGAGTGGTATCCGGGGTTATTCCACTCTCCCCACCTCCTCCTTTGCCTCAGATCAGAGCTCTGAGCTTGCCTGATGCTGGGCTGGTGAAGGTAGAGACAGACCTGCTGGCTTGGGACTGCCCTATGAAACTCAGGATGGGCAGGGAGCCCGGAGATGCAACAGCACAGGGCTCTGCACCCTTGAGTTACGCCAGTGGAAACAAGAGTCATGTACCCTTTGCTGGAAAACATGTAAAATTGACACCATTTACCAGATGTTCCAGTGTTTTATGAGCTTTACAAGGCCTTCTGTTAAGTAACACTTACTTTAAAAAAGTAAAGCTCGCCGGCTCCGAGTGGAAAGTTTTTGTTGTTTTTTTAAAAATCTTTTGGGTGAACCCCACAGCCACCTGTTTGCACAGTAGAGCACTGGCCTGCAAGGGGCAACTCTGGTGAGTGACAGGCAGGGGAGAGGTATGTGGCAGGCAACCTGGTCCTGATTTTAAAAGGCCAGAGACCAGAGGCCCTGGCTGATGGATGCAGAAACACGCACAGACGGGCACCCAGCTGCTCTCTCCTCTCTTGAATGCAAGAAACATGCTCTTGAAAAGTTGGGCACAAATCGCATTTTGTAGACCCCAAATAGAATGTTCCTTCAGGAATTGCTTTATAAATAAATATTTAGCATTTAATCTTTAGTGTAGATCTGGATTTTCAAAAGGCTGACTTAACTAAAATGACATCCATCTTTATCACACATGGTACAGGGTAGTACATTATGAAGCTAGCATTTATCGTATTTGGTGTTTCGAAGATGCCAAGCCAGACGGTGAGTAGGTGGCAGGTATGGACAGGTGTGAAAAGTTCAGTGCAGAACACAGTGAATCCATTCGGGTGGAAGGTAGGAAAATGAAGATCTTAAATAACGTGAAGACAGAAAGACAGAAGGGAAGAAGCTGCTCCATGGAAGCAGAGGGGAACTACATTCACTAGGGTTGAAGAGTTGCCTTAAACTGGAGAGTCATAGGTCATGGGTCCCTGGGTGGCACAAACAATTAAGTGCTGGGCTGATAACTGAAAGGCTGATGGTTTGAACCCACCCAGAGGCACTTTGGAAGAAAAGCCTGGAGATCTGCTTCCAAAAGAACATAGCCATTGAAAGCCCTATGAAGCACAGTTCTACTCTGACACACATACAGTCGCCATGAGTCCGAACCACAGAAACCGATTTGGTTTGTTTTCTGTGTGTGAAGATCGATGTCATTAAGGCTGGAGATGACCTGTTTTGGTATCATCCTGACCAAATCATGGCCACACACAGAAAACTCAATGCAAGTACAGACTGAAGGGGTGACAGGTTGTGCCAAAGTCTACACGGAGCCCTCCTTTACCTTAATCACCTGAGCCTTGGGAGGAGGCGGCTCTGAGGCTGCTCTGTGCCTTCCACAAGTAGGTTTTGAGCAGAACTTGGTATGGTTCAGCAACCACTTCCGACAATCTTTAAAATTACAGCATCTCACCTATGGATTAGAGGTCTTCTATCTTCTAATCAGAGATTCCTTAATTTCATATGTGGTCTCTGTCTTTGTCTGTCCCCAGGGTCCACTGTCAAATTCTAGGCCTTGGAGAGGAGCAGGGCTTTTATCATGCTCCACTGCCGTGTAGAGGAGGTGGAATGGAGGGGAGTCCGGAAGAAGGAACACTGGTTACCACACTGGTTACCTGGAGGGGAGTCTTAAAAAGTGGGAGGGAGGCAGGAGAGAAGAAAAAAGACTATAAAAGAGAAAAATGTGCCCATTATAAAAATACAAACAGTATGCATGATATCCCATTGATCTAGAAAATGTGTACATGTCCATGTACATAGATATACAGAGATGGCTGAAAGAATGGTCACAAAATGTGAATGGTAGTTAAACCTAATGGTAGTTACAGGGTAGTAAATTTCAGGTTAGCTTTAGTTTCTTATATTTTTCTATAGTTTGAATTTTTTTTTTTTACAGTTTGTGTTTACTGTTTCTAAAATCAGAAAACAATAAAGCTACTTTTCAATGCAAAAATAAAAATAGAAACAATAAAACAAAGGCAACTCCTGCATTTCAGAGCTCAGGATGGCCCTCCCTTCTTCTATCCTCATGGAACCCAGGCTGCCTCCTGAAAATGTGGCCTCGAGGAAAAACAGGAACAAGATACATGATGTGGATCATTTACCCAATGTTGGGAGCCAGTGGCCTCTCTAGAAAACCAGTTGTTGATTACAAGGACGTCTCAGCCAGAGGATCGGCATCACCCCCAAGGCTGAGTCTGCACAGATCCTGTGGTCAGAAGCAACGCTTAGCCTCAGCTACTGCACCCTGTTTCTCTTTCCAACAGAAAAGACCACCAAGAATGTACTTTAAGACAAATAAAACCAGTTGCTGTAATGCTGATTCCAACACGTGCGATCCCATGTGTGTCAGAGCGGAACTGTGCTCCACAGGGTTTTCAATGGCTGATATTTCAGAAGTAGATCACCAGGCCTTTCTTCCAAGGCACCTCTGGGTGGACTTGAATCTCCAACCAAATAACCTCCAGTCAAATAAAATTAGGTTTATTAACTTCCAGCACAAGGGAGAGCATACCCCAAGGAACCATGGGGCATCTCAGAAAGAGATAGGGTTTGGGTGAATGATTCTAAGGCGGGACTAGGGAAAACGGGGATCAGCTCTGGACTGTATGCAGTCACGTAGAGGGGGCTGTTTAGTAATTGGGTATCTCAGCAATCTCTGAGGCAGGAGTGAAGAAACAGAGCTAGGGAAGTCATTGGCAAGACAATCAGTAAAAGAAGGAGGATTGTTATTGATTTTTGCAGAGTGGTGTGGCCTTGGGAGAAACATTGTTTTTTTGTAGGCCTTGTCTGTATTTTAGGGATGTCTCTGTGTGTTGATCGTAGGGCTGATTTTCACTTTCCTACTTACCCCGGGGGCCAAGGGCAAGTTGTCGGTCCTGAAGAGGGGTCTTGAGGGTGGAGGGGTGATGGAGGCTGCTCTGTCCACAGGCCTGGCTCAGTGGGGTGAGGATGGAATGCATGGTGCTCTAGTCACTGTCCAGGAGTTTGTGCTCCATGATGCCCAGGCTTGTGGGCTTGTGGAAGAAACTGCTCATCAGGTTCCATGGAGTAGATCCTGTATCCACTGACATCGAGGCTTTAGAGACAAGTGCTTAGCAAGCAACTAAAGATTCCTGTGTGACTCGTGGTGACCCCATGTGTGTCCAGAGTAGAACTTTGCTCTGCAGGATTTTCTATGGCTGGTTTTCTTCCCTGGTGCATCTAGTAGATTTGAACCTCCAGCCTTTCAGTTAGCAGCTGAATGTGTTAACTGTGCCAACCAGGGATTCCAAAATTCCTACAGGCCTTCTGAAAGTGCCTCAGGTCCCTCCTTGTAGACACTGGGCAACTCTGGATTGTAGAGCTTTGGTTTAGGCCTAAGGAATCCTGCCTGGGTTCCTGCTGTTTCACCTCTTTCTGTCTGTTTTCTCATCTGTGAAGGGAGGGAAATTATACCAATTTCTCTAAGTAAGGCTAGCATGGCTCAGAGTGGACCCCAGATTGTATTCACCAAGAACTTCTAGCTTCAAAGAGAAATATGATGCAGAAATAGTGAATGTCTTACATTACAGGAGACCTTATCCTGTAACCAGAAACAAATCCGTGACCTCACTGATGATTGTGGCTACCTGCCTGATGTCCTTGGGTACCTTGAGAAGTGATACCTGAGGCTGCCTCCTTATTTTCTTCCTTTACCTGGCTTACCTGAAAGGACGCCTCTTCAGGCAGACACCTCTGAACCTTGCCTGCCTCCCCTGCCTCTGTTTCTGCATCCTTCTGTGGCTCACCTGCCTGAACTCGGCCCTGGCCTCATTCTCCAGGTGGGAAGGTGGGGGGCAAGAGGCCAAAGGGCTCAGAATGGAATGTCTCTGAGTCTTGGTCTTCCAATTTGGGCCACTGGACTACATCTATGGCTGCCCAAAGTGGCAGGCATGGCCTCTGCCTTGGTGACTGGCCTGGGCTTTCTTTGTGGAGGGTCACGATTGGCCCTGCAGTCTGCTCATGGGTCCTGGCTATCATCATGGGCAATTCATTCTGACTACATCTGTGTCTACAGCAGTGAGCACACCAATAGCAAATACAACAACCAAACACACAAACCCAGTACTTCCCTTCACTTGCGGATGGGGGTAGGCAGGCGTGGAAGGGAGGACATATTTCCAACTGATATTAGAATGAGATGAGCAGTGGTTATTTTGGGCTGGCCTCCAGCAAACCCTTGGAGAGAACTCGAGAATCGCAGATGAAACCCCAGGTTGATTTTATTGGGTGATTTCAGCGCTGCCAAATATTTGTAGTGTAAAGAAATCATAAAACGTGCTGGTGGTCCGGGAGCTGGATGGGGTACACTCTGCACATATGGGAGACAACTTTGTGAATTGGTGACAGGCCCATTTGATTCCCCCACCTAGAAGTAAGTTGGGATCTGCCAGAGAAAAAAATTAAACATCAATGGCACAGAATCCATCTCCCCTGCTGATCCTTTCCCCCCTTATCTGGAGAGACCAGGAATTTTTTGTCTCCCCCAGGCGCGATTTGTATTTAATTATCACAGTTCAGGATTTTCTCTACTGCCCTAGAAGTCTGGACCAGCTTCCTCTTCACCCCCCTGCTCTAGAATATGGCGGCCCCCTGTTAATGATTATCTTCGCCATTTGTGCAGTCTACAACATGCGCAGTGTAAGGCTGATCGTTTTGCTTTAATTAAGCTTCAAAAGGGAATCTGAGCTTCCATCTTATCTCCAGTTTGCTCCTTAATTCCTTTTCCATGGTCCCTGCTGTAGGTGGGCATTGTAGCCTGTGGTCTCGGATGGAGGGGGGACCCTCACTGTCTGGGCTGGCCTGGCCTTATCAGTTTCTCTGAACCTCCTCCAAGGGCCTCTTGTGGATTTTCCCCTGATTCGCACAAGGAGCTAATTGCCAATGACCTCTTTATAAAATCCCCTTGGGCCTTTCTCAGTGCTACAGCCTCAGAAGGACCAGCAAGGGGGAAGCTAGCCGGAAGAAGGGGTGCTGAGGAGGGAAAGCCGTGGCTGGCCACTGCTGACCCCACCATCTGGGAGCTACTAGCAGAGGCCTGTAAAGCAGGCCCTATGGAAAGCCACATTGCTCTGAATGAGGAAGGGCCTGTTGAAAATAGGACCCCCGTACTCTTCTCGAATTTTCCTTCTAAAACTAACATGGGGGCAGCTTTTTGTCCTCGGTAATCTCCGGATGGAATTTTTTTTTTTAAGTCCAGCCACCAGGTTCCGTGCTCCTCAGAAAGGACGTTTGTAAGCATGCGTCCTTTATGTGGTCTTCGATTCATAAACAGGAACCCACCTTTCTAGACCGGTGGGGAAACAGTTTTTTTCTGTTTGCTGCTCCTGTGTGTAGGGTCCATGAATGGGGGCTTTGAGAACCTGCCCTTTCATGGCCAGATATCAAAGCGCTGCTCACACATTCGGACTGACCGCCTCAAGGTGCGGCCCTGAGCCCCACCCGTGTGGCCGCCGGTGTGGTTCCACACTGGCCGCCTCATCCAGCCACAGGGCCAAAGTTATGATGACCCAGTTTTCCTCCCTGGGATGAACGCCGACCCACCAGGAAGAAGAGACCACCAGCATCCATTCCCCGCCGAGTCCTAAAATAACTGTATTTATATTTATTTGTATGTGTTCTCTTTTGTGGGATCCGTCCCCCGTTCATAGCCCCCTGTTTGGGAAGAGAAGTTTCATTTTTAAAGGTTTCCTGGCCTAATGTTTCTTTCTTTTCTCCTTTTTGTGTCTTTTCTTTCCTTTCCTTTTTCCCATCTCTTTTCTCTTCCCTTCCCTTCCTTCCCATCCCCTTCCCTTCCTTTCCCTCCCCTTCTCTTCTCATCCCTTCCTTTTCTCTCCCCCTCCCCTCCTTCTCTTCTCCTCTCCTCTCTTCCCTTAGAACGTTCCTTACCCTAACCCTAACCCCTCCCCTTCCCTTCCTTTTCTTACCTCTCATACTATTTCCTATATCTGCCCTTCACTGATGTCCTTGGATAATGCGTCCTAGCTCTCCCACATCTCATGTTGGTCTAGTCTTACCTTATGATGAGTCTTCCTTGTGCTGCCTCCAACTCTGAGCCGTAACACTTTTGCTGGCACTTCAGGGAAGGGAAACAGGCAGTACCAGCCTGAGGAATAATGACTGTAGTGACGTTCCTCCAGACAGAGGCAATGTGTGAAGGGCTGGGATATTGTCTATGAATTATAAAGTCTGAGATGGGGCTAATGGAGGTACTACAATCGGGAAGATGAAGCGGCAGCAGCAAGCTAACAGTGAGCACTGATTTTGAGCCCTTTGGCAACACTTCAGTGCTCTAGAGTGTGCTTCCGTCTGGGGAAAGGCACCCTCTAATCTTGGGCTTCCATTCGACTTATGCTGGGGAAAATGCTGGGAACCAGCTCCAGTGTGTCTGTGATCAGAAGTGCAGGCCATAGAGGTCAGCTCCGGAGAGTGGAGAAGAGGCAGAAACAAACCCATCCTGTTCTCTCCAGCTCCCTGCCTTCTATCCCCTGGTCTGTCTCTCTGGCTTCATGAGAACTGGTTAGGGAAATGGAGGTATGGCCACCTTGGGTAAAACCTTGACAGGTTCAAAGTATCAGGTGCTCTGCCACAAACTTTGAGAGCCTCCCAGGAACGGGCTTTGTGGCGGTAACAGCTGCTCATGCGTAGGTCAGGCAGGGTGGCAAGGGGAGGAAGGTGGGGTCTCTCCTTTAATATGACATACACTCTCAGCTCAGGGGACTCTCATCATGAAATTCTGTGACTGAAATCCAGTGAGGTGGGGCCTTGGGATCTCCTGTCCCTTATGTGTTGGCAGAGAGGAAGTCTGGATTTGATCTGCATGGGAAGAGACACTGAGTAGCAGGAGGGACAGAATGACCTGGAAAAATGCAGGAGTGACTAGTACTTAGCTCTCTATCCATTCTCCACAGCCCCCATGAATCCCAGACACCCGCTCTGAGATAAACCAGGAGAGAACCATTATGCCCAAGTTATAGACGAGCAAGGTAACTCACACTGTCATGGAGCACAGGCGACTCCTGAGCAGTGCTTTCTTCACAGCCCCACCGTGTACTCAAGCTCATGGAGGGGAAGAGGAAGAAAAATACAACTTGTCCTGCAGACCCCTGCTGTGATTCTTAGCAACCCTGGTGGTTGTCCAGGGAATATCACCTGCCTGATTCATGGTACAGTGGTTAAACGCTCGGCTGGTAACCAAAAGGTCCGTGGTTTGAATCTACCAGCTGCTCCAAGGAAGAAAGATGTGGCAGTCTGCTTCTATTAAAAAAAAAAAAGTCGCCAACAAGTTGATTCCAACTCATAGTGACCCTATAGGACAGGGTAGAACCTCTCCATAGGGTTTCCAAGGCTATGATCTTTACAGGGAGCCCTGGTGGCACGGTTATTAAAAGCCTGGCTGCTAACCAAAAGCTCAGCAGTTTGTACCCACCAGGTGCTCCTTGGAAACCCTACGGGGCAGTTCTTCTCTGTCCTGTAGGGTTGCTATGAGTCGGAATCCACTCAACGGCAGTAGGCTGAGATTCTCATAATTTCCAACATTCTTTGTAGAAACAGAGCCAGGGGGAAATGAGGAGGAAATGATGGGTGCAAACACTCTAGCAACAGCGATGCTGCTACAAAGGCCAGTGGGCATAAAAATCATTCGCAAAGTGCTCTTTGTCTTTCACACTTTCCATGGTGATGGTGACCTTGTGAACCTGCCTGGCTTCTCTGAAGCTCCCCCGTGGCTTCTGCTTGGCTTGGCCCCAACAGTGGCCCGTGTCTCTACTCCATGTTCTTGGGCATTGCCAGCATTCCCAGGAAATGAGAAGACCCCATTTCTCCTTCCCCCGCTTTCAAGGAAACATAATAGGCCTGTGGATGTGTGTCCAGGCCATAGGGCAGTACAGAGGCTTCCAAAACACATGGGCAGGTCCCAGGGCCCTGTTGCATGGGTCACCTAACTTAGTCTGCAGGAGCCAGGAGGTATTGGATTAATGAGAGGCCTGAAGGAAGTTAGAACAGGTCCAAGAAAGCAGGCAGCAGGAGAGGAAGAGCTGTAATTAAAATCGTCATCACAGCCCACTGTGCCGAGTCTGCACGTGTCAGGTTTGGCAATGCTTTGGTTGCACTGATGCTGGTGGTAAACAACTGAGGGTTGTGGCTTCTTACGAGGACTCTTACTGTGGAAAGAGTAACTTTTAGCCATTCCTTTGTTATCTCCTTGGTTGAAACACACCCAGGAGTAAAGACTTGAGCAAGTCCATCATTTGCCAAAGAGATGGACAAGATGTTCTATGAGGTCACATCTTCCTGGGACAGTGCAGGGTTCTGGATAATGAGGCCAGTTCTGTTCTTTCAGTTTGAAGGATAGCTGAAGTGTTGGTCTTTCCTGAGTGTCAACCTGGGCTCTGTATGCAATGCAACGGAGGAGCCAGCCTCCAGGAGCAGAGGTCTGCTGCAGCATTTGGTGAAGGATGTCAGATAGGATATTAGTCCCTCAAACTGTTCCTCACAAAAGGGGATTTTGAAATTAAGTAAATTTTGAAAACCCTGACTCTTAGATGTTTATAAAGTCCTGAGAAGTTCAAAAGCAAGGAAACCACTTAACTCTGCTCAGCCTTTTCTAGCATCACTTGAACATGGAATCAAATTTTGATGAATTTCTGTTTAACAGCCTGTGGGAAACCCCTTTTAGTGTAAAACACAGGTAAGAAAGTAAACAAGCGTCTTCCCAAAGCACAAGAGATTGAAATGTTGTGTGCTTCAAGTCATTTCCGACTCATAGCAACCCCATGTGACAGAGTAGAACTGCCTCATAGGGTTTCGTAAGCTGTAATCTTTATGGGAGCAAGTCGCCAGGTCTTTTCTCCTGTGGAGCCCTATATGGGTTCAAACCTCTGACTTTTGTTAGCAGCCGATTGCTTTGACCCTTGCTCCACCAGGGCTCCTTAGGGATTGGAATAGGAGATTTTATACAGAGACACACACAGGATTTAAATTTTTCTTGTTTTTCATTTCTTCAGGGATGAGCGTGTATAACTGTATAAGACACAGTCCCTACTTTCTCTAGTTGAGGAGCCAGCACATACACACACACTTGCACACACAACACACACTCACACACACATTCATGCACACTCTTACACATGAGTACATGCACATACACAACACACACTTGTACACAGCACATACATGCTTGTACATACTCAGCAACACACACATACTAGTACATGTGCACACGTACACACCCCCACACATGCACACAAAACACACGCACATGTGCACACACCGAGATAACTATTCCTGAAGAAGTATAGGTTACTGGGAGGCGAGACGCTAGACTGGGCTGAGGAGTGTGAATGGAGACCAACAGGAGAGGTGAGAAAGAGTGCTGGTCAGTAGGGAGAAGAGCTGGTGAGGGAGAATAAGGAATGAGAGACAGAGTGAGCCCCAGATGCAGAAGGAAAGCTGCCTGGTCATGTCTGATCCCCAGGCTCAGATCCACTGTCATTCGCCCTGACTTGGTTTTTCCAGTTTGGGGAGAGCAGAGAAGGTGGGCCTTGATGGGGAATTCTTGGCCTGGGGTCACATGTCGGTGGCAGCAGCTGTTTGGTGCTCCACGTGGGGCCAGCCAGCAAGGCGTCAGGTGTACGCTTCTACGGGGATACTTCCTTCCCTTCACGGTCAGTGGAAGGGTGATCCTAATTGTCCAGCTAGCCACCAGCTGTGGCTGAGGGCAGAGGATGTGGCTCTGGGTACTTCTTGACACCTGTTGCCTCGGCATGGGCAGAGGGAGTAGGAGAGAGCCCAAGAATGCCCACTTACAAGTGCCAGTGTGTGTTCCTGATCTGGGGTGTTTCTGTGTGGTTGGGGGAGGATGTGACACACTCAGACACACCCCGTTGCCAAGCAGCACCTGTTCAGGGACACAGCTGCAGCCAGCGTAAGGGCCATTCTTGGCTGCTGCCTCATAGCCGCTCAGAGCAGCTGCCTGGGTGTTTGCCCACATTCAAGTGTGGCGCCGATGTCGGGATGCCCTGAGTGGGGAAGAGCCACCTTGGCCCTACTCTATCCCTCAGCTCCTCAGTCAGCAGGGCTCTGCTTTAGTGTGTGGGTTTAGTACCCTGTTTTGGTGATCAATTCAGGGGGCAGAAGCAAATTTTTCAACCAAAGGATCAAAGTAAAGTTCATTTTAATTAACTATTTATTTATTGCTATTTAATTTATGCTATGTTAAAAAGAGGAGAAGCATGTTAAAGAGAGGAGATGCAGTGAGGAGCAAAGGCAGAGGAGAGGAAGGAATGAGAGAAAGAGGAAATACCAAGATGGAAAAGGGTCTGTCTCCCACCACGGACTTCGATTATGATACGTTGCCGTGGAGCCTACTCCAACTCATGGTGACCCGCTAAGTGTCAGAGTAGAACTGTGCTCCACAGGGTTTTCAATGGCTAGTTCTTCAGAAGTGTATCACCCGGCCTTTCTTCCAAGGAGCCTCTGGGTGGACGCCAACCTCCAAACTCTCAGTTAGCAGCCAAGCTTGTTAACTAACCATTTACACCACCCAGGGACACCCGATAAGAGACATTAAAAACTCTTTGCATTCGAGTCAATTCTGAATCACGGCTCCCCGTGTGTTACAGAGTAGAAGTGCTCCGTAGGACTTTCTTGACTGTAATCCTTATGACGGTCACTATGAGTTGGAAAGGAGCCTTGGTGACACAGTGGTTAAATGCTTGGCTGTTAACTGAAAGAGCGGCAGTTTGAATACATCAGCAGCTTCTCAAGAGAAAGATGTGGCAGTCTCTTCTATAAAGATTTACAGCCTAGGAAACCCTACAGGGGCAGTTCTCCTCTGTCCTGTGGGGTCACTATGAATCGGAATTGGCTCAACGGCAATAAAAACCCACTGCCATCAATAGGGTTGGGTTAATCTTTACGGAAGCAGATCACCAGGACTTTTCTTCTTCAGCACCGCTAGGCAGGTTCGAACTGTAGAAAATTCTGGTTATATTAAGAAGAATAAATGGAGAAGTAGAATAAGGATTGACTTATTTTAAAAAGGTAAAGAAAAGCAGGCCAAGATATTACTTAAAGGCTTTCTGAAGACCTCATAGCTCATGGTGCTTGTTCCAAGTAATATAAGACACAGGGGAAGATGGTTACAGGAAATGTATGACTACTAGCAGAATTCCACTTTATAAAAATATTTCTTTTCCTGGCCTAACTTCTTTAATCCAAGGACCTGAAAACACTTCACTAATTTGCAATCATTAAACCTCATTACATACCTGTGGGAAGGATCAGTGTTGTTTTGCCATTTTGCATATAGGGGAACTCCAAAACACAGTTTTAAAGAAAACATTTCCAGAGTCAGCCAACAAGAGTGGCCTGCCTGGATCTTTGAGAAAACCCAGGCTCCAGCACTGTACACTCCCTCCCAGGAAGGAGCTCAGCTCTGTGGGAGCCATTCCCCAAGGGCCTGCACCTCAGCAGGCAAAGAGCAAAAGCTGGCTAAATGGTCAGCTAGGAAAAGAAAAATTTCCATTAGTAAAACCAAATATATATATATATATATAACATTTAAAAAATTTAAAAATCATAGTTCACTAAGATTTAAGACCCCTTTTATCAATTGCTCCTTGGAAATCCTATGGGGCAGTTCTACTCTGCCCTGTAAGGTCGGTGTAAGTTGGAATCAACTCGATGGCAATGGGTTTGATTTTTTGTTGGCTTATCCAATTTTATTCTTGTTTTACTTTCTTGCTCGTTCTCCCCTTTGCCTTTATAAGTAAGTGAAAAAGTAACAATCCCCGCCCCCCGCCAAATTTTTTTTTCAGAAAGAAAAGGAAACCAAAGAGTTGTCTTTTCAGTTGGTGGTGAGACATTGTGTCTGTGTGTTTGTGTGAGAGAGAAGGAAAGGAGGATTGCAGGGAAGGGCATGAAGTGGAGTAGAGGAAAATTACCGTCTTCATCTTGGTTGAGAAAGCCCGGAAAATATTTATCCTACTTCTACTTATGAACGGCAGACACTGTAGCAGATTCCGTAGATTCTGTACGTCAGTAATCAGGCCTGGTGGGTGGCTGGTGTGCCAGGTTAAAGTTGGGGCAAGCAGACAGCCTGACCTCTGACCAGCTGTGAACCACAGAATCCCTGACCTGCTCACCACGTCCAGTTGCTACTGTTCGAAGTTGAAATAAGTGCACAGGAACGGCTGAAAGAAAGAACAGGCAATTCTCCCCTCAGCGAGGTTTTGCTTCAAAGTGAGATTTTCCTTCCCAAGTGACATTGTCCTCCCACAAGTGAGGACGGTAGGCTTTTCTTTAGCGTCTTGGGCTAGAAAGGGTGAAGGGGGCTAACTGCTCAGAGTCATGGTGACTTTGAAGGAGCCCTGGTAGCGCCATCAGTTAAGCACTGGACTGATAACCAAAAGGTTGGTGGTTAGAATCCACCCAGTGGCTACATGGGAGGAAGACCTGGCGATCTGCTTCCATAGAAATTACAGCCAAGAAAACTCTATGGGGTGCTTCTACTCTGTCACATGGAGTCACTAAGCTTTGAAATTACCTCGATGGCATCTAACAACAAAATCGTGTCTTTAGGGCATGTGAAGGTGACCTATTTCCATCAATGCTTAGGTAACTCACTTGATATCTCTGCGCCTCATTTTCTGCACTTGAAAGGAGAATATTTGCCCCTATACTCACAAGGGCATTAGAAATTTTCTGCTATATTTATGAAATGCTTTCATGTTCTTTGGTCTCAAAGTGCTGACATTAGTGCACACTAACGATGGTAACATCATCCAGCCATTCTGTGCTGTTTGGATAGGGTCTGATGGTTTGAAAAGCACTTCCACAGATGCTCCTACCAACCCGAGTGAGGCCAGGCTTTACAGACAATTACCAGTCTCCTTTTAACACTCCACTTTTTTTTTTTAATTGTTGTTGAGAATATACACAGCAGAACATAGACCAGTTCAACAATCTTCTCTTATACCAGTCGGTGACATTGGTTACATTCTTCAAGTTGTGCGACCATTCTCACCCTCCTTTTCCTAATTTTTCCCATTAACATAAACTCAAGGCCGCCCCTTCCTCAAGCTTCGTATCTAACCTTTCAAGTTGCTGCGGTCAGTTTGATCCCATATAAACTCAACCACTGCCTTGTGGTTGGGTTTACATGGGATCAAACTGACCACAGCAACTACAAGGTTCTTTAACTGAGCACAAAGCTCAAGGCAGACATTCTTCACTCATGAAGCTAAACTATTGTTAACACTCCATTATTTTTAATTCCAGGATCTTTTGAAAGATGTCATTGATCCAAGTGCTTCCCCCCAAACTTTTGGGGAAACTATAAGCTCTATCAACAGCAGAACATGGTTGTAGAGTGGCAAGTGATATCCAGTTCTGAGAGTCAAACCAGTCACACAGAAAACCGTAATTAATCTGCTTTGGTTGTCAACATCAATAAAATTGAACTGATAATTACCTACCACCCTGGTTCCCTTGGACCTGTTAAACCAAAAAACCCATTGCCGTCAAGTCAATTCTGACTCATAGCGACCCTATAGGACAGAGTAGAACTGCCCCATAGAGTTTAAAAAGAGCACTTGTTGGATTCGAACTGCCAACCTTCTGGTTAGCAACTATAGCTCTTAACTACTACGCTACCAGGGTTTCCTTGTTAGGGATGTTAGAAGTTTTCAGACTTTGTCAGGACATCGAAAATCTGAGCAATGCTTCTCCTCTCTTCTCCTCAACCCCCCGTCTCATTCGTTAAATGCTCAAAACATAAAGATCAACAAAATCACGCATGAGAGCTTGATTTAAAAAGGAGGTGAGACATACAACTAGAGATCTTTCTGTAGTTCTGGAGACTGTTAACATCCTGTTTCAGATTGGTCAGCCTGTAGTTCCCTCATCTCCTTTACTTTGGGGACAGTATGGAGGGAATTCTGGGGAGGGCGGGAGGCCTGATGAGTTTGCGTCCTCGGTTCCTCAGCGGGGAAACGCTGTTTCAGGAGGGAGGGGAAGTCACGGCGAGTTAGATCATGTGTCACCAGTGCATCACGTTGACTCACAGCCAGACCTTGAGAAAAATTCACAGAAGTCAGGAAATTCCCAGCTAATGCTCTCATTTCACCCTCTGCTAACCCTGCAGTGAGAGCATAGGTAGGGTCGGGCTGAAGGACATTTTTCAAAAAGGAAAAAGCAAAGCACTTTTCTTTACCCACGGACCTGGCTGGAGATGCAGAAACTGCCTCAAGCCCTGGGGACCAGGGGCAATGCCCATCTGTTTCTTCATTTTAGACTTTTACTTTTGCAAAGAGCCGCCCCTCCCCCGCCCCCCAATTTGGCTTTCTTTCCCCATGAGGAGTAAGTAGCATCTTTCCTTTTGGGTAGAGCAGGCTGTCCAAGATCTCTTCTTCCAGTGGACAGGGCCAAATTTAGAGTTGGGGCTGCTCATTTGAGCTTTGTGTATAATTGAGCCTGGCACAAAGGGTTATCGTTAGGAGGAAGGGCACAAAATGAAGGGAAGAGAAAGCTTCAAATTCAAATTAGAAAAGATTTCCTGAGGGAGAGACAGTCACAAGACTGGGATGTGCGATCTTGGAGGAATTCTTAGGAGGAAGGGCTGAGTATCAAAAGTGCCTCGCTGAGGCAATTAAGGAGCCCTGGTGACGCAGTGGTTAAGAGCTCAGCTGCTAACCAAAAGGTTGGTGTTGGAATCCACCCAGCTGCTCCTCAGGAGAAAGATGTGGTGATCTTCTCCTATAAAGATTACAGCCAAGAAAACCCTATGGGGCAGTTCTACTCTGTCACATGGGGTTGCTATGAGTCGAAATCCACTTGATGACACCTAGCAGCAACAACACGTGGCTTTGCCATCTCTGAGGATTATTTGCTTCTAAGGCAGGGGAGATGGTGGTAATAGGTGGCAACGGACACCAGAGGCATCAATTGTTAAGAGCAAGGGTCTGCTCTCAGCGGTGTGTGGGATGCTGAGAGAAACGAGGTAATGCAATTAACAGGGACTTAAAAAATAAGTTGCTGTTGTGTTGACTCCGACTCATGGTGACTCCACGTGAGGCAGGATAGAATGTGCTCCATAGGGTTTTCAAGGGCTGATTTTTTCAGAAGTAGATTTCCAGGCGTTTCTTTTGAGGCACCTCTGTGAGGACTCAAACCTCCAACTTTTCCTTTAGCAGCTGAGCGCATTAACCGTTTGTACTACCCAGGGATTCCAACAGATATTTTCCAAGTGTATTCAGGACTGGGCATGGTCACTTTGTACGGAAAAACAATGCAGGGCCCTGGAGGATCCCTAGCCATTTCCCCTGCTCTGCCACCAACTTACTGAATATCCTTGTCTAAAACCTTGTTGCTTATTGCTTTGGAAAATGGGGTTATCCCCTCCCCACTCCAATCCAGATGGAGTGTTCTACTGTTTCCATAGTCAATGTGGATCCAGGGCTTGGCAATGGGGCATCGTGGAACAAACCAAGGAGGCTTTTGCTCTGAGGTGCCTTTCCCAGCTGAGCTGGGAGCGGGGGGTGGATATATGTGTGTCCAGCTGCCATGCCTGGTACCCCCCAGAGGGTCTGGAACCTCGTGGTGTGAAGAGGCCCCCGCCTACCCAGAGTGGTTGGGACCAGAGCTGCCTGTTCGCCTGGTGGTCCCGCCCCTCAAGCCTGACTGTCCTGGCCTGGTCCCTCTGCCCTGTTGACTCATGTCGGAGCTGGCAGTGTGGGACTCCAGTTGTTCCCCCAGCCCTTCTCCAGACTGTCTCTCCTTCCCACATTCCTGGTGGCGTCCTGGCTTCATGCGATCCTGGGTTCTAATATTCTTGGGTCTGTTCAGACTACCCAGCTGGCTGTACTCCGGGCTTCCTGGCCTTATTAAAGCCAAAACGCCGTCTTTTACAACCCGGCTCTTTCCACCCAGTTCATCAAGCAGCCCACTTTTTACAAGCGAGATGGCCCCTTCGGTGAACTCATCCTCTGGGAAGGCAGTGAACCCTGGCTTTAACAGGGTCTGGACTTTGCCTTGTCATTTTAATTTTTTTATTGATAGTTTTTAAAAAGGAAACTCAAAGGTGAATGACCCTGCAAGAAAAAAAAAAAATTAAATGGGTTGATTGGGGAACCGTTCAACCCCGGAGGCATTGCTAAGGAACGTATTCTATTTTGCATTTTTCTTTAGGAGCCAAAGTTGGTTACGGTGTAGCAATAGCTTTCTCCATCTGTCTCTCCCTCTCTCCATCCTATATAAAAATATTCATGCCAAAATATGTGCAGGTTGTATAAACATTTCTTCAAATAATCACATAAAGATATCACATATGATCTTATATCTTCTTCCAAACGGGTGTGTTCATAGAAACACGTAGAGGTATCTTTCACACCCTATATGTAAAAAACAGCCAATTTAGAAATTGGCAGAGGTGCCTTGCCTAAGTAAGTAGAAAAGTTTGGCTCGGGGCTTAACAAACAATCCCATAAAGCCCACGCTTGCTTTTGTTGAATGGTGATGCATGAAGGACCAAGGGTGGCCAAGCTCGAATGAGGGCAGGAGCCAACATTCACAGTATTGTCCATAAGGGTGGCAGAAAACTTTCTTTCTGCTGAAATTCAATCCATTCCTGGGGAAAAAAAAATTGCTTCTAATACTAGTTGGCTGAACTTCACTCTTATGTTCTTTCTGCTATAATATCATTTTAGGGCATTCAGAGCCCAAGATGTTACTTCTACATTTGGTCTTTTAGCCTCTAGTCTGACCCCCTCCAGTTTACCCTCCACAGGGCTGGCTGCCAGAGTAATCTTTTCAAAATGCAAATCAAGTCCTATCACTTTCCCATTTAGAACTCTTCCGTGGCTCCCCACCGCCTGTTCAAATTCTAATTCCTCAGCTTTGCAGACAAGCTCCTCAGCAGACTATCTTTTTTACCTTTTAAGCCGTTTCTTGCAAGTTCCCCAGCTCTGCATACCTTAAAACCAAACCAACTTGTTGCCATCGAGTTGATTCCAACTCAGGATGATCTTGTGTTTTACAGAGTACAGTGTAGCTACACAGGGTTCTCTTGGCTGTAATCTTTATGGAAGCAGATTGCCAGGCCTTTCTTCCATGGCACCACTGCCTGGGTTAGAACCTCCAACCTTTAGGTTAGTAGTCAAGCGCAAACCGTTTATGCCACCTAGGTACCCTGTATACCTCACGCTCCAGCTATTTCAAACTGTCTTGCAGGCCAAGATCTTCCAAGCCACATGTGTTTGCACATACAACTCCCTCCACCCAGAGTGACCCAG
The DNA here is from genome assembly GCF_024166365.1 of Elephas maximus indicus. Taxonomy (NCBI): domain Eukaryota; kingdom Metazoa; phylum Chordata; class Mammalia; order Proboscidea; family Elephantidae; genus Elephas; species Elephas maximus. The sequence goes on from NC_064819.1 coordinate 110,296,809, forward strand.
GGATATGAGTGGGGGAGTAGTAGCGCAGTGACAGCACCTGCTACACAGGACCACCCCCCCAAAAAAAACCCCACCAAACTAGCTGCCACTGAGTTGATTCCTATGACTCATGGCAACCTCACGTATTACAGAGAGGAACTACACTCCATACGGTTTTTAAGGCTGTGACCTCTCAAAAGCAGATGTGAAGCCTGTCTTCCAAGACGCCTCCAGGGGATTTGAACCACCAACCTTCCAGTTAGTGTAGAATAGCGCTTAACTCTTTTTGTCACCCAGGGGCTTCAAGAGGATAGAAAAGCTGATGTGGTGGGGTGGGGGAGGCATTTTTTCAGTAGGGTGGTCAGAAAAGTCCTCTTGAGAAGTTCAGTTTGAGCAAAAGTGGAAGGAGGTGAGGAAGTGAATTGGGCAGGTATCTGAGGGAAGAGCATTCCTGGCAAAGGGAACAGCTTTGACTTCGGATTTGGAGTCAGCCAGAGACAGGTCAAGATTTGGGTCTTGGGTTTTTTTTAAGCTATCCAAACTCTGTGAGCCTCAGTTTCTCGATTGCAAATGGGCACAGGGCTTTTGCTGGAATTCAATGAGAAAACATACTGTTTTTGTTGAGTGGCTTTGGCTGCACATTAGAATCACCTGGGGAGCTTTTGGCCCCTGGGTGTAAATGGTTTATGCTGGACTACTACTAACCCAAGGGTTGGCAGTTTGAACTCATCCAGCAGTGCCATGGAAGAAAGGCCTGGTGATTTGCTTCCATAAAGATTACAGCCAAGAAAACCCTATGTAGCTCAGTTCTACTCTGTAACACATGAGGTCGCCATGAATCAGAATTGACTTGATGGCGATGGGTTTTTTCTTTTTTTTTTTTTGGTGGGGGGTGGTGAGCTGTTCAAACAGGAGGCCTGGGCACCAAAGATTCTGATTTAGTTGGTCAGGGGCAGCGATAGCATTTACAAAGCTTCCCAGGTGATTTTAATATGCAGTCAGGGTGGCAAATCACCAGCCTAGCACATAGTGAACCCTCCACAAATGCCCACCCCCCCACCCCTCCATCTATGCCTGCAAAAACTCTGTAAAGAACATGCCCTCTTTCATGTGGGAACACTTTTGGCATCAGCAGTCTTGGTTCATATCCTACTTCTGCCACTTCCAGTTCTGAGACTGTGGGCAGGGTACTTAACGTACCTCAGTCTCCTCACATGGCAAGACAGGGTTGATAACAGAATCCACCTCATAGTTTCTGTGAAGTTTACAAGAGGTAACTTAATGCATGGCTTGGAGACAATAAGCACTCAATGAATGTTAGCTCTTTTGGTAAGCAAGGGCAGTGTGAAGTCAGGAATCCCATTGTCTCCTCATCAACTAGCTCTTCTCAGTCCCTCCCTCCAAAAAATCCCAAACCAGAGACACCAACCCTCCTCTCCCCTGCAGGGGTTGGCCAGTTCCAGCTCTCTTGCTGAGCCACGTTCCTGAGAGATGCCTGGTGAGAACTTGGGATGCGATGGAGTCAGAGGTATTTGTAGACTTGACTCACCAGGTCTTAAAACCAGAAGATTGCCCTGCGGGTCTCATGACGTTCCTGGAAAATAAAAGAAGTGAATATTATGGGGCTGAGTTCATCAGACACTCGGCCCTCCCTTTTGTGTGTCGGCCTTCTGAAGGAAGCAGGCAGCAATACAGCCAAGTCTGAACCATCAAAGGCAAACGCCCAACTGCAGTGCTGGGAGACATTGCTTTTCCCACAGACAGGTCTCGTCCTTCTCCCACAGACCTCTCCTCCTCCAGTCCCCCAAGACCATTCAGTTTCTTCTCCCTCTGGGCTCCTGGGAACATGTTTCCAGGGCTGCCTCTGGTGAGGTGTGTCAGAGCTGAGCTATGCTGGAGGGCTGGGTGTGGTCCGGGAAGGGGCCACCCAGACTCCAGAGAACAAGAAAGGGAAAGTTCCCCTTCTGGAGCCAGGGTTTTTGGAAACTTCCACTACAGCAGTAACCAGGTGGGGCACATGCCTCTCTGATGCCCTCCCCCACCCCTGCATCCCATCCTATAGTAAATCCTATTGTTCCCATGTTCTAGCTGTCTCTAGAATCTGTCTACCTCTCTGCATCTCCAGAGCCACCACCCCAGCCTAAGTCATTGTCATTTTGTAATGTCTCACCTGTAACTTCTAACTGATCTCCCTGTTCCTACTCTGTCCTTCTTCCCCCATAGCAGCCAGGAGAACTTTTCTAACCTGATCATTTCTTGCCCTCCCTCCTGCTGCTTAAAACCTTTCCAAAACCGCCCATTACTTTTTGGACAATGGCAAGACTCCTTAATAAGTCAGACAAGGCCCTGTGTATCAGGATTTGGTTTAGCTGGGAGTGATATCAACAAACCCAACCAATTACCAGGGAATTGACTTTGACTCATGGTGACCCCATGTGTGTCAGAGTAGAACTGTGCTTCATAAGATTTTCAACGGCTGCTTTTTTGCAAGTAAATGACCAAGCCTTTCTTCTGAGCCATCTCTGGGTAGACTAGATCCTCCAGCCTTCTGGTTAACAGTTAAGGTTGTTAACCACTTGTACAACTCAGGGACTTCTGTGAGTGACAAGAAACTCAAATTAAGAGGTATTTGAATAGATACGATTTTATTTTCTCATATGAAGAGTTTGCAGTTGGACCTACCAAATTTGCATAGTCCTCAAAGTCATCAAAGACCCAGGATCCTTTTAGTTCTCTATCATCTTTAGCATACAGTTTCTACCTGATGGTCCAACAAGGCTGCTTGAGCTCCAGCCATTGCAACCAAATTCCAGGCCACGAGAAGGAGGAATTGCACACAGTTCTTCTGCTTGCATCCCTAAGAATTTAGTCATGTGGTTATAGCTAGTTGAAAGAGACTGGAAAAATGTGATTTTTATTCTAAGTGGTTCTATGTGCAGCTATAAAAGAGGAAGAGGAGAGAAAGGATATGGAGGACAACTGGCAGTGCATATCATTCACTAAATTCCTGAACTTTACTCTCCTCTTGAGCTTCATCTCACCTCATACTTCCTTCCCCAAGCTCCCTCCCTTTTGGCCACCCTGGCCTTCTCTGGGCCCCATATATTTGCAACCCTCCCTCCTGCTTTCTCATGCTTTGACTTTCTCCCCTCCCTTCCTTGTTACCGACTCATCCATCAGAACTCTGCTCAAACAGCATTTCCTCAGGGAACTTTCCTCAATTAGGTCAAACCTTCCTATTTTAGATGCTTACAAAGTGGAGATTGTGTCACTGTTGTAATTATACATTTGTTTGTGCAATTATTTGATTCTTATCTGCCCCACGATGAGTACAGGACGTAGGTGTGGTTTTGCACACCATGCAGCATGGTGCCTGGGATACTACTGTAAGTGCTCAATAAATATTTGTTGAATGAATTAATGAATAAATATAGCTATTACCTCATATTATTAAAAAAAAGGGGACCGGGACTCAGGTAAAGGATTTACTTAGAGCAAGGGGCACGGCATGGTAGAAAGTGGTTGGAAGACAGTTCTAAATAATTTATTTAAATACAATTGGCTTTTAGAAGTGATGGAGAAAACACTAAGCTGGGCTCAGGAGATCTGGTTTCTGGCCTTAGCTCAGGCACCAGTAGCTAGATCCTGGATATATTTTAAAGGTTGCACCTACAACAATTGCTGGCCCACTGGATGTGGATCCAGGGGGAGAGGGGAAAGAGAAGAGTCAAGAATTATTAGTCTTGGGTGTTTGGCTGCATAAATAGAAGGCTGGAGTTGCCATTTACTGAGACAGGGAAGACTGCGAGAGTAGCAGGTTTTAGAGGGGTGATAAATTTTTAAGAAGGGTTTCCTTGCAAATGAATTTCAAGTTCCCATAGCTGGCACACTTCACCTCTTCCACGGGCATCCCCAGAGAAAGCCTAAGCCATACCAGGCTGGTGAGTATAAGTGATAGTGACTGGGGATGCCAAGTGGATATAAAATAGGACAGAAGAGAAGGAGATAAAGGCTGGCCTTTCAAGGTGCGTAACTACCAGCCGGAAAATGATTCAGCCTGACTAGGCAACAAGACCAAACAGAAAGTGGTCAAAAGACCAAGATCAGCTGCTCAGTAAGAAGCAGGTACTTTCTGCTAAAGGTCAAGGACGAGGTCAGGCATATTCATATACAGGCACTGCAGAAATCTCTGAAGATGCAGAAAAGCATAATCCCATCATGTTTCCTCCTAATTTTATCACACACATTTTTCTATAAGCAGTTGAGCTCATCCGGGTAATTCGATTTGGCAACTTCCTTTTCTGACTAAACAGTGGAGCACATGTTTCTAAATTGCTTCCCAGACAGGTTATACTGATCTGCCATGTATCAGAATGCCTCTCTCCTTGCAGTCTGTCAGCAATGACTATTAACATGAGAATACTTAGAAATTTTACAAGTGAAACAGAGCAATTCATTATTTCTATTTACAATTCTTCTATTTGTATAAAAAAAAATAGTGACTGAAAATTCTTTTATTTCTATAAGGACTGAAAATTTCTCAAATGTGTATTAGTTATTTTTTTTCTCCAAACTGACTTTTGCAAATATGTTTCTAAGATTGGAATGGGAACCAGGATCACCGAAATCTAGTTAAACTTCTCCCACACCTCAAGAAGTAGCATCTTCCCAAAATGATTCTGTGTGTGTGTCTGTGTGTCTCTGTGTGCGTGTCTCTGTGTGTGTGTGTGTGAGAGAGAGAGAAGAGGACAGGGTGGGAATGGGGAGAGGAAGGAGTCCTAGAGGTGGGAAGTCTGGACTTCTTTCTTAACTGTTGGGTGACCATAGTTCACATCCCAGCCTCTAGTACACATTTATAACCACTTGTTTAAAAAAAAACAAAAAACAAAACTAAGCCCTTTGCCATCAAGTTGACTCTGACTCATACCAACCGTGTAGGTCAGAGAGTAGAACTGCCCCATAGAGTTTCCAAGGAGCACCTGGTGGTTTGAACTGCCAACTTTTTGGTTAGCAGCCGTAGCATTTAACAACTATGCTACCAGGGTTTCCATGAGCAAATTAGCACAAGCTACATAGCTGGTGGAATGTCTGCTATCCAGCTCTTTTGGATTTCTGCCCCAATCTGATCCTTCACATGGGTTTAGTATCCACTGAAAGGCGACCCACTGAGGTCAGGGCCTTACTTGTGTCTCCTCCCACTACCTCTGTGGGCAAACAGAGACAATGGACCCTGCCTGCTACTATTCAGGGTAGGCACTCTGTCGGGGTTGACCTTATATCCAGAGCCTACATAGCACTTGGCACACAGTGGGCCCTCAGTGAATATTTGTTCCATGACTGAGTGATCAAGAGCTAGAATGGATGACCAGGAGAAAGGAGACCTAGGATCTGTTCTCAGTTTTGTTCCTAAACAGGAAGTCCCTTTCTCTCACTGACCACCTCTACACCTTATGTGTTACATCCAAACAATAGTAAAGATTCCTTCTAACTCTGATATTCTCTGAAAACACCTGAACTGATCCGTGTTTTAGTTTCCTTATCTGTGTAATGGAGATGAAAATGTCCTCCTCTGATAAGGCTGCCAGATAAAATACAGGACACCCCAAATATCTAATAAATAATGATCATGAAGATAGTAACAGCAATGAAGCTGATGACTTCTTTCGGCCACCAGAGCTATTACTATCTTGGTGATAGTATTAGGCTCCCTGGTTGCTTGTCTCTGCATAGCTTCTATGATCATGAACCCTATGCTTTATTGTCAAGCTTGTACATTTGGCCTATAATTTCACTACTCAAAGTGTGGTCCTCAGTCCAGGAGCATCACCGTCACCTGGGAACTGGGTAGAAATGCAGAATCTCAGGCCCCACCTAGACTTGCTAAGGCACAAACTGCACTTTAACAAGATTCAAAGGGAAATGGTATGCACATTAGAGATTGAGAAACACTGTACTAGAACGTTCTGTGTGCTTGCGTCTATTTCACTTTATATGCTAGACTACTATTTGATTTAATATAGAGGTCTCTTGTCTGCCACAAGAGTTTGATGTGTGGAGCTCATCACCATCTTTCTCAACAAAAAGCAAAGTTCGTGGAGTTTCTCTTTTATAGTTTTCGACTCACAGTGGTTATGTTCTTAGTAGTGTCTGTGTTTCGTGGTTTAGAAAAGTAGATAATCATAGAAACTTGGGGAAATTTAGTTTCGATGGAGGAGAGGCAGTTCTGTAGAAGTCAACAGCAGAAAGTGCTCATGAAATTTCTATCAGAGAAGCTCTAGGGCAGATAGGTGGCTTCTCTTCAAACACTGTCCTGTCAGACATACTTCCCAACCTCACAAGCTGACCATTTGAATATCTGGGGCCTGTGACCCTGCGAGAATGTTGTTGGGTGCTGAAATCAGGACAGCTGAGGGAATAAGCTCACGCCAGGTAGTTAGGGCTTCTCTGTGTCCTGGCCAGACACCAAGTGAAGAAAAGCTCACTCATGACACATGGTGAGAATACATATGGTCATGTGCTATGGAGGCTATGTTCAATCTTTGGCTACTGTTCCCTAAGGGTCTTTCATAGTGTTGCCCTCCTCAAGGGAAAAACTGAAGTACTTGGGTAAGCCCTGGCTTTAAAAGGCTTGGACTCCCCAAAAGGTGGGGCAGAGGGTGGGCACCCAAACAGACAATGCAGAAAGCCACAAGCAGACATAAGAGGAGTTAAGAGAAAGGCTTTAGAGATTTGGCTCCAGAAAACTCAGAACTGCTTCCTGGGTGAGCATGAACCATTCACACAAAAATAGTGAACGAGGTGGCCAAGCCGGCCAAGTTAAGGCTGTTTGTACTGGTGTGGATCCTTTGATGTGAGATGGGTAAACCTTGTTACCTTACCCAGCCACAAGGAGTTGCTGCCCACTTTCCACCTGGAGGCTCAAGGGATTAGGAGAGGAGTACCAAATGCAGGTTTGTAAAGTGCCTCCAGGAAACCCTGGTGGCATCGTGGTTAAGTGCTACAGCTGCTAACTAAAAGGTCAGCAGTTTGAATCTACCAGGTGCTCCTTGGAAACTCTATGGGGCAGTCCTACTCTGTCCTATAGGGTTGATATGAGTCTGACTCGACAGCAATGGGCTTGTTTTTTTGTTTTCTAGGTCTCTAAGTGAGGCCCACTGTGAACTTAGATCAATGGTTCAAGCTGGAGATGTTTGAAGGCAGATTGATCAGTCCTGGAAGGGTCCCAGAGATCACTGGGCCCAGCCCTGATTTAGCAGGTGGAAAAATGAAACTGAGTCCCTGGGGAGGAATGGAACTTGCCCAAAGTCCCACAGCAATTTTCTGGCAGAGGGAGAATCAGAACTAAGGTCTTTTGGCTCTAGCCTTGAACTCTTTCAACTTCGCCCTGAGAGCTTGGCTTTGCTCAGGCAGTAGATGGAGCCATCTGTTTAACATGCTCTCAGAATCATGGGTACCAAACCAAAAAAAAAAAAAAAAAAAAAAAATCAAACCCATTGCTATCAAGTCGATTCCAACTCATAGAGACCCTATAGGACAGAGTAGAACTGCCCCATAGGGTTTCCAAGGCTGTAATCTTTACTGAAGCAGTCTGCCACATCTTTGTCAAGCGGAGTGGTTGGTGGGTTCAAACTGCTTACCTTTCAGTTAACAGCCAACCTCTTAACCACTATGTCATCAGGGCTCCTGAATCGTGTGGAAAGGCTCTCTTTTTCACAGTCTTCACCTACTATTCTTGGCAAGATTGCCTCCAAATAGACTGCAACTTGGGCCCCTGCCTGGGGCTCCCTCTCTGCATTCACACCACCTCTGTATACCTCAGTGGAAGTCCTCAGCCAGCCAATGCCTTCTCCGACTCACCCATGCCATGCTGACCTTCCCTGCCTCTGAATTTCTATGGTCTGTAACATAACCCTTCTCACTTTGATCTTGAGACACGAACTGTTCATATAAACCACTCTTCCTTACTTGATCGCAAACTCTGGAGACGTAGTTATGTGCTGTGGAGTCAATTCCAACTCATACCCAGTCCCAGTGCCGTCTAGTCGATTCCGACTCATAGCGACCCTATAGGACATAGCGACCCTATTTAACAGAGTAGAATCTTCGCCATAGGGTTTTCTAGGCTGAAATCTCTTATGGCAGCAGATCAACAGGTCTTTTCTCCTGTGGAGCCCCTGCATGGGTTCAAACCACTGACATTTGGATTATTAGCCAAGCTCTTAACCTTTGCACTGCCAAAACTCTGGGAGTAGGAAATACGCTTCCAATTTCTTACTCATTTCCTCGTGTGCCCAGCACAGAGCTGGACATACAGTTGGCACACAATAAATGCTGGTGGGCGTGAATGCCTGAGTGACACTCTCTCATTTCTTCCCTGACAGATTCAGAGTCCAGTACCTTGGACTCCCAGTCTTCGACCACCTTGTTCTTATCCTCGGAGGAGCCAGGCCCCTCCACCGCCGCCCTGCCGTCTCCGTCCTCCTCCTGCGAGCACGGGCCCGCCACCTTTTCCCCAGGCGCCGCGGTGCTGCCCCCGCTGCTGCCACCGCTCCCCACAGCCGCGCCGCCGGGCTCCAGCGCCCCCCGGCGCCCGGGCCTGTACTCGGTAGTCGCCTCCTCCCCAGAGGCGGCCCCGCGCCTTGTTGACTGGCTGCCCGGCTGCCCCTCGGCCACCCCTCCCGGTGTCCGCGGGGATGAGCGGGAGCGGCCGCCGCCTGTCCTGGCGTCCGCCCAGGGCTCCGAGAGGGGCCGCGCTCAGCGCCCCGGCGCAGCTGGCAGGGAGGAGAGCGCCAAGGACCCAGGCGTCTCCCCGCCGCCCTGCGCTAGGGCTCCCGCCGCTGCGAGCTTGGAAGCCAATGTCGGGGACATCCTCGTGGAGCTGCGCACAATGAATGGCCACCTGGATGTCATAGCGAGGGCTCTGACCAAACTGGCCTCGTCCCTGGGGCCTCAGTCTCAGCCACTGCCGGATGCCCCAGATGCCAACTAGAGGAGCTCAGGCGACGCTGGGCCGCCTGGGATGGCGGCGGTGCCCGCAAGCTGCCACCAGGACTGTGCATCTGAGCCGTGCTCAGCAAAGGGATCCCCCAGTGCATCAGGCACCCCTGCCTGTCCATCACCCAGGAGCCAAGCAAACTCAGCAGAAGAGACAGGCGCGAATTATTACCGAGGAAGCAAGGTAAACGCGGGCTTACTTGTGCTTACTTACGATTTCACATGGATTTCTGTGGTGAAAAACACGTGAAATTGCTCACTACAGATTAGTAAGTAAGCACAAGTAAGCCCATGTTTACCTTGCTTGCTGGGTAACCTGTCCCTGTCACGGATTGTAAATTTGAAGAGGCTTTGATTCTGCAGGAAGGTGCTGTGGGGTTGAGAGAAAGACAGATGCCAGCCATATGTAGAAGCAGAATCTTTGATGTGGTGAAAAAATGTGAATTGTTCATTACAGATGATCTGGTAAGCAAGGTAGGCACTGTGTTTACCTTGGCTATTGGATGATCTGCCCCTGAGAAGAGGGAATTCCTCGGTTCCACCTCCATGGGGACGGGGAACCCCCTTGCATTTCAGCGCCCATGCTGAGCCTGAATTGGTGGGCTTCTCACCTTCTCAACCATGAAACGCTCTGTGCTCTCTCGCAGCAGCCCACGCCTCCCCGGCCCTTACAATGGCCTCCCTTTTTTTTTGTTTGTTTTTGGCAAGACCTTACGCTACTGGGAGGAAAACTGCCCCAAGACAGTGGCAGTAGGAACCTGGGAAAAAAGTTTAACAGAACCATCCTTCTGCATCTCAGTTCTGTGACTTCTGAGTAAGGGAGAGGGAGGGCTAACGCAAAACCTGCTTAAAAAGCAGTAGTTCCAGGGCCATTCCAGCTTTCTTCTCTTGAGTTGCTCTGATGGTATCTCTGACCTCTGGTAACTTTTACGCATTTCCTTTTTTTAAACTTTCTGGAAAAATAAAAAAATTTTTTCTCATTATAACCACATTTTAAGAAGTTCGAAAAATCGAGAAGTGAGAAAAAAAAAACTGATGTATTTGGAGAAAGGGGGGTATTTAAGTCTTTCTTCTGAATAAGAAAGTATTTTGTATAATAAATAAAATTTTTATTTCTATTTTCCCGGCATTTGCACATTCCTTCCTTTGCATGCACCCCATTCTTGCCGCTCTTAGCTCTTAGTTGTTTGTCTCAGCCTCCCTTTACTCCTTGAGACTTATTGCAACTTTTCTCGTTCTTGAGAACAAAGATTCTCATGGTTCTCCTCTAAAACTCCCAGACCTCCTTGAATTGGGTAAATGCACCCCTTCCTCTGGGCCCCGAGTGGAAACCAAATGACAGGGTGGCTGCACAATGTGGAGAAAGCCAGCAGCCCCGGCCTTTACCCATTGGATGCCAGTAGCATCCCCCATCAATGAGCCCTGGAGTTACAATGGTTAAGGGCTCAGCTGCTAACCGTAAGGTTGGTGGTTTGAACCCACTCAGCTGCTCCAGGTCTGTGGGAGAAAGACCTGGCGATCTGCTCACGTAAAGATTTCAGCCTGGAAAACCCTGCAAGGCAGTTTAACTCTGTCACATAGGGTCACTATTAGTCAGAATCAATTTGGCAGCACCTTTTTTTTTTAACAACAACTACAATAAGCATCCCCCTCCTTCTAATCGTGACACTCAAAAATGTCTCCAGATATTGCCAATGTCCCTGGGGAGTAAACTCACCCCCGGGTGAGAACCAGTGACCTCGGAGGAATCTCAGAAATCTGGGATAACCCATGCCCTCAGGGTACTGACTTTCCCAACATGAGGCAGTGCTCCTCTCATCTTTCTGGTTGAATTAGAGTTTTAACAAAGCATGCTCATTTGCCAGAAGTAAACACGCTGCTGTTTTTCCAGAAACAAACTAAGGGTCTGACACCACATTGTACAGAGTAAATCCTGTCCCCTAGCATTTGCAGGGCTCACAGTTGGTATCCTGTGGCTGGGAATTGCAGAGGCCCCCGGTGCCTCTCAGACTTTGATGTGCAAGAACCACCTAGAAAGCTTGTTAAAATGCAGATTCTGAGTCAACAACAGCTCGGGGGTGGGGCCTGAGATCCTGTATTTCTAATCAGATCCAGGGGGATGCTGATGCTGCTGGTCCATGACTGTACCCTGAGCAGCAAATGAGTAGCAAGGGGCTGTCTGCTCTAGGATCCCTCCTGGTTCTCCAGAAACTTCTGCTGGTCTTTGCACCCCACACCTGCCTGGATTCCTTCAATTTCTTACTAAAACATTCAGTGAAGTTCTTTGGGGTCCTTTTTTTTTTTTTTTTTTTAAACCAGAGTCTAGCCACCCTCTTCTAAGGAAGCTTTAATGAAGTTTAATCCACTCAGCAAACATTTATTGAGTGTCTACAATGCTGGTTCCTTGAGGGACGCAGAGTAAATAGGATAAGGTCCCTGCCCTCCAGGGGCTCCCAGCCTAGTGTCTCACACAGAGAAAGATTATAAGCAGCTCCAGTGTGCAAACAATCTGAAGAAGGGGTGGGGAGAACCAGCAGGGTGTGGTGAGAATAGCATTCACTTGGAGTCCAGGCTTCTTGCGGTTTGACCCTGAGAATGTTATTTAACCCCTCTGCGCCTCAGTCTCCTAATCTGTGTCAAATGGGGATCACAGCGCCTGCTCTGCCATGGGTCAGTCAGAACCCACACTGATGTGCTCCAGAAAATGTGGTTCAAACGCCCTCTTGCTGTTCATGTTACTTCTTTCCTCTCTCCTGGGTCCTGGGTCATTGTGAGGCAACTGAGATGAAGTGAGAGTCACATATACAGCTCTGAGCTGCCCTTCCATTTCTGAGGAACTAAGCCCTTCCCCTTCTTTTTCTTAGCAAGAGAGTCCACTGGCCAAAGTGACTGCCCTCTGGTCTGCTGTTAGCTGGGGAAACTCAGCTAACCTGGTGTTCCGCTGGCAGCATCAGTTATTTTGCTCATTTGCTCATTGGAACAGACTTCTATTCCAATTTTATTTGACTTCTTTTACACTAGGTTAAAAACAACAAAAATATTAAATCCTTCAAGAACAAGGAGAGAGTGGTACATAAATCCTAAATATAGAACTCAACCTAGGTAGTCTGTGTCATTGCTCTCTCATTTGGGGCTGTTTCCCCAGGCTTGGAGGGCCTATCTCTATCCCAAATGTGCTCATATAGAGTGTTCCCTGACTGCTCAGCACCTCACACTTACTTCTGACTGCAGACCCAGTCCTGACCTCACCAGGTGCCTCCTGGTACCCCCAACAACACCTCTTTCCTCTTCTCTGTGAACACCCCTGAGTCCACATCCATCCCTCCATGCCCTGTTCTTTGTAGTAGTCATGAGGAAAAACAATTGGGGAGTAAATACACCAGTGGTTTATAAGTGTACCTGTGTGTACATGGCCTCCCCACACTGGGCAGGCAATGACGTCTCAATCAACACAAGGGTGGACATCTCTGACATCGGGGATTAGCATCGGCCCACCCCACCCGGCAGGAAGGGGAGGTGTTCAGTTTCAGTTTCAAGATTCAACAAACACAGAGCACCTACTGTGTGCCAGCTGGGCCTGCGGCAGGTGAAAGGGTGAATTGTACATGGCCTTACCCTTAAATAATTTATCTATTCTCAAAGATAAAAAGCAAAATAATTTATACTTTATAAAAGTGTTTTTTTTTTTTTTTTCTCTCTCAAATAAAATTCAGCTAGAGGAGTTCAGAGGAAGGAGCTGATATAACACTTATCCCTGGATGGTGCAAATGGTTAACATGCTTGATTGCTAACTGAAAGGTTGGAGGTTCAAGTCCACCTGGGGGCACCTCAGAAGAAAGGCCTGGTGATCTACTTCTGAAAAATCAGCCATTGAGAACCCTATGAAGCACAGTTCTACCCTGACATACACGGGGTTGCCATTTGGACTTAATGTGACAGCAACTGGTTTAGATGGAGAGAGCAAAGTCTGAGCTCTGTCTTGAAGGAGTGAGGGTCTCAAGAACTGGTCCCGGACCGGGGTTTTTGGAGATGGGACTGAAAGAGTTTGGAGGAACAGGACTCACCTTCACACTGCAGAAGGTACACCCCAGGGAAAGTCAATAAGCAGTGTGTGTGTGTGTGTGTGTGTGTGTGTGTGTGGCGGGAGTCGGGGAACAGAACTGAGTTCAAACAAAGTATCAGTTTGGAGAGGATGGGCAGAGAAAAGGAAATCTAGCTTTGTAGATTCTAGATAGAAACTTCACTCCGAATGACATTTAACTGTCCTGCTACCTGTTTTCACGAAACCGTAGGGAGTCCTTAGGATTGGCACATCATGAAACAAACACGTGATGGTTTAAGGTGGCAAACTAAAAATTGGCATTAGACCTATGGCAGAGAATGACAGGGAGGCTGATTTTGGCTTAAGTTGAGAAAGAATTTAACAGCAGTTGCACCAGCTGGTCTATTGAGTAGGTGGCTTTGTGATACAGTGAGGGCCTGTTTCTGAAGGCATTTGGGCAGAGGATAACTGCTGATGTTGGAGCAGAAGGGATTCATGCATTGGGTGGGGCAGTGATGTAAGGGCCCTCTAACTTTGAAGAAATCTTTGGCTGTTCTCTGTCTCTCATACCCCATGCCCAATCTAAAAGCAAGTCACCTTGGCTCTACCTTCCAAAGATTCCCGGAATCCAACCACTTCTCACTGCCTCTGCTTCTACCACCTGATCCCAGCCACCATCCTTTGTAGCCTTACTGCAATAGCTTTCTAGCTGATCTGCCGACTTCCCTCCTATTCTCATGGAGCAGTGAAGGTGATATTCTTGACCATTTCACTCCTCTGCTCAAAACCCTCCAGTAGCCCCCCAGCTCACTCAGAGTAAAAGCCAATTTTTTACATAATCTGACTTCTTGATAACTCCCTGACATTATGTCCTATCACTTTCCTCCACTCCAGCCACTCAAGGCTCCTACTGCTCCAATGTTCCGGGTATATTCCTAACCCAGGCTCTTTGCACAAACTGTTCCCTCAGCCTGGACCACTCTTTCCCAGATATCTTTACGGCTTGCTCCCTCACCTCCTTGAGGTTTTTGCTCAAACATCACTGTTAAAAATTACAGCACCCTTCCTAGCCCTCCACTCTTAAGATGCACTTCTTATTCCCCTTTCTTGCCCACGTGCTGTTCATCTTACTTTATTTTGTTGTTGTTATTATTCCCCTCTTACCCATAAGACAGTTAGGTCCAGGTGGGAGAGCAGGGATTGATTGATTGATTTTTATTGTAGTTTAGATGAAGGTTACAGAGTAAACAAGTTACTCATTAAACAATTAATACACATATTATTTTGTGACACTGGCTACCAACCCCACTACATGTCAACACTCTCAACCTTGGGCTCCCCATTACCAGCTTCCCTGTCCCCTCCTGCCTTCTTGTCCTTGACCCTGGGGTGGTGCACCCCTTTAGTCTCGTTTTGTTTTATGGGTCTGCCTAAGCTTTGGCTGAAGGGTGAACCTCAGGTGTGACTTCATTACTGAGCTAAAAGGGTGTCCAGGGTCCATACTCTCAGGGTTTCTCCAGTCTCTATCAGACCAGTAAATCTGGTCTTTTTGTGTGTGTGTGTGTGAGTTAGAATTTTGTTCTACATTTTTCTCCAGCTCTGCCCAGGACCCTCTATTGTGATCTCTGTCAGAGTTGTTGGCGGTGGTAGCTGGGCACCATCTAGATGTGCTGGACTCAGGCTGGTGGAGGCTGTAGTAGTTGTGGTTCATTAGTCCTTTGGACTAATCTTTCCATTGTGTCTTTGGTTTTCTTCTTTCTCCCTTGTTCCAGATGGGGTGAGACCATTGGAGTATCTTAGATGGCTGCTCACAAGCTATTAAGACCCCAGATGCTACTCACCAAAGTAGAATGTAGAACATTTTCTTTATATACTCTGTAATGTCAATTGAGCTAGATATTTCCTGAGACCATGGTTTCCAGAAGAGGGCAGGGATTTTTGTCTTCCCTGTTCACTCTGTCATCCCAGAACACGGCCTTAAGAAAAAAAAAAAAGTTTCGTTCAGGGGATGCATCATTTGTGACAACTGAGACAATACAGAGGAGAACCAAGAAGAATGTAAAATCCACCCTAAGTTCTACCCCCGAGAGATAATCACTGTAAATATTTTGACAAATACTCTTTGAAACATTATTGTTTATGTGCAAATACTGACATTTCATTCCTCTGCTTGTTGTACACGTGCATACAGTTTTACCTACCTGGAATCATAGTATACCTGTTGTTCTGTAACCTATTTTGTTTTTATTACTTGGTAATAGATCATGGATATTTTCCCATTAAAAAAAAATAGATGTTACACATAAAACATAATTTACTTAATCAATCTTCTATTTATGCTTCTAGTTTGCACTACAACAATCAGTGCTTCGATGAATATATCTGAACATACATGTGTTTGCTTTTCTGTAATTATGTTGTTTGGTAAATTCTTAGATGTGTGACTGTTAAGTCAAAGGGCATATGCTCCTACTTCTTTTTTCAGGTTGCTGCTGTTGCTTCATCAAGATTCAAAAGAAAAAAGAAGAAGAAATGGAAGGAGGGACGTGGGGACTTTGGGATGATTCCATTCGAGAATTTGGAACAAAAGGAAAATAAAAATAAGGCTGCCTTCTGAACGTTAAACTTCAAAATCAGCACACAGTGGGCCAGAATGGAGATGTACAGAACCACCTGGAGGAGATGAATCTTGAATGGTCACTTGAATGGAGTATCAGTTGGAGTCTGGTCAGGAAACAGGAGGCACTCCAGGTTTTTCACACAGAACGGACTTAATTCAGGAATTGGAAACAAGGATGTTGGAAGACTGGAGGAGCAAAGGAGGGAAAGGTGGGGTTATCCATAGATTAGTAGCTGCAGGAAAGCACTGCCAGCCCTGGGCTGGAGCCTTCAAGGGGGAAAAGTCTTCCTCAGGCCCTGGGATCAGTGTGACTACAAAGCTCTGGCTGAGGAGCTGAGCTGATTCTGCAGGAACTCAGGTGCTGGCACTGCAAGGCTTCAGTCCCTGCCACTGCAGCTTCTACCACTGACACTTCGGTCGTCATCTGTGCAGTTGCTGCTTCCTGAGACTCTACAGAGACCAGAAGGGAAGAAGGGAGAGAGTTTCTTCTCTCTTCTTACCTCTTTCTAGTCTTCTACCAGTGCCTTCCATTCACAGAAGCTAAGCGGTGTTGGAAGGGAGTTTGGGAAATGTAGTTTGTGGGGCTTCAGCTCTCTACAACACAGAGCAGAGCAAAGCAGGGTGGGAATACAGCTGAAAACAAATGACTAGCATAGTTCGTAACTTGAATCAAGGCAGTGATGTATCTGAAAAATAAAAGTAGCAGTCAGAAAGGAGCTTGGTCAGCCCTGGAAACACCAAAGAAGGGACACTATGAAACCCAACATGGATGGTGCCTATGCCAGCACAGGAGAACTTGACCCCGCTGGTCTCAGCCACAGGGATGGCCCTATGGTGGACACAGGTACCCTGGCTCTCTTCATCTGGTACCACTCAACAGTCTAGAGCATGGCTATGGGAGACTGCCCCAGAGAGATGACTCTGCTACAGAGTGCAGACAAGTTGGGTCTCTGAGCCTTCTTTGGGAGGTATTAAGCCCTGGATAACAGCAAATTCACTGGTGTGGACTGCCTCACTGGGAGACAAGAAGCCAGCCCTGCCCATAAGACATACATTCCAGGGGCTTAACCTTGGTCATATTCCTTTCTCTAAAGAGTATCCCAGGTGTCTACCAGTTGCCATCAAGTTGATTCTGACTTATGGAGTTCCTGGGTGGTGCAAATGGCTAATATGCTTAGCTACTAACAGGAAGGTTGGAGGTTCAAGTCCCCCCAGAGTCACTTTGGAAGAAAGGCGTGGAGACCTACTTCCAAATAGTAAGCCATTGAAAACCTCATGAAGCACAGTTCCATGAGTCAGAGTTGATTCAATGGCAACTGGTTTTGATATAAGGTGTCTGACCCAGTGCTATGTGCCCTATACACAGGATCTCATTTACTTCTCACAGCAACCTGGTAGGCAAGGCTGTGAGCTAGGGTTCGGAATGCCTATCTCATCCATCAGGAAACTGAGGCACGAAGAAGTCACATGACTCACCCATGGTCACACAGCTAGCTGATAAGTGTCAGAACCTGGATCTATTTGTTTCCAAGGCCCTGACTGAGGCTACCTCTCATGCCGGACTTCTTTCCTACCTTACGGTCATCTGTATGGACTGCACCTCAACATAAAGAAAACAAAAATCCTCACAATTGGATCAATGAGCAACATTAGGATACACGGAGAAAATATCGAAGTTGTCAAGGATTTCATTTTCCTTGGATCAACCACCAGTGACCACGCAAGCAGCAGTCAAGACATCAAAGGACATATTGCATTGGGAAAATTTGCTGCAAAAGACCTCTTTAAATCTTAAAAAGCAAAGATGTCACTTTGATGACTAAGGTGGCCCTGACTAAGGTGTCTGTTCAGTTGCCTAATATGCATGCAAAAGTTGGACAATGAGAAAGGAAGATTGAAGAAGAATTGATGCCTCTGAATTATGGCTTTGGCAAAGAATATTGAATATACCATGGACTGCCAGAAGAACAAACAAATCTGCCTTGGGAGAAGTATAGCTAGAATGCTCCTTAGAACAGAGGATAGTGAGACTTCATCTCATGAACTTTGGACACATTGTCAGGAGGAACCAATCCCTGGAGAAAGACATCATGCTTGGTAAAGTAGAGGGTCAGCAAAAAAGAAGACCTTCAATGAGATGGACTGACACAGAGGCTGTGACATTGGGTTCAAACATGCCTACTATTGTGAGGACGGTGCAGGAGTGGGAAACATTTTATTCTATTATACACAGTATCACTATGAGTTGGAGCTGACTTGATGGCGCCTAACAATAATCTACCTTGCAAAAGTAGGTCAAAGACCTGGAGCTGTTGAGCCTGCCTTTGTCTGGTGGTTCTCTCCCGCTGGCAGCAGAGTTGCTTTCTAGAGGTAAGAGGTCTCTGAAAAATGAGAAAATGCCAGGAAATTGGAAAAGAGGGGACCTTCCAGCCACAGCCCCAATGCAGTAGTACATATTGGGGGCGAGGAGGGAGAGGAGACAGCTAGAGGATAGAATAAGAGAGGAGGATGAAAGAGACCAGGAGGGCTATGCGAGCTTGGCAACTCTGAAGCGCAGATAACCCTGGGTCTTTAAGGTCAAAAGTTATTAACCACATTACTTGTACAAAATGATTTAGCGGGCATTGTATTTTTTTTCCCTCACCCCATCTCCTGCATCAGACCACTTGACTTAAACAACAAACTCGTCTTAGAGAGCCAGAAAATGCAAGGGTTTCTGTAGTTCTCTGTGGTGGCTGTATTAGAATCTCATGTCCCCAGGGCCATTTGCTACCAAGTTACTATAAAGCAAGATCCCCATTATGCCTTTGCTCAACCAGGAAGCCCCTAAACTTGTCTTTCATGGATGAGGCTGTCTGGATACCCAGTGGGCTCAAAACATTTCCACAGAGTAAGTGTGCAAAGCCCCTGGTAAGAGGTCACCAGGGACATTGTCCGAGGCCTTCAGCTCCCGCTTCTTCCTGCAAAAAGCAGGAAGAGCTGTTTCTATTGCCCATGTGCTCTCTGGCCTAGCCATCCCTTGCCAACAGTGCTGCACCCTGTTCACCCTGTCTACACTACATCCAACACCATTCAGACACTTAGTTGGTGCTCAATAAATGCTGATGGACTATCAGTTGGGGAGGGAGCTAATTGTTTTTGGCTGGCAGGCAGTCCCAGGGGCCCACCTCGCAGCTGTGAGCTCCATCTCTCACTTCCTGAAGAAATGATAAAAGCTGAGCCCTGGCTGCCTGGATGGAGATGAAGACCTGTTGATGGGCCAGCCTGGAGCTGGCCTGGGAGGGAAGGTCATGACGACCTGTCTCCACTGCAGCTTCCAGGCCTCGCCTTTGCTTGTTTTCTGGGAGCCTCGGTGTCTGCCCACAATGGCATGGCTCGTTCAGCCGCCCGGATTCTTGGCGTGGTGTGCGGGCCGCAGAGCTTGTTTCCGTGGTGAGCATGGCAGGCATGGCCTGGCGCTTCCTGGCCGAACATTCCTCCGGGGTCTCCCTAAGCAGAGTTTCTGCCGAGCCACTCTGCTCCCAAAGAGGGTTTTCTAATGGGGGGTCGTCACCTCAAACTTGGCTGTACTTAGGCTAGAGGAAATGAACATAACAGATTTTATCCATTCTATTCTCTGACATCTCACTTTGCTCCAGAAAGGGTTTGAGATGGCTACATGGAATATCATGTTTGGGAGGGAGTTTGGACTTCATCTGGACTGACCCCCTTCACCACGTGGCGAGATGTAGGGAGGGTCAGAAAGGTCGAGTGACTTGCTCTGGGGCAAGGAGCAAATGCAGAGCTGAGCTGGGAGGGAACTTCATGTCTCCTGAGTCCTGTGTTCTTTCAACTGTTGCATTTCCTGCCTCCACTTGAGTAAACTTTTCCAGTGCTATGTCCACCCCAGGAAGGTGAGATGTAGAGGCATGGGGTTGCCTGGAGCTTCAGGCCACCTCCACCATCACGGCCTTGTCCCCTGAGAGTGGACACACACACACACTCAATGATCTCAAATTAAAAAAAAAAAAAATCAGTTTGTCTTAACCAGGGGTCAGCAAGCTGTGGCCTATGATTTGATTTTGTACAGCTTGCAAACTAAGAATGACTTTTACAAGTTTACAGAGTTATAAGAAAAAAAAGGAGATGTGACAGGGACCGTATGTGACCCGCAAGCCTAACATATTTACTCTCTAGCCCTTTACAGAAAATCCATTTGATTGTTTACCCAGAGATTATAAACAATCTTCCCAGGATACTATAAGTAGATCTGGCGATCTTTATAGAACTCAGTCTCTGAAATTTAGAATTTGCAGCTTTCTTCCTTCATCCATTAGATGCCTATGACTTTTCTGAGAAATTCTTCTTGTTGCAAGATTTTTCTCCCCTCAGGATAAGCCACGTAGTGGAGCCCTTTCTCTGGAGAATTCCACAGGTGAATTAGGCGGTCAAGGCTGATAATGGGCACTCACTGTTAGTCCCTTCCACGGCATGGGGTGAGGCGGGGACATTACAAATGACTTGGCTGGGACTGGCCAGAGGTGGCGGCTGAGAACAGACAACTGCCAAGAGTAAAACAAGGAAAATTTCTTTCCCGTCAAAGAAAAACAAAACAAAACAAAAAATGCTTGTGATCTGAGTACCTCTACTTCCTCTCCACCGTGGCCGGCTTCTCAACTAGTTCCTGTCTAGCCAGGCCGCTCATTTCTTTATAGTTACTGAACCAGAATAACCACAAATCAGGCCGGAAGCGCACGATAACCCGCTGAACTCTGCACGGCCTTGGCTGGGCTTCTCGAAGTAAGCGAACATTCAAAGACTCCCGTGGTCTCCGCAGCTGTGAAATATCTAGGGAGTATCCAGCAGCTCTAGCCTCAGGCTAGTTACTTCCACAGCTGAGAAAGAAAGAGGAAAAAAAGTGACAGGCAGATGGAACATTCAAAATTGTTGTAGCCGTCCACAGTTGTTACAGATTTATGGGCATGCAGTTTGGAGCTTAGATATGAGATGACACCAGAAGCCTTTAATGTACTGTGGAGCTTTAAGCATGATATGGGGGCAGAAAATGTTGTCTGAACTCTCCTCACTGAGATCTTAGAAGGTCTGTTCTATTGGCTCCAGGCAGGGCTGCAGCCACGGTGCTCTATACGGACTCATAAATATAACATTATTGAACAAAAAACCAATCCTTCTCCAACTGATTAGGCCCAGATTGGTCAGCCCATAAATCAGTGCTGAATAAGAACTATAAAGTTGTGAATCAATGTGTCCCAGATCTCCAAACTGGAATGAAAACGCTTAAATAAAATAGTTGGAATTCTTCCAAGATCCCGCTTTTTGTCTTCCCACTCCCCTCCACAGCTCCTGACCCTAAAAACCCGTTGCTGTTGAGTTGATTCTGACTCAAAGCAACCTTAAAGGACAGAGTAGAATTGCCCCATAGGGTTTCCAAGGCTGTAATCCTTATGGAAGCAGACTGCCATATCTTTTTCTTGTGGAGTGGCTGGTGGGTCTGAACTGCCCAGGTTTTGGTTAGCAGCTGAGTGCTTAATCACTGTGCCATCAGGGCTTTTAGAAGACTATAATAAATGGTCATCTCTTTTGCTCCTTGCTCTGGCTGTGAACAGTATTTCAGAGCAGGAAGTTGAGTCTAGAAGCAAGGCTGGGGAAACCAGAGGATACCCTGTTGCATTCAGGCCTCATCTGCAGCTCCATCGTGTCTCCCTGACCAGGGTCTCTACCTGCTGCTGAGAAGTGATGGTATCTGTTACCAGTGCCATGGAGACAGAAAGGGAACAAGACACACCACCTGATGACTGATGCGTAGTGGGTGATCAAGTCAATGAATGCATTTTTTTTTTTTTAGGTCCAATTAATTTAAGGGCTGTGAGTTCCTGCATTTAAATATTAAACATACTAATCCATTCTCCTCTTAAAATCAAACACCGGGTTCAGAAATGCCTTCTGGCCATGGCTGTTGGACATGGTCACCCTCTTTGGACCTGGAAGCTGAGGTTGTCTCTGAGGGTACTGTTATAGATTGAATTATGTCCCTCCAAAATCTGCGTTGTAAATTCTAACCCCTTTACCTGCGGATGTAATCCCATTAAGGAATAGGGTTTTCTCTGCTTTGTCAATGAGGCCATATCAGCATGGGGTGTGTCTTAAACCAATCACTTTTGAGATATAAAAGAACAGATTAGGCACAGAAGAAAGCAGACATAGGAAGCAGACCTACTCTATCTGAGGACTACAGAGGCTGACCAGTCTACAAGCTCAGGAACTTCGCAGATGGCTGGCTAGAGAAGCTGAGGCAAGGATTTTCCCCAGAGCCAAGACAGAGACTGAGCCTTTCTCTAGAGCCAGTGACCTGAATTCAGACTTCTAGCCTCCTAAACTGTGAGAACGCAAATTTTTGTTCATTAAGGCCACCCATTTGTGGCAGTTCTGTTACCTTACGGCAGCACTAGCAAACTGAGACAGGCATTGTGTGTTTCAGGTCCTCTGGAGTTTCAAAGCAAAGTTTTGTTTTCTGAATCTCTCCTTCTCCATCACGCCCTCCTTTCCAACACATACACTCATGGTACCCTTTTCCCCTGTCTTTGGGAGCCCCCATTTCCAGAACACATCATACACACCCACTTTCCCTTCATAAGGGCTTGTTTTTAGGGGCCTGCTCTCCTGGGCTGGGAGCTCTTACTCTCCCCCAGTCATGGCATCCCATGGCAGAACTTGGCTGCCACCTTCTCCCTCTTGGGGAGGACACATACATGGCCACACACAAGTACCCTGTGCTGGTGGCCTCTTGGTTTTCCCCAAGCAAAGACTACGAGGGCTGGAAGGGACTTTAGCCCCACCCAGTTCCAACTGATCCTTTTGAAGTTGGGGGAACTGAGGCCCAGACAGGGAGTACTAACTTGCCTAAAGTGAAGCTCAGGTCTCTTTCCACCTATTGTACTTCATCCTGGGGCAAGCCTTATGCGGACTGCGTTCTTGTTTTCCCCTGTTGACAAAAAAGGTCCTTTACACGTTCTCCCAAAGATGATCTTAAAGCACCATTTCTGTAAAGCTGCCTGTTTCCTTTGGACAATTTCATTTTCTCCTATGTTTTTCCCTCACCTCGCCATAGCTTAGAAGACCACGGACAGACAAAACCAAGATCCCAGAGGAAAGTCTCTCTCCTCCAATGTGTGCTTCTAGGAGGAATGGGGGTGAAATGACAGCGAGAGTTGACTAATTAGCTCCATTTTGGTGTTTTACCACCTGTGGTCATAGAAGCCTTGCAGGATGTGTCAACAGAAATGGATTTTGTAGGGATAGCTGAATGCATACCACCCCCTACACAATGGCAGCACTGTGCAGAAAAAGCAGCTTGAAAACAGGCTTTAAAATGTTCTCGTGGAGTACTAAGTTCAGGTGAAGGGCCATTTCTGCAGCCAGAGGATTCATATTCTTCCTACTAACCTGGCTGCAGCCTTTGTCTTCCTGGCCCTTTCACCTTTAAAAAGTTCTGAGTTTATGTCTCCATTTTCTGGGAAGACATTCAACCTCCAAAATGTCGCTTGGATAAAGCCTTTTATCAGGAGACTTTTGAGTAAGTGTGAATGTGATGAACCCTATTGCCTGCAGGATCCTTCCTAGATAATTAATGACTCTTCTAGGGCCTAAGTCTGAGGACCCATGGAGAGGGGTTGTGGTACGGAAAAAATGACCTTAACTCTTCATCCTTTCTGTATGCATACCCTCTTCCATGTAATTTTATATTGCATCCCAGTGTTGTCTCTGGGCTTAGTCATAGACCTGTTCTGGTCAACAGGATAAAGCAGAAGTGACGTGTGTCAGTTCTAAACCTAGCCGTCAAGAGGTCTTGCATGTTATCCCACTTTGGTGAGTGGCCTCTGGGGTCTTAAAAGCCATCAAGTGGCCATTTAAAATGCATCAGTTGGTCTCAACCCACTTGGAGCAAAGGAGAATGAAGAACACCAAAGACACAAGGAAAATATGAGCCCAAGAGAAAGAAAGGGCCACATAAACCAGAGACTCCATCAGCCTCAGACCGGAAGAACTAGATGGTGCCCGGCTACCACCAATAACTTCCCTGACAGAGAACACAACAGAGAATCCCTGATGGAGCAGGAGAAAATTGGGATGCAGACCTCAAATTCTGGTAAAAAGACCAGACTTAATGGTCTAACTGAGATTGGAGGGACCCCAGAGGTCGTGGCCCCTAGACTCTCTATTAGCCCCAAACTAAAACCATTCTGAAAGCCAACTCTTCAGACAAAGATTAGACTGGACTATAAGACATAAAATGATACTGGTGAGGAGTGTGCTTCTTAGCTCAGGCAGACACATGAGACTATGTGGGCAGGTCCTGTCTGGAAGTGAGACGAGAAGGCAGAGGGGGACAGGAGCTGCATGAATGGACACAGGGAATGTAGGGTGGAGAGAAGGAGTGTGCTGTCACATTGTAGGGAGAACAACTAGGGTCACATAACAATGTTTTTGTATGAGAGCATGACTTGAATTCTAAACTTTCACTTAAAGCATTATATGTGCGTATGTATATATACATATATATATACACATATACATATATATATATATAAAGAGGTCCTGTATATTTCCTCTTGTTCTCTTGTATGTCTGCCATTGCCATGACAGCACACTCAAGCTAGCCTGTTGGAGGAGGAGACATTGTGGAGAAGAGTTGAATCATCCTAGTTGTAGCAGCCAAGGCCAGTCTAGATCAGCCAATAGCCAGCCAACTCCCAGATATATGAATCAGCCCAGCCAAGGTTAGCAGAGTCACTTAGCTGACCTCCAGCTGACCCTAGATGTTTATTATTGCATGCCACTGAGGAATTGCAATTGTAAGGGAGCATTATTGTGGAACTATATAACTAATATGGGCAGTTACCCCACAGACTTTTTTTTTTTTTTATCATTCCTTTTTATCCTTGTTTCAGTCATCTGAGTCATATAAACCATCTGGCCTAAACTGTTAGAAAAAAAAGAAAACCTTTTGCTGTGGAGTCGATTCTGACTCGGGGTTTCCAATGAGTGGCTGGTGGATTTAAACTGATGCCTTTTGGTTAGCAAACAAACACTTAACCGCTGCACCACCAGGGCTCCACACTATTAGAAGCCTATCCAATATCCATTCTTCCATTCTTTGTTAACAGAAGCATGCGCCCAGCTTAAAAACTACATTTCCTAGCCTCCCTTGCAGAAAAGAGTAATCACGTAGCACTCCTCTAGCCAATGAGAAGCAAGTGAAGTATTGGCAGGAGCTCCTTGAAAAGGAGGGATTACTCCCTTTGCCCTCTTTGTCTTCCTGCCTGGAATGACAATCTGACCCTAGAAGATACTGTGACCCTGATGTGATGCCATAAGATAAGAATGGCTGTGAGAAAAGAGAGAAAGAGCTTGGGTTGCCCAACAATGGCATGATGGAGCCACAGTACCAGTTCTGGACTGCCTTCTTTATGCCTTCTATTTACATGAGAAAAAAAATAAGACTTCTAAATTACTTACGCCACTGTTTTTCAGTCTTCTCTTATTTGCAGTTTACTATAGTTCTTAATATCACATTATAGTACCCACTTGACCCTCATTTGAAGAAAGTACTCAGAAAAACAAATCATTAAAGTTGGGTCCTAACGATATCTCACACATACGACTGCTAATTTCTATAGAGGTTAATCAATTATACTCATGAAATAACAACAATCTTCATGAATTTACATGGGTTCTATTTTTCAAAGTTGATGATGTTTTCATTTGATGTCCCATACTGTATATAGCAG
Source organism: Elephas maximus indicus (assembly GCF_024166365.1). NCBI lineage: Eukaryota > Metazoa > Chordata > Mammalia > Proboscidea > Elephantidae > Elephas > Elephas maximus. The sequence continues at coordinate 110,322,232 of NC_064819.1, forward strand.
GGGTAACTGAAGTGTGGAGAAGTTAAATGAGTTGTCTAAAGTAAAACAATCTATAGTTAAAAGAGCTGGGGAGGGACTTGAACACAGGTTCCCCAGGCTTCCTGAGGAGAATCTGATGTATGTCTCAGTTAGGTCAAACTACAGTGATTTGTTATAAAAGCAAATAATCCAAGAAGCTGGACTATATGAAGAAGAACGGCATCAGGATTGGAGGAAGACTCATTAACAACCTGTGTTACGCAGATGACACAACCTTGTTTGCTGAAAGTGAAGAGGACTTGAAGCACTTACTGATGAATATCAAAGACCATAGCCTTCAGTATGGATTACATCTCAACAAAAAGAAAATAAAAATCTTCACAACTGGACTAATAAGCAATATCGTGATAAATGGGGAAAAGATTGAAATTGTCAAGGATTTCATTTTACTTGGATCCATAATCAACACTTATGGAAGCAGCAGTCAAGAAATCAAAAGATGCATTGCATTGGGCAAATCTGCTGCAAAAGACCTCTTTAAAGTGTTGAAAAGCAAAGATGTCACCTTGAAGACTAAGGTCCACCTGACCCAAGCCATGGTATTTTCAATCGCATCATATGCATGTGAAATTTGGACAATGCATAAGGAAGACCAAAGAATTGATGCCTTTGAAACGTTGAGTTGGTAAAGAATAGTGAATATACCATCGACTGCCAAAAGAACCAACAAATCTGCCTTGGAAGAAGTACAACCAGAATGTTCCTTAGAAGCAAGGATGGCGAGACTGAGTCTTACATACTTCAGACATGTTGTCAGGAGGGATCAGTCCCTGGAGAAAGATATCATGCTTGGTAAAGTAGGGGGTCAGAGAAAAAGAGGAAGACCCTCAATGAGATGGATTGACACAGTGGCTGCAACAAAGGTCTCAAGCATAATAACAATGATTGTGAGCATGGCGCAGGACTGGGCAGTGTTTTGTTCTGTGGTGTATGGTGTCACTATGAGTCGGAACTGACTGGACAGAATCTAACAACAATAACAACAACAACAGAGTGATTTAACTTCTGTATCTTGGGCTGTGACTGGCCCCACTCAAGGGAGGCCTAAGACAATGAACCCTTTCATTTTCGTGTGGACCAACCAAGACTGAAAGTTACCAACATTTTAGGACAGACCTGTTTACAGGAAGGGAGAGAAAAAAGAAAGGGTAACTTGTTGCTTTTTGTGTCCAAAAATTATTTGCTCCCTCTTCTTTGCTCCACAGTGGAATAGTCAAATGTCTGTGGGTTCAGTTTTATCCAATGTTTATGGTGAGTTCCTCAAGAGCAGGACTGAAAAACCAAACCAAACCTGTTGTCATGGTGTCGATTCTGACTCATAGCAACCCTGTAGGACAGAGCAGAACTACCCAATAGCGTTTCCAAGGAGTGCCTGTTGGATTCAAGCTGTTGACCTTTTGGTTAGCAGCCGTAGTACTTAACCACTACGCCACCAGGGTTTCCAGAGCAGGACTAGATGTTCTTTATTTATGTATCTGGTAGGGCTGCTGGGCACTGTTATGCAGGTTTGTCACTGCACAAGGGTTCCTGACTGAGGAGTAAGTGAAATCCACACTCAAACAGTGGGCCTCCTGGGGTTATGATATACCAAAAGGAAGTACTTTTATCTAATTTGCACAAAGGTAGCCTATGGAATAGTAGGAACCCAGATTCTTGGCACCTTATAGCATAGTAGAAGCTGTTTATTTGGCAAATGAATAATTTCTCTAATAATTGCTTCTTTCCGAGCTCATTTTGATCACATTTCATGACCATTAAAGTGTTTCTGGGCAGGGAGTTGGTAGGCAAGAGAAATGCTTAAGATTTTTTCTTCTCAAATTGCCACAGATACTCACAAAGTATCTGTGGCAATTTGGCAGCATTTTCAAATTTCAGAGAATAGAATAAAAATCAAAATAAACAAACAGCCATCATTTATTAAGCACTTGTTATGTGTGTTAAAAGAAAAAACAAAGCAAAAAAAAAAAAATCATATAAAGCCAATAATAGAAATTGACTGACTTTTATTTCATATACGATTTGCAAACCAGGGCAACATTTGGACTAGGGAGTCAAACATGTTCTGAAGATTAGAGAACCTTTAAAGACTCTCATAAACAACCTTATCGGCATTGCCTTGGTAAAAGGGCTGGAACAGAACCGATAAACAATTTGTGGTCGGGAAGGATTTCATACAGCATTGTCTTGAAGAACAATTAAAATAATTACTGATTTATCCTAAAACATAGCTCCCAGTATGACCTTTGGAGTCTGTTTCCCGAAACTGACTGAATTCTTCAAAAGAGCACAATGCCCTAGGCAAAATGGCCTTACTAGTTTATCTAGGCCACTGTTTGACTCAAAGGTAATGTTTAGAAATCGGTTTCTTCAAGTCTCAAGGTTCAAAAGGACATCTAAGGGCAATGGCCTGGGTGGGTTTCCCTAACCTCCTTGAAAGCCAGAAATCTGAATTCCATGAAAATTAAAACCATTACTCCTGTGTCAGGTAAAAAGCTCTTTGCATGGATTACCTCATGTAATCCTCATAAAAAAAATTGTGAGGTGGGTTCACTTAACACCCCATTTTAAAGAGGAGGAAGCTGGGGTTCTGAAAAGTTAAGCAAATTGCTCAAAGTCATACAGCAAGTAAGCAACACAGCTGGGATTTGAACCTACCCTTGTCTCATTCTAAGTTTTTTGTTCTTTGCTCTGTATTTTCATAAACATGTGAGTTCTTTGTCATTAATACAGGTATATTCACCTGTTCACCAATTATTCTAAGAACTCCTCTAAATTTTTCACCCTCCCTTGCAATTAAGTCAGGGACATATGTTTGGGTTCAGCCAATAGGATATAGGTAGAAGTGATGTACACCACTCCCAGGCATGGCCCTTAAGAACATCCTGAGTGAACCTCCATCCCCTCTCGTCCTCTGCCGCAGTGACCCTGGAAGTCATATGTTGAGATGTTGATATCTCAAGGTGGAGGAAGCCTGGATCCTTGAATCACTGCTTGGAGGAGAGTTGCCTTGAAGAGTCACTCAGTCCACATTTGACACTCTGGGAGCAAGAAATGACTCTTTGTTGTGTTATTGAGGTAGTGTAGCTTAACCTAGCTAATATAGCAGAAATGATAAAAATAGTTTTATATACTTATTTTATATAATTGTTTATACTTTACAAAATGCTCTCTTGATCCTCATAACAACCCTAAGAGATAAGCAGGGATTATAAACCCCATTTTACAGGAGAGGAAATCGAGGTTTAGAGAAGTGAAATGATTTGCTCAAGACCACACAGTTGGTAGGTGTCAAACCAAGGTTAGACTCTTGGTGTTTTTCCCATACTCTGCAATTTTATAACTTCCTTGCTTGGTGTTATAAAAGCAAGCAATAACCTCAGAAGGAATGAGGGTCCCACTGTATAGAGTTCTGCAGATTAAATTAAACACCTTGAAGGACTAAAAGACTAGGTAGCCAGTACAGACAGGTGTAATACATTCCAGTGGCTCATATTCTTAAGTCAACAAGCTGCTAGCGTCCTGTGGCTGCTCAGACTCCCGAGTGGTCCCGGAGGAGAGCACCGAGCCTAGCTCTCAAGCAGTCTGGAGTACAGGTCCCCAATCTGAATCACAGGCCTTGAAATAAAGACAAAAACTCACATGCTCTGGGAGAAAATCCTCAATTTCTCCAGGAGAATTAGGGCCTGATTACCCTCCCCCACCTCTACACAACAATAATACTTTTATTCTTTAGAGAATTCTTCACAGTGTACAAAAACACTTCACTCTCCATTATCTCATTTAATTCTCACAAAACCTTGCCACTTATTTTTTTTTTTTGGAAGGAGGGGAAGGGCGGGGCATGAGACTAAGAAAGTTTGATTTGTTCTAAGTTTATGACAGGGCTCTGCCTCTGGTAATAAAGCCCGCCATTTATTGAGCACCTAATCACCTGGTGGTACAGAGTTTGAGAGCTTGACTGATAACCAAAAGGTTGGCAGTTCAAATCTACCAGCTGCTTCTTGGAAACCCTATGGGGCAGTTCCACTCTGACCTATAGGGTCATTATGAGTTGGAACCAACTCAATGGCACTTAACAACAACAAGAAAAGTAACCATTGTCATAGAGTTGCTTCCAACTCCTGGCAACTCCATGTGTGTCAGAGTAGAACTGTGCTCCGTAGAGTTTTCAATGCTGATTTTTTGGAAGTAGATCGCCAGGCCTTTCTTCTGAGGAGCCTCTGAGTGAACTCCAGCCTCCAACCTTTTGGTTAGCAGCTGAGCATGTTAAGAGATGCACCATCCAGGGACTCCACCGAGTTCCTACTATGTGCATTAGCTCAATCAATCCTGCACCAGTCCTCCAAGGCTGCTATTACCATGCCTATTCTTCAGTGAGGGATATGAGCAGTGAGAATTGTAAAAACATGCTCAAGGACAACATCTAGTGGAGATTTATAAAGCCCATGGAGTTCTTAACAAGGACAAAGAAGGGAAGGGTTAGAGGGTTGAAGCACAAAATTATCCCATCTGATACAAGTTATATGCCATGAATACCTCTGTCCCTTACATTCTGTAATGAGTTTATTAACCATATTCAAGTTAAAACTTCTTTAAATCTATTGTATGTATGTCATGGATTGAATTATGTCCCCCCAAAAATGTGTATATCAGCTTGTTTAGGCCATGATTCCTGGTATTGTGTGGTTGTCCTCCATTTTGTGAGCGTAATTTTACGTTGAGAAGATTAGGGTGGAATTGTAACTCCACCCTTACTCAGGTCACCTCCCTGATCCAAGGTAAAGGGAATTTCCCTGGGGTGTGGCCTGCACCACCTTTTATCTCTCACGAGATAAAAGGAAAGGGAAGCAAGCAGGGAGTTGGGGACTTCATACCACCAAGAAAGCAGCACCAGGAGCAGAGCACATCCTTTGGACACAGGGTCCCTGTGCCTGAGAAGCTCCTCAACCAGGGGAAGATTGAGGACAAAGACTTTCCTGCAGAACTGACAGAGAGAGGAAGCCTTCCCCTGGAGCCGACACCCTGAATTTGGACTTGTAACCTACTAGACTGTGAGAAAATTAATTTCTCTTTGTTAAAGACACCCAGTTGTGGTATTTCTGTTACGGCAGCAGTGGATGACTAAGACAATTTATTTATCTTATCTCCTCACAAATGGAAAGGATCCACAATTCTACGTGACCCCTTTGATAGGAAGTAGAGTTTCCATTACTTGACCTCCAGTAACCTCTTTGTAGCCCAGAAGAGGGCTAAAATCTCTCTGTTCAAGGGTCCTCTTCACCAATTTGTAAACATGGATCCTGCCGACTTTCAGTTTCTGTTGCTGACAAAGTCTCCAAATCTTTTCTTTTCTCCCTCTAGGTCAAGGTCCCAGGATTCTACTGGGACAGACTTGGTAAGCTGTCAATAGCCTCAATTTGGTAAGGAACCAAATCACCCCTACTTGTGGTTATTTAGCATCCCCCATTCCTTGCTTTGGTTGAGTTTTGCCTAGCACTCTCCCCTGCTAAGTTCAGATTATTGAAGCAGGGCACCAGCCTCAAACTGGAAGTTTCCCTGCAGGACCTTCCAGTTCTAGGGCACCATTCCCTTCACGTTCTATGCAGATGTGCTCTTTGGAGTTAGACAGTGAGGCAAGACGGAGGCTTTGTTCTTAGACTGATTCATTCATTTATTCACTCAAGAAAGATTTATTAAGCGCTGGCTACTGAATTCTTCCTCTTAGCCCCCACATAATAATCAAACACCAAATTTTACCAACTTTGTTGTTGTTGTTAGGTGCCGTTGAGTCAGTTCCAACTCATAGAGACTCTATGTACGACAGAGTGAAACACTGCCCGGTCCAGCGCCCTGCTCACAATCGTTATGCTTGAGCCCACTGTTGCAGCCACTGTGTCAATGCATCTCGTTGAGGGTCTTCCTCTTTTCTGCTGGCCCTGTACTTTACTAAGCATTATGTCCTTCTTCAGGGACTGATGTCTCCTGATAACTTGGTCAAAATATGTAAGACTTAGTTTTGCCACCCTTGCTTCTAAGGAGCATTTTGATTGTACTTCTAAGACAGATTTATTTGTTCTTTTGGCATTTCATGGTGTATTCAGTATTCTTTGCCAACACCACAATTCAATTACCAACTTTACCTTCTTTATATTCATCCTACTCATCTCTGCTTCTGCATTTCAACCGACATTCTCTTAGTTTGAGCCTTTAATGCCTCTTTTGTTGACTAGTGCGATTCCCCTATAACTAGTCTCTCTGGTCTGGTCCCAGCCTTCTTAATTGCTCTTTCATACTGTTGCACCAGTGATCTCCTAAAATATACAGCTAACTCACTCAAACTTTCAATTATCTTCCTTTTTTTCCAATTAACATGGAGTACAAAGCCCTTTGTGCCCTGGCTTGTACCCACCTCTCCAGCTTTGCCCCTTAGTAGATGCTCCTCAGCCACTAAGTTGCTTTATTCAGCCCAGTTATCCTGGTAGCTAAGTGTTTTGATTATCTCTCTGGCACATTATCCCTGTCCCTATTGTCTCCCTCCTCTCTGTCTTTGCTCCCTGATCCCTGCAGTCTGGACCCTGCCTCCTTCCCAACCCTCTACATCAGGAAAACTCCTATTCGTTCTCAAAGGCTCATTTTAGGTCCTAACCTCTCCAGAAAGCATTTCTTGACTTCTCTGCCCACTCCACGATAGTACTTTTCCATGGTGGATCCATGTATCCCGTGTGTATCTCCATTGCTTCTAACACATGGGATTGTAGTTGTTTTTTTGCTTCACCAGACTCTGGACTCCATGAGGGTAAAGGCCACATACCTGACACACAGTAGGCCACTGTCTCAGTTATCTAGTTTGCTATAGCAGAAATTCCACAAGTGGATGGCTTTAACAAACAGAAATTTATTCTCTCACAGTCTAGGAGGCTAGAAGTTCAAATTCAGGGCACCAGCTTCTGGGGAAGTCTTTCTCTGTCAGTACTAGGGGAAGGTCCTTGTCATCAATTTCCCCTGATCTAGAAACTTGTCTGTACAGGGACCCTGGGTCCAAAGGACATGCTACGCTCCTGGCACTTCTTTCTTGGTGTCATGAGGTCTCATTCCTCTCTGTTTGCTTCTCACTTTCATATCACCAGAGAGATCCACTCAAAATACAACCTAATCCTGTAGATTGAGTCCTGCCTCATTAACATTACTGCCTTTAATCCTGACTCATTAACATCATAGACATTAGGATTTACAACACATATGATAATCACATCAGATCACAAAATGACGGACAACTACGCAATACTGGGAATCATGGACTAGCCAAGTTGACACACATTTTGGGGGGACACGATGCGATCCATAACAGCCCCCCCCAATAAACTTCTGTTGAATGACTAAACAAATAATTACAATACAATGAAAAAAAAGAAGAGCACAAGGGAGCAGCTGACTCTAGCTGGGGAACTGGGGAGCAGCTTCAAAGAGGAGAGGACATAGGCGGGCTTCAGGTCTACGAAAACAGAGGAGCTTGCCAGGAGAGGAGTGGGGAGAAGGCTACTCTCATGCTCATCTTCCTCAGAGGGACATATCTTTTCCTGATTGCAGCAGGCCCCAGCCCCAGCCAATCTTCCCTGCTGTCACGTGATTTCTGTCTCTGTGCTCCTGGACCAGGAGCTGAGCTTTTTAAAAAGAAAATGTAGTCAGCAGCATTCAAGAAACGTGTATTGAGAATTTACCAGAGTGAGATGCTGTGTGGAAAGATGAGTCAGCCGCAGATTCTACCCCGAAGTGGTTTCACAGTCTAGTAGAGAAGCAAATACAGGGTGTTGTATGTGTGTGCACACTTCCTATTTTATAGTTTGTCTGCTTTGATGCAATATTCATGCATGTCTCTTGAGGACGAGTTATAGGGTGAGCAGATGTACCTCTCATGCAACTTGTGCTATTTGTGTTGTCTAAGAAATTGTATTTTTCCAGTGTCTTCTCATCACGCCCATTACTGCCCAATGACCAGGAACTTGTTCAGCGTGGGCTTCTTTGCCTGCAGTGCAGTGCCCAGGAATCGGCGCCCTTCTGGGCTGGGAGAGCTGAGGCATGAACCATCAGGGCTCCAGTGATCCTCCTGCTGCCCTCACCAGCCCCTCTTCTCCAGGGGTTATTCTTAATCCCTGTAGAGTGTTTTCCATTTTCCCATTTCTCCCTTGTAATTGCAGTTGGAGTCAGGGAAGGTCAGAGGCTATGCAGTTCAGCAAGGTATACTTGAAACAAGTGGAATTTCAATCCTACCTTTCAGGGGTGGTTAGCTCCAAATTGAAATGCTTTTATGATAAAGAACGTCAAAAAATCCCTACGGTGAATATGGTGGTATGAATCAAGAGTGTTAAAAAACGTGTGTACATTTTTGTCCATACAATGGAGTACTACTCAGCAATAAAAAGAAGTGAATGACTGATGCATGCAATAATACAAGGGGATTTCAAAATAATCATGCTGGGTGAAAGAAGCCAGAGGAAAAAAGAGTATATACTTTATGATTCCATTTACATGAAACTAGAAAATATAAACTAATATATAGTGACAGAAAGCAGGTTTGAGGTTGTCTGGGGGAGGGGGGAAGGTGAAAGGGAAGGGCTACAAAGGAGCTTAAGGAAAGTTTTGGCGGCGGTGGTTCGTCATAGTCATTATCCTGATGTGATAAAATTTAAGATATATTTATTATCTTGATTGTGGCAATGGTTTTGCAGTGTATACATGCCAAAATGTAACAAACTGTGGATTTTAGTTATGGGAAACTCATTGTATGTCAATTTTTTATCTAAAAAATTAAAAAGTATATATGCATTTTGACCCTCTAGTTCCATTTCTAGTAACACTTATAAAGAAATAATTGAAGAAGTTTGCAATTTACGTCCAAGGTCTTCAGCACATTGTTTAGAATAGAGAAAAAGAGGAAAACAACCTGAAAATTTTTAATAAAAGGAGGCAGCTAAGAAAACAAAACAAAAACTAATGTTTAAATAAATTTCAGATGATGGAATCCAGGGCATGTATGCTTTTTTAAAAGAACAAAATTCTATTTACTGCTGTGAAGAAAATGTTTAGGATAAAGTATTTGGTGGAAAACCTGTTTACAAAAGAGTAGCAACAATGTGATATCAATATGTTACAAAATAAAATAGGTGTAGAAAAAAGACTAGAGTATTTGCACAAAATATTCACAATAGTCATTTCTAGATAATGGGCGGGGTCATGCGTAATGTTAATTTTCTTCTTAGTGCTTTTATGTATTATTCACACTTTCTACATTAGAAATGTGTTACTTTTTAAAGTCAAAAGCCTAAAGTAATAAATGTTCTATTTGTGAAGTCCCCCTGGCCACACTGGCCTGAGAAGGTGTGGGGGAAGGAATGGTGGTGAGATGATTCTCAGCCCTCAAAGTAGGGCTTCCCCTCTTACCATCTCTACTCCTATTGCCAAATAGGTGCTGTCCCTTGACCCCATTTCAGCTCCCAAGAGCTTGAGAACACACGCTGAGGCCTTCTAATCCAGCCTGGGCCCCAGCTCTCCCTCCCAGCCACACCCTTAGCTTGCACAGAGGGCGATTCACTCCCTGTGCTGTCAGTGGCAGTAACAAGGCACAGGATGACTGTGGCCAGGCCGTGGGAGGCTGGGCTTTGGGGAAGGAGGCAAACCTCGACTTCCTAGTTCCTACCCGTCTCCCCTGGTTAATTACAGCTCTTAGAAACATTCAGAAGCAAAACATTAACCACCGTATCCTTCCCCAGCCACGTGTCTATCACCTTCCAGCAGTAAGACCCCCAGGGAAGCTAGAAAACACACAGGCTAGTCTCTGTTCAGAAGCAGCGACCACCTGTGAGTCTGATACCCTCATACAAGTCATCTGGAGAGTGGTTAAGAGTTATGGCTGGTAACCAAAAGGTCAGCAGTTTGAATCCACCAGTTACTCCTTGTAAAACCTATGGGGCAGTTCTACTCTGTCCTATAGGGTCACTATGAGTCAAAATTGACTCAATGGCAATGGGTAATCAACAGGGGGTGCAACAGTTAAGTGCTGGGCTGTTAACCAAAAGATTGGGGGTTCAAACCCACCCAGCAACTCTGCAGGAGAAAGACCTGGAGATCTGCTCCCGTAATGATTACAGCCTTGAAAACCCTATGGGATAGTTCTACTGTGTCACATGGGGTCACTACGAGTTGAAAATCGACTTGACTGTACCTAACAACAACATATATTCATTTACTTAAAAAGTGTTTATCGAATACCTGTTCAATGCTGGGCATTCTGCTGAGGACTGACAAAGACTAAAGAACCATAAAATACGGGTCTCCAGGATCTTACAGTCTGATGGGAAGAAAGGAAATGGTAGCTTTAACAGTCAGGATGAGTGAAACCAGTCAATTGCTTTGGGAGAGTCGGGTTTGATTTAGAGAGGGCAGGAGTTTGGAAAACATCTTACAATGGATGGATGGTGTTGGGACTTTGCTGGGCCTTGCAGTCTGTGCCTTGGGAATATTTATGGGACAGTGAATGGAGGGTGCTATTCTTTCATTCAACAGATCTTTATCGAGTGGCTACTATTGCCAGGCACTGTTTAAAGCCTAGGAGTTCAGCAGTGACCAAGACAGAAGGCAATCCCCGTCTTATTATACTTTGCTTTCTAATGGAGGAAGGCGAACAATAACTAGTAAGTAAATTATATACAGCAGTGGTTCTCAGACTTTTTGCCCTCAGAACCCCTTTCCATCCTTAAAAATTTTTGAGGGCCTCAAAGAACTTTTGTTCATGTAAGTTATATCTATCATTATGTACCATACTAGAAATAAAGCTTGAGAAGTTAAAACCATCTATTTAAGGCAGTGGGTATTTATGCATATTTTAAAATAACAATAATATACCCATTACATCTTAGTATAAATAACATATTTTTAGTAAAAAAAAAAAACCTGTATTTTCCAAAACAAAAATTTAGTGAGAAGAGTGGCATTTTTTTTTTTTTTTGCATTTTTGCAGATCTCTTTAATTTCTGAGCTAAGAAGACAGCTGGATGTTGATACCTGCTTCTGCATTCAATCTGTGCTGATATATTGATTTGATGGATATATATAAAAAAAAATCTGCTCTCATACAGATAGTTGTAAAAGCGAGGAGTATTTTAATAGCCTTTCCATCTAATTATAAATATTCTTCTTTGATACTACACCCAAACTTAACGAGTAATAGTTTCTGAAAGGTCAGTTGCAATATGGAATCTGAAACCACATCAGTGAAGTTTTCATAGTCTGTGATATTAAAAGCCATTGGTCTATCTAGCACTTTCTGTCTTTTACCCATACGTCATGAATTAATCATTTGGAAAGTATGGGTTCGCCGAGTTACGCAGAGTTCCCAAATGGTGACACATTTCATTATACGATATCAGAAGTCACATTACTGATATCATCACCGATCTCATCAGAAAAGTTTTTATCGAGTAGCTGTTACGGTCACAGCACTAGATATACATTTTCAAAAATCCTAATTTTTGCTTGGAAGCTTGTATTTTGTCTTTGACAGCAAATACAAACAATTGTTTTCCAGAAACTGTCAAATACCCAAGTCTGAATAACAGTAATTTGTCTGTCAGTCATTCTTTCGAGTAGAAATGCGGTCCATGAAAAGTGTCTAGTTCAACTTGCAACTCAAATAATCGCACAAGTTTTCTTCCTTGAGACAACTGCTGTACTTTGGTAGGTGGCAGAAGGGCTTCATGCATACATTTCATTTTATCATATAGAATATTAAAAAGACATACACTAAATGGTCAGGATTTAATAAAATTAATAATTTATACAGTTTTCTCAGGGACATTCTTAAGTAAAACTTGTTAGGTGCTGTCCAGTTGATTCTGATTCATAGTGACCCCATGTGACAGAGTAGAACTGCCCCACAGGGTTTCTTAGGCTGTAATCTTTATGGGAGCAGATTGCAGGTCTTTTCTCCCATGAAGCCACTGGGTGGTTTCGAACTGCCAACCTTTTTGTTAGCAGCCAAGCACATAGCCGTTTGCACCACCAGGGCTCCTTAAGTGAAACTAAAAAAAAAAACAAACCCATTACCATTGAGTCAATTCCAACTCATAGCATTCCTATAGGACAAATTAGAACTGCCCCATAGGGTTTCCAGGGAGCAGCCGGTAGATTCAAACTACCAACCATCTGGTTAGCTGTAGCTCTTAACCACTGTGCCACCAGGGCCTCTAAGTGAAACTAAAACTAAAAAAAAACTAGCACCGTTTAAATGGTTTGTGTTGGACAGTGAAGAATACAATAACCACTAGTACAGTTTGATGCCATTGAGTAGGTTCATGTGCAGGTGCCAGCAGTTTTTTTTACTCACCAATGCTTTTGCATCATCAGTGCAGATGTCTACACAGTGAAAAAGGGCAAATAATGGCTTCGTATTATTACGAGAATAGTGTGTCTCAGGGAATTTCAGGGGTTTGCGCCCAGCCACTGAGAACTGTTGATATAGACTCTTCAAATGGTGCTAAGTGCCATGGAGAAAATTATAGCAGGGAAGAGGTACAGGGAGAGCAATAGGGGAGGATTACAATTTCAGTTTGTGTGACCACCGAAGACTTCGTTGAGAAGATGACATTTGAGCAAAGAGTTAAAGGAGGTGAGGAGTGAACCCTGTGGTACCTTGGAAAACACCAGTCAAAGAAGAAGGAAACAGCAAGTGCAAAGGCCCTGAGGCAGCAGCATACTTGGCATGTTGGTGGAACAACAAAGAGGCCAGTGTGGTTGCAGCAGTGAATGATAGGGAGTGGTAGAAGGTGAGGTCGTGGAAGTGGCGAAGGCCAGACTGTGTAGGGCCCTACGGGTCGTTATATAGGAATTTGGCTTTAATTTTGAGCTCGTTGGAGAACTATTGAAGGGTTCCGAGCAGAGAATGGCATGATTGTTTCTGTAGTACCAGGGGATAAAGCTGAATGGTATGGTCAGACTCTGTGTTTGTCAGATTTGAATAATGCCTTGCACATAGTAGGTGTTTAAAAAGCATGCTGAATGAAAGCACATCCTACAATCCTGTGTCTGTTCAGGAGCAGGGCCATATCAGCCAGCTTTTGCTGCAGTAACAAACACACCCAATAACTTAAAAGGCTTAAAATAACAGACATTTATTTCTTGCTTATATTACTTAAAGGTTGTGTTAGCTGCAGTTTTGCTGAAGTGGGGAGGGGAGAATGAATATTTGGGAATAATAATAGAATCTATAAGGGTCACTCTGAGGCCATAGTCAGCTAATTACAGCTCTGGCTGAATCGGCACATTTGACTAAGTCTTTTGCTTATGGGACCTGGCAAGGCCCATCTTACAAGAATGCTGCTGCCAGAATTGAGTCATCAGCCTGTGTGCAGAAAACACACAGTCCTCCTTCTGCGATTCATTCCAAAAGAAGGGCTATAAAACCATGGCCTTTTCACCCGAGGAGCACAGAGTTATCTCTGGGTTGCTCAACCCTGACTGAAAGTGTTGTGTTTGGGGCCCATAAAGGAGCCAGGCATGGGGTTATGGGAGAGCAGCTAGCTCACAATGGTCTCTTCAATCACCAATATCAGAATCACTTTGTGGGGAAGGAAGCTTGCTAACATCATAGCTTCCTGGGCCCCACCCTAGGAATCTTTGGAATGGGGTTTGGGACTTCCCTAGGCCTTTTTTTATGCATGCTGAAGGGAGCAGTACAGTACCAGTTGCTGTCCAAGTGATTTCAACTCATGGCACCCCATGTGTTGAAGAGAAGAACTGTTCTCCATGGGGTTTTCAACTCTGTGACCTTTCGGTAGCAGATCTCCAGGTCTTACCTTTGAGGTGCTTCTGAGTGGATTCAAACCACTGACATTTAAGTTTGTAGTTGAGCCCTTAGCCATTTATGCCACCTAGGAACACCTATGCTAAAGAGAAGGGGCATCTTAATGATATAAAGTTAGGAGATGAGCTACCTCATAAGAGCCTGCTCCTGCTTCTCTGTCATTGCCCTCATTCTTTTCATCAGGTGTATTTATGGCTTGGACCCTGGGTGGGTGCATTGTACCAGGCTTGCATGAATCTGACATGTAGATGAGGCCACTTCAAACTCTGGGGGCCTTTCCTACTTTGAAGTTACATCCATGGCCTGGCCAGGACATCAGTAGTCCCAGCAGCCATTCTTTCAATTTTATACCTAACTCAGCTGAATTCCACTGACTGCTTGTCTAACTAAAAGAAGGCTCTCTTGACCCAGCCACTTTAACCTAAACCAATGGCCCCAGTTCACACATACTGTTTTTGAGAAATGCTTCCTTAAAATCTCTCAACCATTAGGATACCACAGGTACTAGCCTTACTTTTGTTAGGTGATCTGGTGCAGCCAGAGCCATCGTCTCTTATCTCTCTCTCTACTCTACCTACCTGTCTATTTATCTACTTATTTTTATTGTGGGGAAGACATATACGACAACATATTTGCCAATTCAACAATTTCTGCATGTATAACCCAGTGTCGCTGATTACATTCTTCACGTGCAACCATTATTGCTTTCCAGCCATGGCCTCTTAACTACTTCAGCCATTGATTTAAAATGGATTCCAGTCTGGCCCTCACTTACCCTCCACATGGCTGGAAGTTTCTTCTTCTCAGGTCTCACCAAGTTCAAGCAGCTTAAGGACACCTCCATTGAGGCCCTGTTTGTGATTTAGAGTGATTTATAGCAGCACTAAAAGCCCTCACAAAAGACAAATTAATACTCAGATGCCTTTTCAGCGCCTCCTTTGAGAAAGAGGTTTTGACCCGCAGCCAAGATGTGGGAGGCAAGACTTTTCCCTCAAATCCCATTTGGTGGCTGCCTCTGGGATCTTACCGGCTTGGGCGGAAGCTCTTGACACTTCAAAACCAGTCTCTGTTTTTGACCTGGTTTCTGTCTGTTTCTCAATTCCGATTTGTGTGAATTTGTTCTTCCCAAATAAAAGGAACACCACGGGAGTACACTCAATTTAAAGGAGAGGGAAAGAATTTAAGCGTTTTCGCACATCCTGGGTTTAAGCCGGATTCTCTTTCCCTCCTTGGGGTAGCTTACCAGCACTTTTCCTTTGGAGGTATGGTAATGTTATATTGCTAAAATTTCAGCTAAGTCCTTGAGGTTTATAATTAGAACTGATGAGACCCTCTCTCCATCCTCTAGTAAAGAGAAAATAAGACTCCAGAGCCTTAGCTAAAGAAATATAGACGGGTTCGATGAAGGAAACGTTGAGAATAAAAGTTCCGTATGGAGAGTACCTTTCTAAAATGATGTAAGGTCAAGGCAGAGTTTTAATCAGTGGGATCTCAATTTCCATATCTTCATGTGGGATAAAATTAAAAAAAATTTTTTTAAAAATTTTTAAAAAAGTGAACACTTCAATAAGGGTCTAGGAAATGAACTGATAGCTGTTGTAAGTTTCCCCCCTGCCAAGTAGCAGTTTTGGGAATAGGCCTCTTAGATGCACTTCTAATAGCAGTAAATACACAGGAGGCTTAGGAAGTTGGTCTTGAAAATGCTTTCCTGCCTGGGGTTTCTGTTGTTCAGAAGCAGTGATTATCACACAGTTATCTGGAGACTGTTAGAAATCCAGACACTAAGGCCCACCCAGGATATTCTGACTCAGTAAGTCTGGGTCCTGGGAACCTGGATTTTAAATAAATGCCCAGGCAACCTTGTTGCAATAGGTCTTGTGTTTGGGAGCCTTGAGCTAGAGCACCCAGGTCAGAATTATCAGTTCATGAGCTTGGCTCTTTTTGGCCACCCTGAACTGGGGCTCCCCGTCTTAGAAATGTGGGGTATTCATGACCCTGGACTCAGAAATTCCACTTGTATGCTCCTATCCTAAGGAGGGGATCCCAAAACTGGTGTGTGCTATCATAACTTACAAAAGGCCAACGTTTGAAACAAATGTCTTTCGGGAAAGGAATGATTATGTGAATTTGTAATGTCTCATAATAGAATGTTCTGTAGCTGTCAAAAATGATGTTGCCAAATCTGTATGACTACAGGGGAAATGCTCATGACATAACAAAAAAGCAAAATACAGAATATAAAATTCTTACAATTGAGTTAAGAGGAGAAAATCCATCCTCTGTGCACAGAGGAATGGCAGGGAAAAAAAACAACAAAATGTTAACTAAAGTTGTCTTTGGATAAAGGCTTTGGGTGCTTCTTTTGATAGACTTTTAACTTTTTTTATTTGATGTTCACACTATACACATATATATCTACACGTAGATACAGATATTAAAAAAAAAAAGGTGTCGTCCAGTAGACCCCAACTCATAGCGTCCCCAGGTGTGTCAGAGTAGAACAGTGCTCCATAGGGTTTTCAGAGGCTGAGTTTTTAAAACAAGATCACCAGGCCTTTCTTCCAAGGCACCTCTGGGTGCACTTGAACCTTCAAACTTTCAGTTAGCAGCTGAGCACTTTAACCATTTGCACCACACAGGGACTTGAGATATAGATATATCTTTATTTAAAAAAGAAAATGGAATTGGTCATGAAAGGGGCCTAGTGAGGCAGCGTGAGTAGTTAAGGACAAATCTGCCCCTTTTGCTAAGGACTATGTGGGTGAGATCAGTGGTAAGTGCCCTGTAGGTCTCTCCCATAACCAGTTTCATTGCCCATCAGGAAAGAGACACGTGCACATCAATGTCCAGCTATGAGGCTCTCTTTCCCTATAGAGTGACAGGTGGATGCCATTTCTGCACACGTTAGACCTTGAATCTGGTGTGAGATCTTTGAGATCTAAGTTGTTGATGGTCGCTCTGGCTCCAGGGAATACCTAGGACAAATATACTAAGGGCAGACTGCCCCCAGCAAGGACAGCCACCCCACCCTGCTCATGAAGCTACCAAATCACCCCTTGTTGTTGTGTGCCTTCGAGTTGATTCCGACTCATAGCCACCCTATCTGACAGAGTAGAACTGCCCCAGAGGGTTTCCTAGGCTGTAATCTTTTTAGAGCAGACTGCCAGGTCTTTTCTCCGGCAGATCTGCTGGTAGGTTCCAGCTGCCTATCTTTCCGTTAGCAGCCAAGGACTTAACCCCTACAGGATGCAAAAGCCCTAGCAGAGCTCTGCATCTTTAGTCAGATACGACCTCGAATGATCCTTTAGGAGAGGTACAGAAAAGAAGTTTCATGCTGTTTCTCATTTCTTGAAGCTCTGTGTTGAAAAGAATTGTGAGCAAGCCAGGAGATTATACAAGACACATCTGGGGGCTATCAGGTCGAAGCTGGTGCCAGACGTGTGCTCTGCCTGCCTGAGTCAGGTGCTGGCATCTCAGGAGGTCCCGCCTGCCACGCTCCCTGCACTGAGCAGCTGTGATGGATTTCTCCCTGAAAAGACTAGCTTTCCTCTCCAGGTTCAACTGGCCTTGAGAACGTCCCCCACAGAGCTTTTACTGCCTTTCGCATTGCAGCTACCCTTGCTGTTCTTAACATTATCACTAATACCTGCCTGATCTCCTTGAGCCAAATCTATCCTGCCCAGCCCCACTTCTCCGCCTAGGCCTGCTGGAGAGCACTTTGACCTGCCACAGCAGAGGTAAATTAGGAAAAAAAAAAAGGCCTGGTTTTCAAAGTATGTGTCCCCTGGCTTTCAGACATTGACTCTTTTTAAGCACTTTAAAAAAAAAACCTGTGCTGTGCTGTTAGCTACACATGGTTATTTAAATTAACTAAAATTAGATACAATTAAAAATTCAGTTCTTTAGCTATTTCCTACCATATTTCAAGTGCTTAATAGTGGGCAGTAGAAGTGTAGAGCGTTTTCATCATTTAAGAAAGTTCTATTATGATTTATTTTCTCTCTCAAAAAATGTATATGTATGTGTGTGTATGATATCTATATATACACACACACATATCTACATATACAAATGTCTGTATATATATAAAGAGTCTCTGCATGGTACAAGCAGTTAACATGCTCAGTTGCTAACCAAAAATTTGGAAGTATGAGTCCACCCAGAGGCACCTTGGAAGAAAGGCCTGGCAATCTACTTCCAAAAAAATCAGCCATCGAAAATTCTGTGGAGCACAGTTCTACTCTGACGCGCATAGGGTTGCCATGAGCCAGTCAACTCGGTGGCAACTGGTTATGTATACATGTACACAATTACATATATACACCCACACACACAAAATTACATATATAGAATATATACATACATGTGTGTGTGTGTGTGTGTGTGTAAAGTTTCCCAGCCTATGGATGATTAGAAATAGCAAATTAAGGGTCAGGGAATGGTAACAGCAAATGACCTGATACAAAAGGTGGAGCTGGAAAGATTAAAAAACAGACACCCAGTTATTCAAGCTTTAAACAAGTGTTTACTAAACATCTATTATGTGCCAGGCACTAGGTTAGGCACTTGCTACATCACTGAGCAAAAAGAGACCACAGTCTCTGCCCGCACAGAGTAGACTGAACCAATGATTTCCAGCAATTTGAGAATGTTCACTATAGGGACCAGAAGCCGTCAATGTCCTCAGAAGGCATAATTACGCAATAACCCAATTCAATAACTGGTGTTACCTTGAGTCATCAAGACTAGTTCATACACTTTAAGAAGGGAGCAAATAAATGCTTTTTAGAAAGGTTACCGTCCAAGCAGTTAAAGGAGCAAGTTTAAATTCTTTGGGAAAGAAATCTGGCTTGTTTACTCTTTCCTCTTTCTAAATAAGGTAACTGTCATTTTATACGTGTTGTTGTTATGTTCTGTCGAGTCAACTCCAACTCAGAAAGACCCGATAGGACAGAGTAGAACTACCCCATAGGGTTTCCTAGGCTGTAATCTTTACAGAGTAGATCGCCAGTTCTTTTCTTCTGAGGAGGGGTTGGCGGTTTCCAAACGCTGAGCTTTCGGTTAGCAGCTAAGTGCTTTAACCGTTATGCCACCAGGGCTCATTATTTGCATGTAAGCCAGATGAAAAAGGACTCTGTTTTTATAACAAAGGCATTTATGCTGTTTTTCTAGTCCTTCTTATGCTGCTGTAATTGACTTCCAACTTCTGTCCCTTGACACTGTATGACTCTGGATAAGTCATTTGAACTTTTCTATGCCTCAGGCAGAAGGTGAGAAGAACTAACACAGACGTGGGTGGTAGAAATTTTACCAACAAAGTGCTTCTTCAGTCCAAAGGTTCTGAGAGAGCTCTCTGAAGCAAGCAAGGATGAACCCAGATGCTTCCTCCTTTTGCCCTAATCTGTTTTCTGCCCTCCACCCAAAACCCGTAATGAATTCTCTCTTACTGGTGAAAAAACAGAAGCCAAGCAGTATTAAACTTAACTCTTCCCTTAGAGAAAGAATTCAATGCCTGTAGTAAAACGATTGTATCAAAACACTTGAAGAAATTAGGTCTTTGTAGAACACTCAGGCGGGGTGTGGGGGGGTGTGGGGGTGGGGTGGGGAGTGGGGGGGGTGGGGGTGGGTGGGTTGGAATCCATAATTCTTCCAGGTGATGGGAAGAGCTCCGTAAAGGAAAAGGCAGACATATATCTTAGCTGCTTTGTGTAAGTATAAAAAAAATAAATAAATAAATAATTTTTTTTTTGTATAAGTATAGGTCAGAATCAGGGCAGAAATCCCTAATTTAAAAATGATGTCAAAGACAGAGTTCAAGTACACCGATGGTGGTAGATAGTATGTTGTACTGGAGAAAATAGGATTTGTAGTCAGGCAAATCTTGGCCGAATTCAGATCTAAGACTTATTAGCTGTGACAACTTGTCTTAACCTTTCTGTGCCTTAGTTTATCCACTTGGAAAACAAAAGAGGGATCACAATAGTACCTACCTTCAGGGCTATTGTAAGTTCAGTGAAATAATTTGGGTAAAACGCCTGGCGTAGAGTAGGTACTTGTATTAGTTAAGGTAACACTAAACCCACTTTGTAAAAAGTCCTTGGATGGTGTAAATGGCTAACATGCTCGGCTGCTAACCAAAAGGTTTGAGTCCACCCAGGGACACCTTGGAAGAAAGGCCTGGCAAACTACTTCCAAAAAATCAGCCATTGAAAACCCTGTGGAGCACAGTTCTACTCTGACACACATGGGGTCACCAAGAGTCAGGAATGACTTGATATCAACTGGAGAAAAGCTAGGCTGACAGTTAAATGTCAGGTTTTAGTGGTTTAATGCAATTAAGGTTTCTCTCCTACGCAGCAGACAGATGAGGTAAGCAGGAGCCCCTCTCTGTGTGGTGATTCAAGTTTCTATCTCATGACTCCCCTAACCTCTGAATCTCAAAGTCCTCTGCTACCAGATGGCAAAGGAGAAGGAGAGGGTGGAGAAGCCCTGTTTCTTACAATCCCTGGGCCTGAGGTGGGACTCATCCACTTTCATTTGCATTACATTGGTGAGAACTAGTTAAATGGCCTCATCTGGGTGCAAGGAGAGCTGGGAAATGTAATCCCAGCTTAGCAGCCTCCTTTTACCAATAACCACACTCTGAAAGGGATAGCAATGTTTTTGACTGATTGCTAGAGCTTTTGCCATAATCCTCACTAAATGGTAGCAATTGTTACATAATATGGTATGAAACATATAACCAAAAAACCAAATCTGTTGGCTTTGAGTCAATTCCTACTCATAGTGACCCTATAGGACAGAGTAGAACTGCCTCAAAGGGTTGACCAGGAGCGGCTGGTGGATTCGAACTGCTCACCTTTTGGTTAGCAGCCGAGCCCTTAACCTCTGGGCCACCAGGGCTTCCTGAAACACAGTCAAGTGTATTTATACCATATGTAAATATAAATTTATATATAAATACCAAATAAATTATATTTATTATATTGATTGTATGTAAGACACTGGGCTAGGCCTTCGGTGTGGCCTGGGAAAGAGGGTACAAAGATGAGTAAGACCTGGATCTTGCCTTCAAAGAGCTTACATTTTGATAGTGGAGGGAAGACATGCAGATCCTCAAAGGATCGCAGTGTGAGCAGTGCCCCAGAAATACAAGACGCTATGGCATTTGAGAAAGGATAGAACGGTTCCTGTCTAGCCTGAAAACCTGTTTCCAGACAGGAGAACATTCCAAGTTCTCAGGGAACCTGAGTCTGTCCTTGTTCACTTGCCCCTTGATACCATTACTCCATAAAAACCTCCCAGCTTTGTTTCTTATATATCCTGTCTGCTCCAACCTTGTTCTCTGCAGCTCAAAGGCCTCCTTTTTCATTTCTGAATCTTTGGTTTCTCCCTCCTTCCTGCACAGCCTGGGTTTCTAGACCCCAGTTCCTGCACCAGGCCACTTCTCTAAAGCCAAACCAAATCCTTTGCTGTGGAGTCAATTCTGACTCACAGCAACCCTATAGGACAGGGTAGAATTGCCCCATAGAGTTTCCAAGGAGCAGCCAATGGCTTCGAACTGCCAACATTTTGGTTAGCAGCGGAGGCTCTTAGCCACTATATAACCAGGGCTCCAACTCTCAAAAGCTCTACTCCAGGGGTCTGTACCTCCTAGGAATGGCCTGGTGTTCTAGACACCACCCAATCTGCTTGGCTCTTTTCTATCTTGGGATTGCGGGGATGTTTCACTTTGCAGATAAAATTGTGTTTGAATTGGGCTTTGAAGGATGCATCAAATTTTGTGAAGTAGAGATGAATCTTTCATCTCTGTAATGCTTTACCCAACAGAAAGCCCCTTTATTGCCACTGACTCAATTTAATTGGAATTGTTTCAGTTCCAGATATGCTTTTGGAAAGGTCACTATCTCTCAGGCATTATGTTAAGTGCCAATAAGATTGATAAGATACAGCAATCTCTGTGATGTAGGTAAGACGGTTGTTATACCCATTTTATGGATGAGGAGACTGAGGCTTGAAGAGGTGACTGGCCCAAGTCAATCATCCAGTAAGTAGAGTAGATGGGATTCCTCTCCAGGTCTTCTTACCTCTATCCCAGTACTCTTTCACCACGTCACAAAATGCCATGTGGGTTTGTGAATATGAGCTTGTTTGGAAATAGGGTCTTTGAAGATGTATCGGCTAACATGAGGTTATACAGGCATGGTGTGGGTCCTAATTCCATCTGAGGGATGTCCTTATAAAAGAGGAGAAGAGATTCAGAAATACGGAGGAAGAACTGCCATGTGAAGATGCTTCTGCAGGCCGAGGAACGCCTGGAGCTACCAGAAACATGGACAAAAAAAGATCTTTCTCTAGAGCCTTCAGAGAAAACATGGCCCTACTGACACCCTGAATTTGTGCTCCTTGCTTCCAGAGATGTGAGAAATAAATTTCTGTTCTTATAAGCCACTCACTTTGTGGTACTTTGTGATGGCAGCCCCAGGAAACTAATACAGGTTCAAATGAATTTTAATGAATTGAATTCTGTTCAATAATATCTAATACCTTGTAGGGTTATTTGCAGAAGGAGCCCTGGTGGCACAGTAGTTAAGCCCTTGGCTGCGAACTGAAAGGTCAGAGGTTTGAATCCACCAGCCCCTTCACTGGAGAAAGATATGGCAGTCTGCTTCTATGAAGACTATAGCCTTGGGAACCCTATGGAGCAGTCTTACTCTGTCCCACTGGGTTGTTATGAGTTGGAATCGACTCAAAAGCAATGGGTTTGGCTTTTGATTTAGGGCTATTCGTGAGATAATAGGGTGTCCTTGAAGATTATCAAACCTTTAGGAGTCTAAGAAATAAAACCTCTCCATCGGCATTTGCTGCATAAATGAAAAGCTGCATGAGTGCAAGGAGAGCTGGGAAATGAACAAGCGAATGGCAGTGATGCCAGGATTTTGAGTGTGTGATGCCCAGATCAGTTCCTCTAATCAGAGTGGGTGGAGCCCTGGTGGTGTAACAGTTGAGTGCTTGTCTGCTAAACCAAAGGTTGGCATTTCAAACCCACCCAGTGGCTATGTGGGAGAAAGACCTGACGATCTGCTCCTGTAAAGACTACAGCCAAGAAAATCCTCTGGGGCAGTTCTACTCTGTCACATGGCATCGCTGTGAGTTGAAGTTGACTCGACAGCATCTCACAACAATAGGCAAGACTGCACCCTGTCTAGCCAGAAACAAGTGCTGACTCTGACATTCTAGCCTCTTTAGTGTAGAGGACAAAAGATCCTTGCCCCCTGCTTTTGTGATCTTCACCTGCTTCAGAAGGTAAGATCTGAAACACCTGGTGAAAGTATGCCTTGCTCAGGTTAGCTGAAACTGACATGCAATTTCAGTTCTACTATGACTCTTCCCCTGCAGATTGGTGGGGCGAGAGGCGGGAGGTAGGAGGCTTCTGTGCCAGGCTGCAGCAGTAAGTTTTCCTGAGGAGCAAAGAGAGATTTAAAGAGAGGGAAGAATTTGTGAGCAGAGCAGTTTGATGAAGCAGAAGAAATTGGCTGTCCAATGGGTGACTTTGAAAATGACAGAGCTGTGAAGCTAGCGGAAGAGATGGAGAAGTAGATCCAGGACAGGAAATAGCGAGTGAGGGCGAAGCAGGTTTTGATGTTTATTGTGAGACAACTACAAGGCGTTAAACAGGAACAAAATGTTTGGAGAAACTAATAGCAACAGTGAGCAGTCAGGGGCTGGGGAAAGAATTCAGAGAAATGGCATCTGAAATGAAAAATGGCCAAGCTCACTGCCATCCCAGGGCCCCAGACCTGTGCTATGTGCAGAAACACAACCCTGGCCTGGTTTGAAAAAACGCTGTGTTTTCCTATTTGGGGCCAAGCTGCACCCCTTTTCCCCCTGGAGGTTGAGACCAGGAGGTGTGAAAGAATCTCTCTCAGTTCTAGTCATGAGCACTATTTTTAAATGCTGCTTTTCTTAAATGTCCCATGTTTTGAAAGGTAACAAACTCTGTATTTGAGATTAGAAAAATAAATGAGCAGGGAAATGGTTCAGCAGAAAGAACTTGAAATGGCCGTCGGGAGGTAGCTTTCTAATTCTGAGCTTCTCGCTCACCCACAGCCTCTACCTCAAGCAAATGCCTGTGCTTGGTGAAAAAGGATGGGCAAATGAAAGACTGATATGTGAGGAAACCCACTTTTGGTTAGACTAAAGGAGTGGGAGTCCTGGCATCTGTGTGAACCGGAATGTCCAGAGGCCTGAGTTTCCCAGTTCTCTCCTCTCCCTCCTGTCCAGATGGCAGCAGGGACAGTAGCCTTGGCAGAAAGAGGATGGCAAGGAAGGTGTATGTGGCAAGGATGTGAGCAGCCCTCGGGATTAATGTGAGGATGAAATGAGAGCATCCAGGCATGCAGCAGTTATTTGTTCAGTTCCTTGTTTATATGCCAGGCACTGGGGACACAAGCAGGGAGCAAAATAGACAAAAATCCCCACCTCCATGGTGCTTACTTACATTTCAGTGTGGGGAGGAAGAGAAAAAATTAAATGCATGGATGGATGGATGGATAGATGGATGGATGGATGGATGGATGGATGGATGGATGGATGGATGGATGGATGGATGGATGGATGGATGGATGGATGGATGGATGGATGGATGGATGGATGGATGGATGGGTAAATATGTAAGTAAATAAATAAGGAGTCCTGGTGGCACAATGGTTAAGTGTTTGGTTGTTAATGCAAAGGTTGGCAGTTCGAATCCACCCAGCAGCTGTAGAGGAGACCCTAAGCTCCTTTAAGATCCTAAGGCTGAGGTTTCAACCCAGTGCCGGAGGGCTCAGCCATCTCTGAGGTCATGGGACCTAGAAGCAGAAGCCTCAACTACAGTGAGATGAAACATCAGATGGACTGTGAGATCACTGGGAGGGCAGAGGTCACAAAGCTCTAGAGAAAGAGAGAGGGGTGTGTGTGTGTGCGCGTGTGTGTGTGTAGAATGAAGGTCATTTCAGAAGCCATAGCTGATGATCTCCTGAGGTACATCATCACCCCCCTCTGAGGGCCTGCCTTCCCAAGGGCTCACTAAGCCAGAGGCCAAAGCGTCCCCCTCCCCTTCACCTACCATCCAGGTCTTCATGCCCTTTCAGGGCTGAGGGAAGAGGGGCTAAAGGAAGGCGGCGGTCCATGTATATATTTCCCTCCTCTTCCACATAGCCCCCCAGACCTTTTGTACATTTTTTTTTACAGGGGTGCTCCTCCCAACAACCCCACTTCCTGGTTAATTAAATTCTCAGACTGATTAAAAACAAAAAGACCTGGTGATCTGCTACTGTAAAGAGTACAGCCTGAAAAACCCTATGGGGCAGTTCTACTATGTTATATGGGTAGCTATGACTTGGAAACCAACTCGACGATGCCTAACAACAACAAAAAAGCAAGTAAGTAATAGTGATAGTAGGTTAGATGGCTGTAAGCTATGGAGAAAAATGTTGCAAGGAAGGAGAGCAGGAGGCTGTCAGGGAAGCTTGTGGAGAAGGCAGTGTTGGAATGAGATAGGGAGCTAGAGCCCTGGCTGTCTGGGGAAGATCCATTGGCAGCGAATGGTAAGAACACAGGCCCTGGGAGGGAGTGGGTGGGGTGCTCTAGGAGCTGCAAGGAGGCTCATGGGGCTGGAGCTGAATGAGGGTGGGAGTGGTATGGGATGGAGGCAGAAAGATACTGGGTGGGGGAGCAACTCCTCTGGGCCTCACAGGCCCTGGCCAGAATTTGAGCTTTTATGATACATGAGATGGAGTCATTGGAGGTGAACAGAGGAGGGGCAGGATCCAGCTTAAGTTAAATGGGATCAGGTTGTGTGGACTTATGTTATATGAAAACCACTTACCACACTGGTGAGTGCAAAGCACTTAATACATGTCAGTTGTTGCCATTATTAAGTTTATTGAAATGTGAGGGAGGGCAGGGACAGGGCATCACAGAGTGGCAAATGGTTTCCTGTGATGAGTGTGTGTGAGTGCCCGTGTGTTTGAGACTGTTTTGTGAAACACCATTGCCCTTGCTCTGACAGCTGAGAAGGGTTCTAACAGAAGTCGAGGAAATCAGATAGTAAACATGAGTGGAGATGACTAGGCTTTGGGTCTGAAACTAGATCAGCACATGTCCTGATTTTGTGATTAAACTGCCTCACGGCGGAGTAAGTGTTTAGTTGAGCAGACACTGAGGATACCACAACGAGCAGACTGATGTGGTATCATTGAATTTAGATCTCTTCTCTTGGGCGGTGTGTGATACTGATGTTAAACAAATAATTATTCAGTTTTAAAACTGTGATAAGTGCAATGAGAGATGAGTTCAGGGTGTTTTAGAATGCATGGACCTCACAGTCGTGGCGAGGAGTTTCTCTGAGGAACGGATCTTTCAGTTGAGATATGAGGAAGGGAGAAGAAGGTGGCCTGGTGGAGGGTAAAGCGAGATAGGGCCCTCAGGGCGAGGGAACGGCATAGGCAAAGGTCCTGTAGTAGGAAGGAGGAAGTGAATGCTGGGGGCCTGGAGAGCAGACAGTGTGGGCAGAGTGGTAGGCTGAAGCTGAAGGGTGGTTCATATATGAGCTTCAGGCAATGTGGGGATTTTGGTCTTTTTTTATGAGTGCGAAGGGCAATGTCAAAGGGTTTTCAGCAAGAGGGTGACCTGACCAGACTTACATTAAACCACTCTGGCTGAGTGTGGACAATGTCTGGAAGGAGGACAAGAGTTGGCTCCTGACCTATATAGAGGCCCTTGCAGGATCAGACTGGTCAAACTGCTATACGGTGAGAACTGAGGTGCAACAGGAGGGTCCTTCCAAATATCAGCCCCGTGCGCTGGCTTGAAAGCCTCCTGGTTAGTGTCCTTTGTTTGGCTTTAGCCTTGTGAAGGTGCCGATTTCTTTCCATCCCCCACTATACTAATGCTTTTGGCCCTTGACAAAATATCATAGGCATTGTAATCAGCCTGGGTTGGGATCCCAGTTCTGCCCCCTACTGTGCTTGTGACTTGGCCAAGTCTCTCTAACTTCTATGCCTCATCTCCTAAAATGGGCAAAATACCTCTCACCATGCCAGGCGGTTTGGGAGGACTAAATGAAATAACTACAACTAAGGGTCTGTCCCAATGCCTGTATAGGTAGAAGTTCAACTAATGCTAGTTTCAGACTATTCTGCAAATGAACGTTTCTCTTATGAGAACTAGTCTCTTGAAGCTGGGTTTCTATTCCACAAGAGCACGTGAGGGAGAGAGTGTGAAATGCGATGGCGTGAGATACGGGAAACCATGACCTTCACTCTGGGGCCTACCAGCCTACTGGTAGTCTGAGAATTAAAAATATGGACAAGTAGTTTTAAGAGATTCAAACAAAATGTGCTGAACAAATGTGAGATATAACCATTGGAAGATTAAAGAGCTTTCTTTTCTTTTTTAAATAAACTTACTTCCAAGATGAATGAACATATATTTAAAAAGGAACAAATACCATCAAAATACTAAATTGAAAAATAGGTGCCACATTTATCCTAAGTATAGTTAAGATTGGGCTATTTCAACTTGTATGGACTGTGTGCTTGAGTGTTTACATATATGGAAATATCATTCATTCAACAAATAATAATTGATTATCTTTTATGTTGCTGAAATGATGCTCGATGCTACTTACCAGCGACAGATTCAGCCCCAATGTCTATTTCTTCCTTGGGAGACCACACACTTTCTAACTTGATTCCTCAATTGGAAAGCAAAGGGCCAAACTCTGGTTTCAGTTTCACTAGGTGTTTTAATTGCTCCTATAAAGTGTCGAGGGTTAATTGTGTGTATAATCATCTCTTAAATTCCATTATCTTGAAAGTTTCTACCCAAAAATCCTGACATTCAAATTTCAAAAGTTTTTTTTTTTTTTAAATGATGAACCTCAAGGGATTCATCTCATGAAGTTGCAGAGAATAAAAATGTGGCTCAGAGATAATTACAAAACAGAAAAATAGGTGTGTGACTACATCAAAACTTATACTCTCAGGTCCACCAAGACCCATAAACCCATTAAACCCTCTTCTGGTATTGAACATAAAAGGAGCCCTGGTGGTGCAATGGTTACGTGTTCGACTGCTCACCTAAATGTTGCTGGTTTGAACCCACCCAGCTGTTGTGAGCAGATTTAATGAACTGCCCCTGTAAAGATTACAGCCTAGAAAACCCTACAGGGCGGTTCTACTTTGCCACATGGGGTTGCTATGAGTCAAAATCTACTCGATGGCACCTAGTGACAACACTGAACATAAATACAGGAGAGGGGAGAGGGCAACATGTGTCCCCTCATCCCCCATTATAACATGCTCCTTGTGCCAAATATCCTGTCTTGATGTTCCCCCTGACTCCTGAAATGTGTGTGATTGTCAGAAACATGATACTACAGTAAATTAACCAGGCAAATTGTGAAATATGAGTCATGGTTTTATTTATTCTACAGTCGTGAAGATTGCAAAATTTTTATTAAGATAGAAACTGAGGACACTGAATGGCACTTCATGGCCAGGTCTGCCAGTCTCATGTCACACTGTTCTCCTCACCCATCCCCTACAACTCTAGTCACACTATGCCTCCTCGAGGGAGATTAATCCACTGCTCAGTGCTCTGCACCCAGAAAATTGCCTGCTTCAAGGCCCTTTCAAATGGCCCTTACAAGTACCTTGCTGTTAGCCTGCTCTCCAGCTGGGGAGGTGGTAAGTTTTGTTGTCCTGTAGGCAACATCCCTCCAGCTGTGTAGACCCTGGAGTCCAGCCCTCCACCCATGCCTGCCCTTGACAGTATCCCTGCCCTGCAGCTGAGATTGTCCCAGTCACCAATTACCTGATCTAAACTCCATTCTCTAAAGAACCCAGTCTTTGAAAATTGATTCCTACTAATGTGCTTGTTCGTTACTTTTTCCGGGAAGGAGGTGGTATCTTAAAGTGATCTTTGGTAGATAATGCCTCAACCCAATGGAGTCCTAAGTGTCCATGGGGTTACCTGAAGGTTACCATAGGGAGCCAG
This sequence comes from Elephas maximus indicus, assembly GCF_024166365.1. NCBI lineage: Eukaryota > Metazoa > Chordata > Mammalia > Proboscidea > Elephantidae > Elephas > Elephas maximus. Next base: position 110,351,171 of record NC_064819.1, read on the forward strand.
GAAACCCCTGAAGAGTAGAGGCTCCAGCCCTCTACCCCTGCTTGAACCAGGGGCATTCTGCTTTTATATGCCTACTCTACTGGAGTTGGAGTCCCTGGGTGGTGCAAATAGTTAATGCGCTCAGCTGTTAACCAGAACGTTGGCTATTCTAGTCTACCCAGAGGTATTTTGGGAGAAAGGCCCGGTGGTGATCTACTTCCACAAGATTGACCACTGAAAACCCTATGGAGCACAGTTATACTGTGACACACGTGAGGCCACCCTGAGTCGGAGTTGGCTTGATGGCATCTAGTTTACTGGTACATGGGAGCCATGCAGAGGGGTCAGTAAGAAGGTGAACTCTGTAGCCAGACTGCCTTGGATTGAACCCGAGTCCCACCACCTGATAGCTGTGTGATGCTGAGAAGGTCTTTTAACCTCTCTGTGCCTCAGTTCCGTCATCTGTAAAATACTGATAATAATAGTACCCTTTACCTACCTTATGGAAACCCTGGTGGCGTAGTGGTTAAGAGCTATGGCTGCTAACCAAAAGGTCAGCAGTTCAAATCTACCAGGCGCTCCTTGGAAACTGTATGGGGCAGTTCTACTTTGTCCTATAGGGTTGCTATAAGTCAGAATCTACTCGATGGCAACAGGTTTTGGTACCTACTTTACAGGGTTGTTGTTAGACTAAATGAGTTAAAACATCTGGCGCACAGTGAACACTATTAAAGTTATTTTCTGTTATGATATATATGGAAGTACTCTGCAAGATTCCATTGGAAAGAAGATTTCCACAGCTTAAAAACAGAGGTAAAACAAGCAAACAAAACCCAAAACTCGCACTATCTTCACTCAAAATTTGAATAACTTATTGGAATTCTGCCACCCAGGGCAGGTTTCTTGGCGCCTCTCAAATCCTAAGTGTGGGGCTGGTCTGCGTTTATACTAGACCAACCAGATGACAAGAACGTTTTACACGCACAGTTGCTGACTTGAGAGGACTTGAATTCAATGTCTGAGCATTATTTTATTCATTCTACTCATCTATGAGGTTTTTTTTTTTTTCCCCAAGATACATTAAGTTTGCAGGATTGAGTCCACTCAGAGCCACCTTGGAAGAAAGGCCTTGGCAATCTATTTCTGAAAAATTATCCATTGAAAACCCTATAGAGCACAGTTCTACTCAGACACATGGGGTTGCCATGAGTCAGAAGCAACTTGGTGGCAACTTTTTGTTTTAAGCTAATAATATTAGGCTGTATTCCTGATGTGTGCCAAGCAAGAGACCCTTCGCTCACAGTGTGACAGAGACCATGTGATGAAATGTTTTCTGGTTTTTGAGGACAGGAATCAGATATCTATTATCGAAGAATGCTATGGAATCTGCTACGATAGCTTTTAACATCTGGATATGTGTTAGATCTTTTCCCAGAATAATGATCTAAATTTTGTTCTTTCAAATTCAGTGCTAGTTGTACTATGACTTTGTGCATTTTGAATATGAGTGCAATTATCACTCAGAAAAATCATGGGTGTGGGGGAAGAAGGTGGTTTTTGGAATAAGGCTCCCCCACCCACTGGCTGCCACACCCTCTTAAAGACTCCTACCTCAGAGCCTTTGCACCTGCTCTCTCTGACCTTTGCAGGCTCGGATGCTCCTACCTTAGCCAGCTTCCTCCTCTACAGTCCCAGCAGCCCTCCCACGCCTCAGGCCATGCTGACTTTACCATCTCAGAGAATCACCCATCACTGATTGCCTGCATTTAGATCAACCACTGAAACCCTGTGGAGCACAGTTATATTGTGACACACATAAGGTCACCAAGAGTCGGAGCTGGCTTGACAGCACCTAGGTTACTGGTATATTGGAGCCATGCAGTGGGGTCAGTAAGAAGGTGAACTCTGTAGCCAGACCACCTGGAATTGAATCCGAATCCCACCACCTAATAGCTGTGTGATGTTGAGAAGGTCTTTTAACCTCTCTGTGGCTCAGTTCCGTCATCTGTAAAATATTGATAATAATAGTATCCTGTACCTACTTTGTGGAAACTCTGGTGGTGTGGTGGTTAAGAGCTATGGCTGCTAGCCAAAAGATTAGCAGTTCAAATCCACCAGGTGCTCCTTGGAAACTGTATGGGGCAGTTCTACCCACTGGGCCTGCCTCCTGTGGGCTCCCCAGCACTCTGTGGTTGCCTTGCATGGTACTTATCGCCCTGATTTGTTGGTCTCCCCTGCACCCTTGTGAGGTCTTTGAAGGCCGGGCCTGTGCCCAGGTAATTTTTTATTCTTGTGAAAGTCACAGGACCTGACACTTAGGTGGCCAATTACCATCCAGTTGACTCAACTCATGGTGACCCTATGTGTGTCAGAATAGAACTGTGCTCCATAGGGTTTTCGATGGCTGATTTTTTGGAAGTTGATCATCCGGCCTTTCTTCCAAGGTACCTTTGGGTGGAGTCAAACTTCCAAACTTTAGGTTAGTAGCCAAGCACATTAACCATTTTAACTACCCAGAGACTCTTAGTAGGTGCTTAATAAAAGTTTATGGAATGACTGAAGAAACCAGGCTACTCTTCAGTTAATGGGTAACATATTGATCAACATCTTAACCACTTGGGATATGTGGCATGTAGTGTTGACCCAATATTGAAGTCTTCAAATTTGGAAATGATTCTCTCCCCAACCCCCACTTTAAAAATGTTAGTTGCATTTATTCAAGGTTCTTATTATATGATTAATGTAACTCATTGTAGAGGCAGCAGAGCTGAGCTTCCAACTCTCCAGAATTCTGCTGCCACTGAGTTGCATAGTGATCACCAACTTGAGTGTGGCTAGGAACAAGGATGAAAACAGAAGCCTGAGGCATTTAACAACATTAGGGTAGTGTCCCATCCAGTAGGAACATACTACCACCAAGGAAGAAGAGCCAGGAGCAGACCCAGGGTCACTGTGCTGAGAACCTCCTAGACCCAGGGAAAGATTGATGAGGACCTTCCACCATACTGGACAGAGAGAAAGCCTTATCCTAGAGCCAGCATCCTGATGTCAGACTTTTAGCCTTCTAAACTGTGAGAAAATAAATTTCTGTTTGTTAAAGGCACCAACTTGTGGTATTTCCACTATAGTAGCACTAGATAACTAAGACAGAATTTGGTACTGAGAGTGAGGTGCTACTCTAACAGATACCTAAAATGTGGCAATGGTTTTGGAATTGGGTAATGGGTAGAGTCTAGAAGAGTTTTAAGGTGCCTAATTGTAAAAGCCTAGATTGACTTGAAGAGACTGTTTGTGGAATTATGGAGGTCAAAGGTAATTCTAGTGAGGGCTCAGAAGGAAGTGAGGAGAACTGTAACACCAGAGAGGGTGCAGACAGCGAAAAGCAGTGGCAGAGAAACTGCGGTAGCAGAGCCAAGGGACTAGCGCGAGATGGCGGTGGAGCCAACCCATAGCATGAGAGAGCTAACTGCCTTCAGGCCAAGAGGCCAAGGAACCAGGAAGCAGAAGTTGAAGAGACAAAGAGCATCAGAAGCAGAGCTCCCTCAGTCTTAAAGGGTAGGGCCATGACCTCTGGCGTCTCCATGTAGCATCAAATCCCACTACGTTGCTCTAAGCCCAGTCCAAAAAGTTCCGTTGCATGAAAGGTAAAGTCTTTACAGCCAGTACTGGGATGAGGACATGCCCAATCTCTTCGTGTCTGAATTCAAGTCATAGGATGGGAATGGAGGTTTTTACAGGGTTTTATTGCCCTTGGGTCTGAGAAACGTTTGTTGTTTGGTTGATTAATACTCTGCCATTTATACTGACCACATGGCTTCATTTTGAGAGCTCTGAATGCACAAGGGCTACTGGGTAGAAGGGGAAGCAGGTTTTTGGGAGCATGTGTCAAAATCTTTCTTGATATTTCTTTGTCTTAAGGCACACAGGCATCAGAATTTTAACCTTAATATAATTATATTTCTGAACTCAGAAAAACACTGTGGTATCATTTTATTAGCAAAGTGATGTTAGTAGCTAAAGTTCAGTGAGAGCCAGGTGTGGTATTAAGTGCTTTTATACAGATTATCTTATTTATTCCTGGCAATATGTCTATAAAAGTAGGTACAACTACATTTTACAGGTAAGAAAATGGAGATTCAGTGCGTCTAGATGAGTTTCTACAGTCATCCAACTAGAAGGTGATGAGGCTGGGATTTTAACCAAGGTCTGGCCCCAAAGCCTGGATGCTTCTCTCTCCTCAGATGGCTTCCTCTGATAAGTACAGGGCATTTATTTCCATATATACTCTGGCTGCATTCTCCAAACAGTTCAAAGAGCTGTAGAAAATATTTTGAGAACTTTCGCTCAGATAGACCTTCAGCAAATATGCCTTATTTTGCTTGAGAAGTTCTCTGTTTCTTGCTCTTTTGTCCATTCATTGATTGCTTTAAGACAGCAACTGAACTGCCACACAGGGCTTCGCTAATAGATAGGTGACTCTGGTTCATACCAAAGATGTGATTACTAGAGGTCTCCATCCCCAGCACTCCCTCATTTCTCCTCTCAGCACAGGAAAGGGAAAGCCTGGAATGTGGTGAGGTTGAATTCAGGCATATCTTCTTGAACTTGGATCCATAAGCCTTAAATGGAAAATTTACAAGGCAAAGAGCCCTCCTGGGGGTCCCACTGTGAAGTTACAAATCATGTTTGTTCTACTGGTCCCCCCGCCCCCCATCATGGGAGCTTGTGACCAGTGTGCATCCTCTACCTCTTGCACTCTTATCTTTACCTCTGAAGAACTGTAGAGAGAAATCACAGGAGTTGGAAATTCTGACTTACCTTTTGCTCTTAGTTGTTACGCTGAGGCTGGGGGAGCCCCGTTCTTAGAATATGATAGTGAAAGATTATGAATGATGATTGCAGCTGTCATCTGGGGAGGGGGATTTAAGAGCCTCTTGCTCAAAGTTGAAAGGAATGGCCAAAGAAGCGAAGATATTTATGTCTTATGTGAATGCTCACCAAAGGGTGACCTTGGTAAAGGAAGATTTTAGCAATCAGGTGAATAGGATGACACACTCTGTGGATACCAGTCAACCTTTTTCCCCAGCCACTCCTGTCATTGTCCAATGGGCTCATGAACAAAGTGGTCATGATGGCAGGGATGGAGGCTATGCCTGGGCTCAGCAACATGGACATCCACTCACCAAGGCCAACTTGGCTACAGCCATGGCTGAATTCCCAATCTGCCAGCAGCAGAGACCAACAGAGTCTCTGGTATGACACTATTCCTTGGGGCGATCAGCCAGCAACCTGCTGGCAGGTTGATTACATTGGACCATTTCCATCATGGAAAGGACAGCATTTTATCCTTACAGGGATAGATACTTACTCTGTATATGGATTTGTCTTCCCTGCACACAATGTTTCTGCTAAAACTACCATCCGTGGACTGACAGAATGCCTTATCCACCATCATGGTATCCCACACCACATCGCCCCTGACCAAGGAACTCACTTCACAGCAAATGAATTCATGGAATTCACTGGTCTTACCATGTTCCCCATCATCCCAAAGCAGCTGGCTTGACAGAATGATGGAATAGCCAATTATGGCACCAGCTAGATGGCAATACTTTACAGGGTTGGGGCAATGTTCTCTAGGAGGACATTGTATATGCTCTAAACCAGAGTCCAATATATGGTGCTGTTTCTTCCATAGCCAGGATTCATGGTTCCAGGAATCAAGGGTGGGAATGGGAGTGGCACCACTCACTATTACCCCCAGTGGCCCACTCCCTGAGGTGTGGCCTGCATCCAATATACATGGATGTTCCTGCAAAGCTCACCTTCTCTCAAGTCTTCATCTGACTCGTCATCCCTTAACCTCTGGTTCTTGGGATGTGAACCAGCAGCCTGCCACCTGACATGCTGATTTTGTCAGCCCCCGCAGCCGTATAAGTCAAGAGAAACCTTGAGTCTGATGCCTGATCTACGGCTTTGGGACTTGCCAGCCTCCACAACTACATGAGCCATTTCCTTGAAATAAACCTCTCTCTATGTATTTATGGAAACCCTAGTGGTGTAGTGGTTAAGAGCTATGGCTGCTAACCAAAAGGTCGGCAGTTCAAATCTACCAGGTGCTCCTTAGAAACCATATGGGGCAGTTCTAGTCTGTCCTGTGTTTAATATATATATACATACACTTCACTGGTTTTGTTCCTCTAGAGAATCCAGTCCAAGCCAGAGCCCTTGCTCAAAGTGGGAAGGAAAATGAGGCAATTACGTAAGTGTAGAGGAAATTCACTTTTATTTCCTTAAAAGCATTCTTTATTGGAAGAGTCACACTCCTAGGATCTCAGGCAATCGTGGTAGACTATGAAAGTTTGCTGTGTGGAGAGAGAGGGAGGGCAGAGAGGGGAAAAAACCATCTGGGACCTGAGTGAATCTGAGCTGTTAAAAAGTTGTTGGTCTTGCCAGATTCCAACTAGGTTTGACAGCTGTTAAATAAGGCACCTGAGAAAATAGCTTTAATTTTGCAATTTGGAAATAGAAGGGAAAATTCACCAGGATTAGATGCACAGAAAGAGTACAAGGGACTTTCCTGGGCCTGTGCAGAGGCTTCTAGGTGTGACTCACTGAGCCCTGGTATACAGGGAATAGATTGTCGTCCTGCTAGGATGGAAAAGGCGCATTTTCTCCCCTCTGAATCTGGACACTAACAATGACAAGCTTAAGGCAAAGCCTGTTAGGAAACCGCCTCTGTGCAACACCCCCCTCTACTGGGCTCTTGCATGGAAAACAGTTACCCCAAAGGCTCTAAGCCTCCTTAGAATCTTCTAGGAGCTTTTTCTTCACATTAAAGCACATTTTAGAGTTGGCCAAGGTGATTTCCCCTGCCCTCTCCGCTATGCGTTGATTCAGATGAAAAATTCTCTATCTGCACATGCACCCAAGAAAGATAAGACATACACCCAGGGAGATGAATGAAACGATAACAGGGGAATGAATGGACTCTTAGGGCCTCAGAAAACCCGATTGTTTCCCTGGTGGGGATTGAGGTCCAGAGAGGGGAGTTACTGCTGAAGACACCCAGCTGGTAAGAGGCCACACTGGGGCTTAAACCCCCTTCTCCTGTGTTCCTTAGTGTTCTTTCTCCAGTGACAGAATGCCTTGTAAATGTTCAGGGTAGCTGACTCTTGAGAGGGGCTTCTGGTCGTGGAAATCATAGGACTAGTCTAGGGAGGCTGTTTCTCTCTCTGAGTCTCCTTCCCTGCCCAGAGAGGGATTTTCTGTGGTTCCAAGTGACCCCAGGGAAATGGTCTGGCCCCAGGTCCCTGTGACCCACAGACCTTAATTAAGCCTAGGGAGAGCCTGGGTGATGTGCCAAGTACCTCCATGCCCTTCCTAATCCCAGGGCCTAGGCTCTTCCCCATGAGAGTCACTCCTTCCAGAGCAGTGCTGTCCAGTAGAACTTTCTGCCATGATGGAAATGTTCTATATCTGCACTGTCCAATGTGGTAGCCAATACCCGACCCCCCCAAAAAAAACAAACCCAAACCCATTGCTGTCACGTTGAATCTGACTCATGGCAACCCCATGTGTTACAGAGTAGAACTATTCCATAGGGATTTTTTTGGGCTATAATCTTAACAGAAGCAGCTCGCCAGGGTTTTCTTCCACAGTATTGCTGGGTGGGTTCTAATTGCCCACCTTTAGGTTAGTAGTCGAGCACAATTTACTTGGCCACCAAGGACCTCTACTACTTAGCACTCGAAATGTGGTTAGTGTGACAAAGAAACTGAATTTTAATTTAATTTTAATTAATTTTAATTTAAATAGCCTCAAGTGTCTAGTGGCTACCTACCGGACAGCACAGTACTAGAAGGGCCCATTGATGTAGCACTTGGGCAACAAACTATTAGTTTCCTTATTAGGTTAGTAGATATCACCTGGTGATTAGCAGGGCTGTGTGGCAAGGACAGGACCCCGGCTGTGGCAGAGGAGCAAGTACAAACAGCACTGGAGCTGGAGTCAAAACACCTGGGTTGTCATCTTGTTTGTGTCCCAGAGTAGCCACATGGCTCTGGGAAAGACCTAATTCCTGGGCCTCTGTTTTCCTGTCTGTGAAATGGGGAGGCTGCTGGTCCTTAGCCTTTTTGCTATTTAGGAACCCTTTATTTTTTTCTGCCTGTTTAAGGGGCGGGTGGTGGGGGGAAGCTTATCTATACCACAAATAGCACTTATTAAGCAATAAAACAAACAACAAACAAAACCCAACAAAAAAACAAACCAGTTGCTGTTGAGTTGGTTTCGACTCATAGTTTCCCCATCTGTGCAGCGTAGAGCTATATTCCGGAGGGTTTGCAAGGCTGTGGCCTTTCAGAAGTCAGTCACCAGGCTTTTCTTCCGAGGTATCTCTGGGTGGACTGAACTACCAATCTTTCTTTTGGGTAGTGGTCGAGTACTTAACTATCTGTGCCACCCAGGGACTTCTTATTAAGCAGTAAGTGCTGCCATTTTAAATTGCTTGGTAAAGTAGAGGGTCACCAAAAAAGAGGAAGACCCTCAACAAGATGGATTGATACAGCAGCTGCAACAATGGGCTCCAACAGGGCAACAATTGTGAGGATGGCGCAGGACCGGGTAATGTTTTGTTCTGTTGTACGTGGTGTTGCTGTGAGTCGGAACTGACTCGATGGCACCTCACAACAGCAACAATAATCAGGACTTTTTATCAGCTCCAGCTGACCTGAGTGGTCACATCACATTTATAATTCCATCCAAAAGCAAAGAAACCTAAGGTATAATTGGCCTGTTAGCTCTCGATGAGGCACATGTGTGCTTTTTGAGTGGCCTTTTGAAATATTGAAAATACCTCTAGAACCCCCATTATTGCTTCCTGGGGCCTTTAGGGGGCTCAGGGACCAAGGTTAGAATTCATGGGAGGATCTAGTCAGGGGTTGGGAGAGGGAGTGTTGGTGTGGTGCTCCTTGGGGGGTCTGGGCCTCGTTGGAACCAACCACTGAAATGCAGATGGAAAAACTGTGCAGACGAGGATTTTTGCTGGCTTCACCCTTTTGCTTATGATAGTGCTTGGGGGCCACTGGGAGATGTTAGATCCGTCTTGATCTGGCCTTCAGACCAGGCAGCAACCAGCCACCACGCCAGGCTGTCCCTCCCTGCCCCGATCCAGGCACCACTTCCACCAGCAGGGGACAGAGCATGAGGCAAAGGGCCATTTGATTCCCAGCATGTGACTCTCCAAGGCTCTGAGAGGTGCCACAGAGACGGTGGTGGGAGCAATGAGGCAGAACTTGAGAAAAATTTACACAGGAAGTGGTAAGGAAGCGCCCTCTCCCTTCTGAGGGTCTTTGAGAGTGGAATGGTTTCTTTGAAGGACGTACTTTCAGGTTCAGCTAACATTGGTGCAGCACTTCTGGACTGGGTTATCTCATTGGATTCTTAAAGGCATTTCTCTGTGAGGGAGACGATATTACTCCACCCTATACGTAAGGAGTCTCGAGTGGTGCAAACGGTTAACCCACTTGGCTGCTAACCAAAAGGTTGGAGGCTCAAGTCCACCCAGAGACTCCTTGGAAGAAAGGCTGGTGATCTACTTCCAAAAAATCAACCACTGAAAACTCCATACAGCACAGTTGCATCCTGACACACCTGCGGTCACCATGATTTGGAGTTGACTTGACGGCAAACATGTAAGGAAGCAAAGGACCCAGGAGGCTAAGGGACCAGGTCAGGATAATTCAGCTGGTAAATGGTAATGCCAGGGTTCACAACCAGGACACAATCAAGAATCTGAATTTGGACAATATGGTAGAGTCCTTCATATGCTACCTCTAATGGAAGAATGAGGAGCCTGGGTAGAGCAATGGTCGAGTGCAGGGCTGGTAACCGAAAGGTTGGTGGTTTGAACTCACCAGCAGCTCTACGGGAGAAAAGACCTGGCGATCTGCTCCCTAGCCTAGGAAACCCTGCAGGGCAGTTCTACTTTGTCTTATAGGGTAGCTATGGGATTAACTCGAAGGCACACAACAGCAACAACAATGGAAGAATATGACCTGTGATGACTTGCTCTTACTGCCAGGCACTATTTTGTCAGGAACTCCTCCTTTAGCTCAAGAAACATCTTTCCTTGGTCCTCACATCATCTCTCCTTCACCTATTGCTTCAGAGAATTGGTGTACAGGTTTTGTGTACACGTTTATGTATATAGGTTTTCATTTTTCAAAGATCTTTCTCACACTGGCTAATTTTCTTCTAGAAATCCCTGGGTGGTACAGACAGTTAAGTGCTTGACTACTAGGTGGAAGGATGGTGGTTTGAGCTCACCCAGAGGTACGTTGGAAGACAGGCCTGGCGATCCGCGTCCAAAAGGTCACAGCCTTAAAATCCATATGGAACAGTTCTATTCTGCCCACATGGGGTTGCCATGAGTCAGAACAACCAACAACAAAAACAAAATTGCCTTTTCCCAAGAACACGGGTAGGTAGGTGGAGCCAACCTTCTTGTTCCCATTTCATAGGTGCATAACCTGAGGTTCAGGAGTTACTTGACTTTGCCAATGATTTCTGGTTGACTAAATGAAAGGGAAATTTTCTGGCTCATATATTTGCCCTTTGAATTTCTCTAGGTCCAAGTTATGTACCCAGTGCAGTGCCCTTCTGATTTTTTTTTTCTTTTTTGTTGTTTTTAAGAAAAGATTTTTATGCACTCCATTTTTGATAAAGAATCAGCTGTCCCACTCTGGGAAGTTTAATGTAGATGTCATAGTTGTTAGCTGCCCTCGAATCAGCCTGGACTCATGGCAACCCCATGTGTTACAAAGGAGTACTGCTTCCTAGGATTTTCTGGTGGCAGAATGGTTAAGCACTTGGCTGACAACTGAAAGGTTGGCGGTTTCAACCCACCAGTGGCCCTGCAGGAGAAAATACCTGGCAATCTGCTTCTGTAAAGATTACAGCCGAGGAAACCCTATGGGGAAGTTCCACTTTGTCATATAGGGTTGCTATGAATCGAAATTGACCTGATGGTACATAACAACAGCAAACACTTTATAGAAGCAGATCACCAGGCCTTTCTTCCATGGCACGGCTGGGTGGGCTCAAATCCCCAACCTTTAGATTAGCAGCCAATCAAACTGCTTGCTATAACAGGGCTCCTGTAGGGTCGATAACCAAAAAAAAAACCAAATCCATTGTTGTTGAGTCCATTCTGACTCATAGCAATCCTACAGGACAAAGAAGAACTGCCCATAGGGTTTCCAAGGAGTGGGTGGTAGATTCAAACTGCCAACCTTTTGGTTAGCGGTCAAACACTTAACCACTGTGCCACCAGGGCTCCACAGTGTCAACAGAGCTTCCAAAATCTTTGTTGTTATTGTTAGCTGCCATTGAGTTGGCCCTGACTCATGGCAACTTTGCGCACAATGGAACGAAATGCTGGCCACTTCTGCACCTTCCTTATGATGGGTTTCGGATGGGACTGTTGTGATACATAGGGTTTTTTATGGGCTGATTTTTGGAAGTAGATCACCCGGCCTTTCTTCCTAGTTTGTCTTAGTCTGGAAGCTCTGCTGAAACCTGTTAAGCATCAAAGCAACACGCAAGCCTCCACCGATGTACTGGTGGCTGTGCATGGGGTGTATTGGTTGGGAATCGAACCTGGGCCTCCTGCATGGAAGGTGAGAATTTTACCACTAAATGGCCAACGCTCCCTCCAAAATCTTTAGGTGGTTCAAAAATCTTATGAGAACAGGATTTTCCTGGTGTTTGCATGTATCTGTGTGGAGGGCCTGTGACCATCCATCATTTGAGACCTCAGAGAAGTTTAGCCTCACCAGGCCAGGTGAGAGCCTTGATCTGCTGAAGTAGTCAAACCAGCTAATAAGCGTGAAGGTGCTTTTGAAAAGCACAGGACCCTGAGCCTGTTTGGGGACTTCAGTTACACAAACACATCTTGCCTGGTCAGGCTGGGGCCTGGCTGAGCAAGGTCTACGGGGCTGCTTTATATTTACTTACTGTGTTTGCTTATTTTTAAATAAACATTAACTGAGCATCTACTATTTACCAAACATTGTCTTAGGCCTGTGCACAGTCATTATCCTTTTGCATCAGGCTTCTATTTAATTAGGGTTTTGTTTGGTGAGAGGACTGGAGCTACAGGGTTAAAATAATCATAGACTTCTCTTCTTCCCTTCTTAGCTTTTCAGATTTTATTTCCCAGGAGATGGTGTTCAGTTGTTTGATTTTACGATTTACGATGATGGAGGGTTTTTTTTTTTTTTACATTAAATGCTTGCCAAAGAGGTGTGTTCTACTGAGGGTATACATCAGGCTGGAATGAGTCTGCGGCGAAGGCTGTTCCACCAGGGGGAGGGGACAGCAACATTAATAAACTGAGATCACAGAGGAGAAGGGGGTGGGGAGCCCAGGGCCTTTGTTGGAAAGATATTAATAGGGATAATGCCTACATTCTTAGCTGAAGAAACTATTTGATCTCCTGAGCATAGCTCTGATGTCTCTTATGATATGTATTAAATGCAAAACCCCCTCCACTCAGAAAGTCATTTGTCAAATCAAGCAGACTACAAAGTCCGGAGCCTCATAAAAAAAGCCAGGCGTGGCATGTCCGTCAGCAGCTGTACGGAGATGGAGGAAAGGGGCCTGGGGAAGCCTCCGTAGAATGGGGACCTGCCTAGCCAGCTTAGCGTGTCGGTGTATGGTCTGTTGAGGTACACGGTTTTGTTGGTCATGAGTCCGAGGTGGGGAAGTAATTAACCTGACATTAATACAGTGCCTATAATGTGCTTGAGAGAGGCACTTTTAAATCTGTTTTTTTCATCTAATTTGGACAATGATCTGATCAGCTAAGGGGCATGACTCCTTTTTAAGAATGGAGTAGGGTTAGGGGGAACTGCTTGGTGGTGCAAATACTTAAGCGCTGGACTACTAACCAGAAGGTTGGCGGTTCAAACTCATCCAGAGGCACCTTGGAAGTAAGGCCTGATGATTTGCTTCTGAAAGGTCACAGCCTTGAAAACCCTATGGTGCACAGTTCCGCTCTGCACACACGAGATTACCTTGGGTTGGAATTGACTCGAGGGCAAGTTACAACAGCATGGTTAGGGGAGAAGGGAAAGGAAGGGAAGGAGTGGGTAGAGATGAGCCTCAAGCTACGCTTATGGGCCACTCTAACCTAAGACCAAGCAGAGAAAATGGATGATTTTTCACTGTATTTGGGGTAGGGGGTGTGCTTCTAAAAGAAGATCTTTCTGGTCAAAGTATCTCCCATGTTGGACTAAAGTCGCTAATGAATCAGATTTTAAGCATGAGCCATGGACTCCAGGATCCCTCTGTTAAAATTTCCCCAAAATCCTCTGCGAGAGAAGCAAAGTCCCCCTGGCATCAGCATGTGGTCAATTATCAGACTAGCGGAAAACTTGGAGGTTGGTTCCATTGAAAGAAATGGGCAGCCAAAGCTTGCATGGGTGTATCTCACCTCTGCCCACCACCCAGGCATCAGCACAGACCAAGTGTCCTACCTTGGACCTGTAGAATCTTTGTTTTGTTCTCTGCATGTGATGTTCTGGCCGTAGGTGACAACAGCATATTGGTCACGTTTCCTCACCTGGAAAATGGGGAGGTTGGTGGAGGGTGTTGATAATTTATAGGATGCTGCTCTGGCCAGGGCCATTTGCTGTCTCTGGAATGGCCCTGACTGTCGGAGGAGAGATGCTTCACAACCAACTGGGCAAAGAGGGTTTTAGGAAAACCAGACAAGAACAAAAAGAGAGCATCACCTGGGGCTGGAAAGGGAAAAGCAAAAGATGAACAGGGATCTTGTAACTGTGACCACGTGCATGGAGCAAGGGAAACAGTCATGGCCAGGATTTCTCAAGTGTTTCTTAGGCTTTGTGTGAAGAGCTTTTTATGCAATATCTGATTCTATCCTCAAAATTACCATTTGAAGAAGATACAATTGTTATTCACATTTTGCAAATGAAGAAACAAAAAATCCAGCTGTCAAGTCGACTCTCACTCATGGTGACCCCGTGTGTGACAGAGAAGAACTGTGTTCCATAGGGTTTTCAATGGCTGATTTTTTGGAAGTAGACTGCCAGGCCTTTCTTCTGAGGTGCCGCTGGGTGGACTCCAACCTGCGGCCTTTTGGTTAGCAGTCAAGTGATAACAATTTGCACCACCCAGGGACTCCTTCGGACTAGGTCCAAAAGATTTTCTAGGCCCTAGAATGAAGAAAGAAATACGATCAGTTACATGTTCACTGGGACCGTAAGATCTGAACAAACTGGTAGCTTCAGAGAAACATAAATATGTCTGGTATTGAGATCAGAAAAAAAATGTCTGTCATGAGATAACATGGATGATCCACTATCATAAAGCAACACAACTTTCAAACCATATTATACCAAAGTGTATACACCCAAATGAGCACTGGCTGTTATGGAGCTCCCTGGCCCTTCATACACGCACGCAATATTCATGGCAAAATAACTGGAATTCCAGGAGGGAGGTGGCTCTTTACTTCCAGTGATGGAAAGGGGGCTCTGGCGCATACAAGGAAATGCACCCTTCCTGGAAATGGCAGCAGACTTTTCCAATGACACAGCCACAGTTGGAAAAGGAAATATCCTCAGTAGTAGCAAATTGTCATCTTGGAAAAAACTGTTTTAATTTTTGGAAGTAGAGTCAGACTCATTGAAATAAAGTAAATGTTTAAATTAAGATTCAGAGGCAGAAATGATAAGGCTGATTTTCTTGTACGGCCCATAAATCAACCCAATTTCTTGAGTGGACTTCCAAAAATCATTTGGCAGCAAGCCTTGGAATGAATGTATACGGCTTCCTGAGATGACAGCTTTGGGAATAGTGTTTATTTGTAGGAAAGGTTTTGGCGTATCGGTAAAAAAATCAGTTGTGTTATCTTAAGGGTCTTATTTCCCCAGTTAAAATATAAGACCCTGAGGGCCAGGGGCTCAGAGTGGATGCACAGCTTAACCTTGGTTGGTGTGAGTAGTACTTGATTCGGCCCTCCCTTCCCCGCCAGCTCCTTGCCCCTCTCAGAGTCTTCCCCTCCAACACCAACTCCATTCTCTGATGCTCTGAACAAAATCCTTGGAAGCACCCCAACTCTTCTTTTTGCCACTGTTATAGACTGAATTAGCCCTGGTGATGCTGTGATTAGGTGTTAGGCTGCTAACCAAAAGGTCGGCAGTTTGAATCCACCAGCCGCTCCTTGGAAACCCTATGGGGCAGTTCTACTCTGTTCTTGTGGGTTGCTACGAGTCGGATTTGATTCAATGTCAATGGATTTAGTTTTTTTTTTTTTTCTATTGTAGTTTGAATTGTGTCCCCTAAAAATATGTTTTGGAATCCTAACTCCTATGCCTGTGGATGTAATCCCATCTGGGAATAGGGTTTTCTTTGTTATGTTAATAAGGCCATATCGTTGTAGTGTTTTAAGCCAGTTACTTTTGAGATATAAAAGTTGCAGATCAGGCCCAGGAGCAAGGAAGCACAAATAGGGAAAGACTGATGCCATGTGGAGATTACCAAGGAACTGAGGAAGAAAAACTGAAAGAGACAAAGATTTTCCTCCAGAGGGGACTGAGAGAGACTTCCTCTAAAGTCAGTGCCCTGAATTTGAACTCCTAGCCTCCTAACTGTGAGAAAATAAATTTGTTTGCTAAAGCTACCCACTGTGGTATTCTGTTACAGCAGCACTAAGAAACTGAGACAGCCACCCTCCACATCCAATCTCTCAATAAATCCTGTTGGCTGCACCTTTAAAATATACCCCAAATAAGGATACTTCCCACAACTGCCATTGTTTCCATCCACATCCACACTATCACCATCTCTAGTCTGGATAATTGCAGTGGCCTCCTTACTGGCCTCTCTGTCTCCACCTTTGGCCCTGTGGTCTATTACACACCTGTTGTTGTTGTTAGGAGCCGTTGAGTCGATTCTGACTCATAGCTACCCTATGCACAACAGAACAAAACACTGCCCGGTCCTGTGTCATCCTCATAATTTTTGCTGTGCTTGAGCCCATTGTGGCAACCACTGTGTCAATTCATCTCGTTGAAGGTCTTCCTATTTTTCGCTGACTCTCTACTTTACCAAGCATGATGTCCTTCTCCAGGGACTGGTCTCACCTGATAACATGTCCAAAGTACATGAGATGAAGTCTCACCATCCTTGCATCTAAGGAGCATTCTGGTTCTACTTCTTCCAAGACAGATTTGTTCGTTCTTTTGGCAGTCCATGGGATATTCAATATTCTTCACCCACACCTAGTAGCCATTTAAGAAGCAGATCAAATCTCATCACTCGTCTGTTCAAAATCCTTCATTGGTTTCCGTGGTAGGCAGACTAATGGTCCACAAAGATGTATGTGGACTAATCCCTGGAACCTGTGCATATGTGACCCCATATGGCAACAAAGACTTTGACAATTGGTTAAGGGTACAGACCTTGAAATGAGGAAACTATCCTGGATTACTTGGATGGGCCCAATCTAATTACACGACTTTCTAAAAGTAGAGAACCTTTCAAGGGTGAGGTCAGAGAGAGAGATAAAGTTAGAAGAAGGATCAGGGAAATATGATGTGAGAAGGACTTGACCTTTTGTTGCTGGCTTTGAAGATACAGAAAAAGAGGTCATGAGCCAAGGAATGTGAGTGGCCTCTAGAAGCTAGAAAAGACAAGTAAATGGAATCTTCCCTAGAGCCTCCAGAAGGAATGCCATCCTGCTGTCACCTTGATTTTAACCCAGTGAGGCCCTTGTTCAACTTCTGGCTTCTAGAACTGTAAGATAATAAGTTTGTGTTTTAAGCCACTGAATTTGTGGTAATTTGTTATAGCAGCAATATGAAACTAATACAGTTTCTCAGTCACTTAGGTTAAATCCAAAGTTTTTATAATGGCCTTAAAGGACCTCTGTGATCTATTCCCCATTATCTCTGTGACTTCATCCCTTCTACTTCCCCTCTTACTTGCCCTACTCCAGTTACCCTGGCCTCCTTGCTCTTTTTCTGAACAAGCCAAGAGGGCTTTTGCTTCAGGTGTTTGCAGTCTGTTTCCTCATTCTGTGGTGCTGTTACCCCAGAGAACCACATGCATTCATTCAGTCTCTGCTCAATGCTTGAATGTCACCTTGCTAGAGAGAGGCCTTTTCACAGCACCTTACTAAAAACGGCATCCCCTGTTGGGTGTTATTTTCTGCCCTCTTTCCTCAGTGGTAGAATTATCCTTTTCCACGTGGGAGACCGAGGCTCAATTCTCAGCTAATGCACTTCACGTGTAGCCATCATTGTCTGTCAGTGGAGACTTGCCTCTTGCTAGGATGTTGAACAGGATTCAGTGGACAATAGAGCTTCCAGACTAAAACAGATTAGGAAAGAAGGCCGTGTGATCTGAAAATCAACCAGTGAAAGTCCTGCGGATCACAACCATCGGATCTACAACCAAATCATGGGGATAAAGCAGAACTGGGCAGCATTTTGTTTCATTGAGTGTGGGGTCACCATGAGTTGGGGGCTGACTTAATGCCAGCCAGCGACAACTCTTATCCTGCTTTGCTCTTCTTCGTAGAAGAAGTACTAAGGGCTCATAGTATGTACTCCCACCTGACACACACACAGACATACACTCACAAATACTTTTATGTTAGTTGGTTTTTGTTTGGTTATTGTCTGAATCACCCATTGGAAAGTAAGCTCCAAGAAGACAGGGGCTGGCACCTGATTTTTATCTCTGGTATATCCCAGTGCCTAGAATATGGTACACAGAAGTTGCTCAATAAATATTTATAAAATTAGTGAAGAAAAAATGGCCAACAGGTATTTGTCATTTGCTATAAACCGTTTGCTGTAAAATGCTGATAGTTGCTAGCTTTAGTTGGACGTAAAATTAGCACTCAAAAATAAATGCCCCAAATGGAGGATTCTTTTTGGATAATTTTTATTCTTACCATTGTTCTTTTCTTTACATTATGATAAGAACTAGCTGTTTGAATCCAAAGCCCAGAGAACGAATAATATTACCCCTGTTCCTGCAAGCTACCTGGATGACTACTCTCCTTAGCAACCCAGGGCTGAAGGATCCAGGACAGCTCTCCCTACCTAGCCTGGTGACCTTGGGCAAACCCCTCTGGGCCTTCATTTCCTCCTCTGTAAAGTGGAGGAGCACTGGACTAGACGACCATTCCTTGGGCCTCTCCTACCTCTAATATCATCAGCACCCACTGATCCTATGACTATTTGGCTTGTTCATGATGGTTAACTGTAAGGAGGTTTGGGCACCATTTCTCTGACTGCCTTTGGAAACAGATGATCCATTGTGCTTGGGCTCTGGACTTGCTCCAGATTCCCAGGAGGGTTGTTTCCCCCTGAGATGAGAAAGCACAGGTGGAGTGTGGGTGTGTGTCATCATGAGAAGACAGGAGAGGTGGAGCTTGAGGTGGAGATGAAACAAACAATGCAGGGAGCCCAGGGGAGGAAGGACAGGGAAGAGAAACACATCATGACACATAAAAGATTCTTAAGCTCTTAGAAAACATCTTGAATCTGACTGAAGGAGGGAGGTAGGTAGCCAAGTTAGGAAGTAGTTTGGGAGCCTGAATTTTTAACTGACTTCTTTAGACAACTATTTGGAAAAATCTAGTAAAAGTGAAGCTATGCATAAACTATGTCCCAGTCATTCCACTCCTAGTATTTATAACCTAAAGAAACTCTTAGATGTGTGTAGCAAGAGATAAGAATATTCATGGTACCACTATTAGTTATAGTATAGGAGGGAACAACCCACTCTCCTTTGATAGCAGAAGGTATAAATAAATGGTGGTACATTTATACAATGGAATACTATATAGCAGTGGAAGTGAATATATTTTTTTCATCATATCAACACAGATGAATCTCCCAAGTTGCAGAAGAACATGTGTATTATGAACTCATTTATATAAAGTTCAGATTCATGCAGAACTCAGTAATATGTCATTGCATATATTTATGTACCTACACACAGGAGCCCTGGTGGCTCAAACCACCATCTTCTCCGTAGGAGAAAGATGTGGCAGTCTGCTTTCCTAAGGATTTACAGCCATAGAAACCCAATGGGGAAGTTTTACTCTACCTACAGTGTTGCCGTGAGTCAGAATTGACTCGATGGCAATGGGTTTATGTACATACACATATAGTAAAACTACTGAGAAAAAAGCAAGGTTTAAAAACGTAAAACTCAGGAGAGTCGTTACCCTGGAGAGGGGAGATAAAGACACACAGGTGGATGCTAAAGGATTCATAATGTTCTACATTTTTGGCTGTCTGTTGGGGATGTGAGTTTTGTTTTATTATTCTTAATACCTTCTATATATGTTCCACCACTCATCTATGAGTTCGTTATACTGTAGTGGCTTTCATATGGCTATGATGCTGGAAGCAATCCCACCAATATCTCAAATACCAGCATGTGTACCCAATGGTGGACAAGTTTCAGTGGAGCTTCCGGATTAAGACAGACTAGGAAGAAAGGCCTGGCAATCTACCTGCAAAAATTAACCAATAAAAACCTTATGAATCACAACAGAACATTGTTGGTCTTGCTAGCCTCGGACACAGCATTAGGAGGGATCAACAGCTGGAGGAAGACACCATGTTTGGTGAAGTAGGCTGCCAGTGAGGGTGAGGGAGACCCACAGTGAGATGGATTGGCACAATAGTCACAATGATGGACTTGAACATGCTAGCAATTATGAGGATGATACAGAACCTGGCAATGTTTCGTTCTGTTGTACATAAGCTTACCATGAGTTGGAGTCAATTCTATGGCAGCTATCTATCTATATATGTTATTTACATTATTATGTATATGAAATATTTCACCATTAAAAGAAGATTAATTAAAGCAATGAAACAAAATAAAATATAAGCTAAACTGGACAGAAATCTAGGCTTTACCCTTTATTAACTAGAATCTGAGCAAGGCTCCTACCCTGTGACTAATGGTATCTCCTCATTGGAAGCTAAGGAGAAAACCAGGAATCGAATGAGGAGGTCCTGTATACAGCATGTGTTCAGCAATAGGGAGTGATGATGATGATATTGATGAAGATGAAGGTGAGTGAAGAACCTCTAAGAGCAATTAAAATGATTTTATCCTACCTAAAATGATGGTAAGTATTTCAAAATGTTCAATAGTAATAATTAACCTGAATATGAAGCTTTGGAGTTTGCAAGCTCTGTCTCTTTCTTGGAGTCCACAACTCCTTGAGGAAAGTGAGAGGAGATAAATTTGCTAAAAAAAAAAAAAAAAAAAAAGTGGACTAAAAGAATAAATTGAAAATTTAACCATTACAATAAAAAATTACAATGGGAGATGTTAAATCCGATGCTCTCTAGATCAAGTAGAGCACAAGTCAGTAAAGCTATAGGGAATTTGGAAACCCTGGTGGCATAGTGGTTAAGAGCTGTGGCTCCTAACCAAAAGGTCGACAGTTCAAACCTACCAGGTGTTCCTTGGAAATCCTATGGGGCAGTTCTACTCTGTCTTTTAGTGTCCCTATCAGTCGGCATCAACTCGACAGCAATAGGTCGAGTATAAAGTATTTTAATATACCAGCGAACCAGATCTGACTGGTGGACATATAGGGAGCCTTGTATCCTATAATTGGGGAATACATATTCTTTCCAAGTGTACACATTGCATAAAAAGATATAAATATGTACACACATATTAGGCAATAAGGCATGCATTACCAAATTAAAAAAAAAATCGGGAACATACAGATCATGTTTTCTGACCACAATGCAATTGAGTTATAACAAAAAGATCACCTAAACATACACATGCATGCATGCATGCAAACAAACACACATAAACACACGCCCACACACATTTGGAAATTTAAGCATACTTCTAAATAACTCATGGACCAAAGGGGGAAAAAATAATGGAAAATCTAGCAGAGATGGTTTAAAAGTTATAAGTGTCTTGTACTCTTTGATAAGCTTGGACTAGCCTTGACTATGGTAAGTTTGGGCTGGACACAACTATGTGGGTGATGTTTGTCTTTGGTCCTTGCCTTCCCCGATTCATTTCTCCTTTCCAGGCTTTAATCAACTGCCTGTTTTCTTCATGCCAATGCATTTATTGCTTTTCTCCCCGTCACTCCTTTTTGTGACACAAAAATTCCCAGCTAATAGTCAAGGGTGGAAGAGAACACATGTTTTTTGAAGGCTGGCTATGTGCCAGAGCTGGGTCCTGGGTATCCAATGAATGAGACACAGTCCTTACCCATGAAAAGCTCCCAGTCAAAAGGGAGAAAGAAATATTATATTTATATACAATCGTGGGACCCACCACCTCTCTGTCCATTTGTCATACTATGGTGACTTGTGTGTTGCTGT
Organism: Elephas maximus indicus; assembly: GCF_024166365.1. Taxonomy (NCBI): domain Eukaryota; kingdom Metazoa; phylum Chordata; class Mammalia; order Proboscidea; family Elephantidae; genus Elephas; species Elephas maximus. Next base: position 110,372,575 of record NC_064819.1, read on the forward strand.
GATGCTGGAAGTTATGCCACTGGTATTTCAAATACCAGCAGGGTCACCCAAGGTGGACAGACTTCAGTGGAGCTTCCAGACAGACAAGGAAGAAAAGCCTAGTGATCTACTTTCAAAAAGTAGCCAATGAAAACACTATGGATCAAAGAATATTGTCCAAGACTTTAACTTGATTACTTTGGGTGTGTGATCAGGTAGGACTGATGCTGGAGAAGGACATCATGTTTGGCAAAGTGGAGTGCCAGCCAGGCAAAGGAAACCCTCAATGAGAAGGATTGACACAATGGCTAAAACAATGGACTCAAACATACCAATGATCATGACCATGTTATACATGGTGTCATCATGAATCAGAGCCAACTCGATGGCCTTGAACAACAATAACAATCATGGGACTGGGCGATAAGTGTCTTTGTGGAGGTCTCCATGGAGAGTCCTTGGAATGAAGAGGACAGGATTGAGTGCACATGGAGGGAGTGGGGTGAAATGTAGAAACTTGGCACATGGAGAAAAAACCTCAGGTGGACCTTGAAGGGTTGTGTGGAGCTCTTCAGGAACAGAAATGGAGGAAGGACGAATGGAACAGCAGAGAAAAGACAGATGTGGAAGAACCTGGTTAGTCAGGGAAACACTGAGGAGCCTGGCATGAAGCGTAGCTCACTGGGGATGTGGCTGAGGGCGGTGAAAGGCCGCTATCTCCCTGCAGGTGCTGAAACATGAAAGACCTAGAATTTGCATGTAAGGAGATTGAGGCTAGTCCACGGGAGAATGGGAGTTAGCAAAGGTTTTTAGGCAGGGAAGTGACGAAGACTGATGTGGGTTTTTTAAAAAGCAGTTGCTGGCAGAGGAGAAGATGAATGGGCGGGAGGAGAGAGCAGCTCAGGGCAGCCAACAAGGAGGCTGCTGGATGGCCGGGGTGAGAGGTGATGAAAGCATGATAAATGGATTCTAAGATGTTGGAGACTGATACTCAGTGTGTTATCCTTACCAGGAATGTTTATGTTTTGACAGGGGACACTACCTTAACCCAAAGGAATAAAACACTAAAGGTGGTAATCCCTTGTATTGTGAAAAGCCAAAGGCAGACAGGCTTTTGGGTAAGGGGCTTAAAGGGGACCTTAGGGGTCCTTTAAGTAGGTACCATGTAGGCGGGATGGCTACACTGTCTTCTAAGGTGTCCTTGCTTGTGGTCAACATAAATCTTAGTCCATGTTGCATTGTTAGTGTTATGAAAAGAATTGTGGCTAAAACTGTATAAAAATATAATTCGACTAGATTTGAAAAGGAAAAGGAAAGTCCTTTCTCCACCTAGGCCATCCAAGACACAGGCTAAACCTTAGCCAATCGGTCCCACAGAGCACTTACTCTCACCTAGCTGGTCAGTGTGATGACATAGTGGGTGGGAACCTAGGCCCGGGGCCAGTCTGGAGGGTAGGAGGCTCTTCTGCCAAATCAGTCCTGGCACAGAAACTGCTGCAGGGCTGCCAATGTGTTGGGAGCCACAGGGCTGGGGGAGAGGCCGGAGCGGGGGCTCCATGGGGGGAGAGACTCACACTCAGGGAAGCTCCTACAGGGTCTTTGGGTCTGGGATCAGGACTCTTGCTGAAACAGCTTCTCCAATCCTGAGCATCCTGGCTCCTGCTTGAGTGGTCAGAGAAGGTGTTTGGTATCCATAGTGATAAAGCTAATGAAAAGAGTGATCCTTTCCACATTTAAAGATGATGTATATTTATCTTCACCCCACAGGACTGGGTGGAGTTCTTTCTGTTTTGGCGGGCATGAGTTTCCCTGAGCCACTCACACTGTCACTTGGCCCCTTGCCATCTACATAGGCAATCAAGTTAGCTGACTGAGGTTGGGGGGAAGGAAGAGTCCATGGCTCAAGGCTATGACCTACCTGGGCCACCTGATAATCCCAAACTTGGCCTTGTGAGCATGACGTCTTGTACACGCTTGGCTCAGTTTTCCCTGGCTCCTTCCTAGACTGGCTTCTGCCACCTCTTCCCCATCCCTACATGTTTCTCTGAAGGCATAAATGAACAGGTGCACCCAGAGTCAACACAGCTCCAAGAACAGAGGAGCTCAGATTTTCCTAGGGCCTAATTTCATCAGAGGCTAGTGCTTCCAGCTGAGCTCTGGCACCAGCATCACGGATGCCCTACCAGGGCCCAAGCACTGCCAGGGCCTGAGTGTACTGGCAGCCCAGATGGTGATCCACAGGAGCCCAACTTCTTCCTGCAGCTGTCTTGGCTCTCGCTTGTGCCTACCCTTGTAAAAAACAGGCCTGTGGTCAATCAGATAAGCAGATGTGATGGGAGATGGATGGTCTGGGCAGGGAAGGGAGGGCTGGGGCCTGGCTGCTTCTCAGTCTCTGCTGTTTTCCTCACATCCTAACCCAAGACCACTGTGGTCCACAGTGGTCCAGCCAGTGGAAACTGGTGGTGGCTGGCACTTGGTTTTCCAGAAGGCTAGAACTTGGCCTGATGGAGACAGAAGCCAGCCACAATCATCTGCATACTTGGCTAACACGGAGGGGAGATAGAAGGTAGGTGGAAGATGAGCCCTAAAATTTGTAGTAGATAACTCTAGAAGCAGAGTCCCTGGGTGGTGCAAATGGGTAACACTCTTGGCTGTTAACCAAAAGGTTGGAGGTTCAAGTCTACCCAGAGGCACCGTGGCAGAAAGGCTTGGTGACCTTTTTTCTGGTAAAAAATAAGCCAATTGAAAACCTTATGGGGCACAGTTCTACTCTGACACACAAGAGATCACCATGAGTTGGAATCGATTTGATGGCAACTGGAAAAAAAAGATGGCAACATTTTTTGCTTACATGTTTGGAAACATGTTTCAGCTTGGCTAAGGGCTTGAGAACTTCTGTGAAGATTCTGGGGTGTTCTGGAATACTGATGGTCATTTGAACTCCAGCATTTTGTATCTTTTGTGAAGGGACTTTCAGAAGACATTCAGTCTCTAAAACCTGGTCCTGCCCCCAATTCAGCCCCCCTCACAGCCTTTAAACACCTTTTTCCTTTCTAACTTGGCCTGGGGCCAGAACAAGCCTAGGCAAAACGTGTGAGGAAGACAGCCTTGTGGGGAATCTTTTCCCAATCCCATCCAGGTTCGGAGGGGTAAGATTTCCTCCTCCTCTCCTCCTCACCTTCCCTAAGTGAGACTTCTTAGAATCTTTCACCGTTAGAGCCAGAGGAGCCCTGAGGAGAACACCGAGTCCTCGGTCTTCAATTTTTACATACCCTTGCCCTTTACTGAGAAGCCCAGCAATTTTATGCTGACCAAATCCTGACCCCTGACCCAGGACAGGGCCTATTTTTTTTTTTTTAATCACTAGCCAAGATTTTGTAGAGCTTTATATCTAGTGATGTGAATTATTAAAGTAGTTAAAAAAAATTCTGGATATAAAATTAAATTACAGTAAGGGATGTATTTCTATTAAAGTTCTCAGTCATGGGGGAGGGGGTTTCACTTGATCCTGAGGGCAGTGGATAATCATTTATGTAGCTCAGAATACAGGCAAAGCTCAGGGCTCAGTGACTTACACATTTTGTCATTTAATCCTCTCATCAATCTCTGTTGAGATTGAGAGCCCCATTTTACAGATAAGGAAACTGAGGCTTGGGGAGGCTAAGTGACTTGTCCCAAATTCCAGAGCTTAGAAGGGCAGAGGCAGGATTAGAAGTCATGCCTATTAGGCTTCAAAACCCACATGCTTTCCAAAGTGCCAGGTGGCTTGGGAGCTGTCATCTCTCATTATGGCATTTCTGGGTCTCTGTCTCACCATTTCCAGGTTAGTCCCATGTCCCCCAGTCCCTTTTCAGATGTAATGTTTGGCCCAAGTTCTCTCAGTAGGGCACCTCGTTTTGCTTGCAGTTCCCACCCCAGCACACAGTTGGGCCTGTTAAAAGCTTACCTATCCGTATGACTGAGCTTACTACCATGAAACCTCTTGAGACCTCTTCTGTCCTTTCTGTAAATGCAGACCTCATTCGGTTGTACCCCAATAACTCACTGCCTCCTACTGTCCACTGTGTCTCTAAGGTCCCCTGTATAGGTGTGGCCTTGGCTTAGGCTGTGCAACTTCTGCTTCCAACTTAGGGGTTCATCCTGCAGACCTTAGCATTCACCCTCACCAGCACTTTGGGAAGCATCCAGGGCTGGGAGAAAGGGGAAACACGTCAGGAAGAGGAGGGCAATGCCCTAGAGTGGAATAAGTTTTAGCCAAGAAGTGATGTTGGTCAGGGGCCACCAGAGCCTCAATCCCTGAGATTCCTGGTATAAGGAAGAGACAAAATAGAAGAGTTGTTGGATAGGTATCGTGAGGATGGTGAGAGGCGAGACAGAGGGTAGATACTGTGTTTGTGCCTCAGCTGTCACTCCTCATGGTGGGTGACCGAGGAGCTGTGTGCATAAGGGGAAATTTTTTCTACCATTGCACAGCAGTGACATTTTTTTTTTCCTAATCTAGAGACAGCTGGGGCTGAAGCTCAGAGCCTCACAGAAGACCTGCCATCTGGTCTGCCCCTTTAAAAGCCTGAGGGATTTCATGTCCTAGAGCAGAGCAGAGGGGCAGAGAAGTAGTCTGGTAAGTAAGACTCTTAATAAATTCTCTCTTCCTCTGTTCCCATGCCCACTTGTTGGGTAACGTCATGTAACCTCTTGCCCACCAGACATAGTTCATCTGCAAGGGACCTGCTGACCTATAAGGCGGGCAGAGCAACAACATGGAATGTATCCAGCAACAACCATGTTCATCACGGGAGACCCAGTGGTGAACAAGACCCAGCTGGTTCCTGTTATGGATTGAACTGTGCCCCTTTCCCTGTCCCGTGTATGACAAAGTCCTAACCTCTGGCACCTATGATCGTGACTGTCTTAGTTACCTTTACCATAAATAACAGACAAGTGGGTGGCTTTAAAAAACAGGCACTTATTTTCTTACAATTCTGGAGGCTACAAGTCCAAAACAGGGTCTTGGCCTCATCTAATCTTTCTGCGGTCTTCTCTCCTAGTTTCTGATGTCCGTTGTCTATCCTTGGTGCTCCTTTGCTTCTAGATGGGTCTTTGCATGGCATCTGTCTCCCCCTAAGGTGAGTTTCTGTGTCTCTTCTGCTCTTTTGATAATTTAGGAATGATTAGGTTTAAGATTCATCTTATTCTGGGATGACCCCATTAAAATAACAAAAACTTCTATTTCCAAACAGGATCATATTTCTAGGTATAGGCAGTCCCTGGGTTATAAACGTCTGACTTATATACAACCTGTAGTTTCGAACCAACCCCCCGCAAAGCCTATTATGTTAAAAATTTGAGGTACTAACAATGATTTGTAATAACAAACAGGTGCACATCAAAATGTAACTATTATTATTAGTGTATTATTATGTTAAAGATGTTTTAGTGTACCTGGAAGTGTTTCTTTAATGATTTTTATGCATGGAAAGTACACTATATACTATATATTAAGACAAACATTTGACTAACTGACGTTAGAAACAAATCGTACCTGTTTCGCCTTACATACAAATTTGACTTAAAGACAGGTTTAGTAATGAAACTCGCTTGTAATCCAGGGACTGCCTGTACAGGAGTTAAAGATTTCAACACATATTTTTGGGGGACAGAATTCAATTCCTTTGAGTGACCTTGTTTGGAAATAGGGTCTTTGAAGATGTTATCAGTTAACATGAGGTCATACCAGAGTGGTGTTGTTGTTAGGTGCCATCAAGTCAGTTCTGACTCATAGCGACCCTATAGGACAGAGTAGAACTGCCCCATAGGGCTTCCAAGGAGAGACTGGTGGATTTGAACTGCCGACCTTTTGGTTAGCAGCTGAGCTCCTAACCATTGCACTACCAGTGCTCCCATATCAGAGTAGGTGGGTCTTAATTCAACATGAGTGGTGTCCTATAAAAGAGAAGAAACAGAAATACGGACAGGGGGAAGATGGTCATGTGAGGATGGAGTTATGCTGCAGCTGCAAGCTAAGGACTGCCTGGGGCTACAAGAAGCTGAGAGAGACGGGAAAAGGCCTTTCCCTAGGGCCTTTGAAGAGAACATAGCTCTGCCAACATCTCAAATTCAGACTACTGGCCTCCGGAACTGAGGGAGAGTAAGTTTCTGTTGTTTAAAGCCACCCATCTTGTGGTACTTCTTACGGCAGCCCTAGGAAACTAATACAATCCTCTTCCTCTAGAAACATACTTGCTACATCTGTGACATTAGTGTCTTAGCCTTTCTGAACCTTAGCTTGTTTACTTACCTGTTCACGTTGTTAGCTGCCATTGAGTCAGCTTTGACTCATGGCAACCCCATTTACAACAGAACTAAAAGTTACCTGGTCCGCCATCTTCACGATTGTTGGTGTGCTCAAGTCCACTGTTGCAGCCACTGTATTCTGAGTGCCTTCTAACCTAGGTGGCTCATCTCCTGGCACTGTGATAGATAATATTCTAATTTTTGGAAGTAGATAGCCAGGTCTTTCTAGTCTGTCTTAGTCTGGAAGTATTGCTGAAGCCTATTTACCATAGATGACTCTGCTGGTATTTGAAATACTGGTAGCATAGCTTCCAGCATCACAGCAACATGCAAGCCACCACAGTATGACAGGCTGACAGACAGTGGTGGAAGCTGATAGCAGGTGATATGAAAGTGAGCATGGACGTGGAAGAAAGTGCAGACAGGAAGAAAAAACAAGAACCAAACTTTTAAAAGATCTGTTTGTATGTTCATTTATTTATATTATCCATCTTCCTTCCCAGGTAGCATGTAAGGTGGCTAAAGTGACCAGGAGATAAACAGGGATGTATGCAGTGTGATACAGTGAAAAAGGCATAGCTTGAACACTGGCCAATCCAAATCCTCTACCTTTTATTAGCACTGTGATCTGAGACCAGTTAACTTAACCTCCCCGAGCCTCAATTTTTCTCAACTATAAGATAATGATTGTTGTAAGGATTAGATACAATGTATATAAAGTGTCCAGCAGAGTGGCTGCCTGACTGCCTGGTGTATAGTAGGTTTCAAGTGAACGTAACCCTTTATTATGTCATTTTAGACCAAAAAGGAAAGGAGAGAAGGAATATCACCATCATCACCATTATCGATATCATCATCATCATTACCGTCATCACCGTCACCATCATCACCGTCTCCATCACCATCATCATAATCATCCTCACCTGCATTATCCTCATTGTCACTAATGTTTATTGAGTCCTCGCTATGAATCAGGCAGGCACTCTTCCAAGTTCCTTACATGTATCAACTCATGTAATCCTTACAACCCCAGGAAATAGGAACATAAGGAAAGAGAAGCATAGAGAGGTTAAGTAGCCCATCCGAGATCACATGCCTGGGATGTGGAGGACCTGAGATAGGCTTCATCAGTTGTGTAAGGTGAAGGCTCCTGCCTGAGCATAGCAAAAAAACAAAACCAAATCTGTTTCCGTCAAGTTGATTCTAACTCATAGCGACCCTATACAACAGAGTAGAATTGCCCCATAGGGTTTCCAAAGAGTGGCTGGTGGTTTCGAACTGCTGACCTTTTGGTTAGCAGAGCTCCTAACCACTGTGCCACTAGGGCTCCTGCCTGAGCATAGGGCCAACCTAATCCTACACATGCCCTGGGATATAATTAGATGAGAAGACCAGCAGCCTTTCTGCTGCCCGGGGTTGGAGAGAGAGCACAAGATGTGGCTCAGCTGCTTCCTAGTTGCAGGCCTTTTAAGATTTATTTCAATGTCATACCTAACAGATTGACAGAATGGATATGAGAGAATTCTAATCTACAAGGCAATATTCAGGCTAGAGGCATTACAATTACTGTTGGGAATAAAATATAACATCAGCAAGGAACTTGGACTTCAGAAAAATTTTAAGTCTCCTCTCTCCACAAGAAATGGTTCCTTCTGTTCCCCCCACCGACCCCTGCAGAACAATGCGGAACAAAGGAACCCCACCGATTCCCAATTCCCTCCTTATAGCCCATAGTTTGATGTCCTCAAGCGGGCCTGTCACCTTGCCCCAACAGCCACAGATGAGATGCAGCAAACTTACCACCCTTTGGCGCTTGTACTATTGGAAATAAACACACAGAGGAAATCTCTGGTGAAAATGCATGCAATGTTCCTTTAAAAAACACAGGCGCTTTCTAAGACAGCCATTTGACTTGGCCATGAGGCACTCATGGCTCCAAATTAAACAAGAGTGTTAGTGAATTGAGCCAATTCATCTGCTTTGACCCAATGTAAATGTACGCACCAGTGTGGCCATGGGTGTCTGTACAGCTAGGGAGTGTTTACACAGTGAAAACGGAGCCTGGACAGTCAGGATTTGATCCCTCCTTCCCACTTGGCCTCTGGTGCTCAGCAGATTCTGCCCTTTCTTGTTCTGAGGTGGAAATTCTCTGTATGGGGTGAGCTCGCTGCCTGGGAGTCCGATGCCCCAGCAAAGGAAACAATGAGCCTCTTGTGATGTTCTTTTCCTTCCTGAGTTTTGGGGCCATTGCCGGAAGTGTGGGCAACAGATAGCTAGGAACTGAAGAAAGAATTGGCAAAACGGGGCAGACTGAAATGCTCCTTTGCACCCAGCACAGGACCGTCCACTAGGAAATGTGTCATCTGTAAGTGGGGAGATTTGAAAACGGAACTTGCAATACATGAGCAAGGTGTAGATAATCTGTCAACTTTTATCACCGTCTTATTACAAGCCCATTTTACAGATGAGGATGCTAAGGTATAGAGTGGTTGAACAACTTGCCTAGAGCCACACAAGTAGCAGGGGCATATCTGGGAGCTCAGGGAATCTGGCTCCAGAGTAGATGATCTCAATTAGCTAGGTTTCCTCTTGTTGCCTCACTCTACGGAGTTGCCACAGTAAGAAAGTCAGTTTTGGCCCGCTATGAGAGCTGACTCTGCTATGTAATAGGTATGGACTTGGCAAGTTCATTCATTTTTCTGGGTCTCAGTTTCCTTCTCTGTAAAATGGAAGCAATATTCAGGTTACACATTCTTCAGGATTATACTAAAGAACAAATATGGAAAATGTATGTGAAAGAGGTATGCAAACTACGAAGGGGTAAGCAGTTAAGAATTACACGTTTATAGTGTTTTTTTGACTTAACAATGTGTTTCATTCATGCTACTTCACACCAACTCTTGGAGGCAAGTTTTATTAATCCCAGTTTCAATATGAGAAAATTGACATGCAAAGAGAGAATGTGACTTGCCCAGGGTCCAGGACTTAAACGAAAGTCTTCTGAATTCAAGCCTGAGACTCTTCTACATGACTCTTTTGTACTAATACAATACTGTGTTCACAGGGCATAGACCATATCTTGTTCTTCACTGAATTTTTAAGTCTCTTTGATCATATAGCACAGTACCTTGAACATGGAAAGAATTTTGTTAGGGTCCTGCCTTGACCAAATAAATAACGACTGGATGAAGAAGAGGCTTGCTTAACCAGAAACTTGGGGAAGTGCAAGCTCTGATTGAGTTTTCTGATGAATCTAGAATCATTCTAATACAAGGCATCAAAAAGACATCTAAAATGTTGCAGTTCACTTTTTCCCTCAGGAAGAGAGGTGTAATGCAAATAAGTGGATCTTTTTTGGTTGCCTAATTTTTAATGATCTTACAATGTCTCCTAGTCATGGAATTATGAAACTTTCAAGATGACAATGGATCTCAGAAATCATCTGATTCAATTTACTGCTCAGTGGATAGAGCCCTTCATCAGTATGAACCTCAATTGGTGGCTTGAGACCAGGTCAACTCATTCCTCTCTCTGTCACTTTTTACTGTTGAAATCAAATAAACTGGATTCAGGCACGAAACCATTCACAACTAATGTAACCTTGAACAAGTTCCTTAAGCCTTCTATGCCTCAGTTTCCTGATTTGTAAAAGCATGCTGTGACACCTTGCTTTTTTCGCTTAACCACACAACTGGGAGATTTTTCAATATCAATATACAGAATTGCTTAATTCTTTTAATGTGTGTGTATGTATGTATAAAATTATTTAATCAGTCCCCTATCAATATAGATTGTTTCCCATCTGTCTTAGCTATCTAGTGCTGCTATAACAGAAATACCACAAGTGGATGGCTTCAACAGAAGTTTCTTCTCTCACAGTCTAGTAGGCTAGATACAAGTCCAAATTCAGGGCATGTCAGCTCCAGGGGAAAGTTTTCTATCTCTGTTGGTTCTGGAGGAAGGTCCTTGTCATCAATCTTCCCCTGGTCTAGGAGCTCCTCAGGTTTAGGGAACCTGGGTTCAAAGGATGCATTCTGCTCCCAGCGCTGCTTTCTTCGTGGTATGAGGGCCCTGTCTCTCTGCTCGCTTCTCTCTTTTATAGCTCAAAAGAGATTGACTTAAAACACATCTTAATCCTGTAGATTGAGTCCTGCCTCATTAATATAACTGCCTCTAATCCTGCCTTATTAACATTATAGAGGTAGGATTAACAACACATAGGAAAATCACATGAGATAACAAAATAGTGAACCATCACATAATACTGGGATCATGGCCTAGCCAAATTGACACATATTTTGGGGGGGGACACAATTCAATCCCAAACACCATCTTCTGCAATTGCAAACACTCCTACAATAAATCTCCCTGAACAGAAATAAATAAAATAGTACCTACTTTGCAGATTATTGTTAAAAATAAATCAATTCATATAAACCACTTAGAACAATGCCTGGTACATAATAAGCACTCTATAAATGCTAAAAAAAAAAAAAAAAAAAATTTTTTTTTTTATTATTTTTATTTTTGCCAATTGAATAATTGGAATTATTGAAAGAGGAAACTCTGGAGTAATTGGAGGAGGAGACAAAGTGAGAAAACGTGCTAACCTGTTGAGGGAATGTTACAATTAGGTTTAGCACTGAGCAACAGTGTAAACAAGGCAGAAGTTTATTTACACCTTGTGTTCCTGAAGTTGATGGCCTCCAGGCCATCAGTCCAGGGTTGGAATGGCAGTCCATGGCATCAGGTATCCAAGCTCCTTCTATCCTGATCCTCCACTATGTGTGGCTTCTGTTTTCAAGGTTAACTCATGGTCTCAGATGGCTGCTGGAGCTCTAGCCATTTATATCTACATTCCAGATAGGGGAGAAGAAAAAGGCTGGGAGAAGGTAAGGGAGAGAGTGTATAACTTTGTTTTTAAGCCCACCTCCAGGAAGTTACACACGCTATTTTAACCTCACTGGCCAGAACTTGGAAACCCTGGTGGCGTAGTGGTTAAGTGCTATGGCTGCTGACCAAAGGGTTGGCAGTTCAAATCCACCAGGCGCTCCTTGGAAACTCTATGGGGCAGTTCTACTCTGTCCTATAGGGTCGCTATGAGTCGGAATCAACTCAATGGCACTGGGTTTGGTTTTTTTTGGTTGGCCAGAACTTAGTTACATGGTCTTGCTTAAACGTCAGAAAGGCTGGGAGACACAGATTTTTTTTTCTTTAATATTTTATTGTGTTTTTGGTGAAGGTTTACACAGAAGTTTAGGTTCCCATTCTACAGTTTCTACACAAGTTGTTCACCAGCATTGATTACATTCTTCCCAATGCCTGAACAGTCCCATTATTTCTGTTCTGGTTGTTTCGTTTCCATTAATCTAGTTTTCTTGGCCCTTTACATTCTCATCTTTGTTTTAAAGTAATTGTTGACTGTTTGGTCTCATATGGGTAATTTTTCAAAGGAGCGCAGTACTTAAAGGTGATATTCATTATTTTTGAGCCAATTTGATATTCAGCTACAAGGTGATCTCAGGGGTTAGTTTCAGTTCGATGATTGAAGAGTACCTCAGGGCAATAGTCTCAGGAAATATTCTAGCCTCAACCAGTCTGATAGGTCTGCTTTTTGTTTTTAGGGATTTGAGCTTCTGTTCCAGAATTTTCTCTTATTCTAACAGGTCCATCTATTATGGCCCTGATTAGAACAGTCAGTAGCTAGTTCTTCTGGTCTCAAGGCAGATGAGGCCGTGGTTCAGAAACGTAGTTTCAATCTGGAAGCCAGGTGCCCCACAAAAAAATCATGGACCTCAGTACTCTGGAAGAAAGGGAGAATAGATTTGGGGAAGGGCAGTCCTGCAACCTTTGCTTTGGTAATAGGGAGTCTTTTGGGCCAGGCTAAAAATTTTTGATCTATGCTGTAGGGCTCCTCATTGGAATGACCTCCTTCTTCCAAACCACTGCCTTCCTAGCAGGCCATTGCAGCAGGGTAGCGCTTCTCCCACCCCCACAATGAGGGTGCATGTTTGGTCACTCAGCCCTTGGGTTGACTTTGCAATAGTCTGAGATGTGCCCTTAAAGAGTCACTTATCATGTGCCGCTTGTGGAAACAGCTCCTGTGACTTATATTGCTAAACACTGGCTTGACTCAGTACTGAGCCTGGATCTGACCTTTAAAGCTGCTGTTTCTTCTAGAGTACAAATGATCCCCCATAGTATCTCACTAAGGCTCTTCTTCTAAAAATGTAATGCAGACATTCTGGTTGCTTGAAATGCCTGATAAATCACATATTCATTGATTGGGACATATCTGTACCCATCTGAAGTCCTTTCATTTTGGACCTGACCTCTTCTTCTCATTCCAGTAAGTGATCATTATCTAAAGTAGTTCCTTGTGCAGCAGGAACTTTGTCAGGATGCACGCTGATTAATTTTTTGGAAATCAAAGCAGCCTTGGAAGTAGTTGTTCTTCCTGCACGGTGGAGTATCTACATATTTTTCCCTCTCTCTGCCTCCTTCCCTCTGTCCTTCTATGTATTTGGAAATGCCATATAACAGGAGCAGAGGTGTTGGCCACGCTGTGACCTACATCCTGAGGCCAATACCTCAGAAGGGACAGGATCTTTGGGCCTAATGCGATAGGAATAAAAGATAGCCTCAGTAAGACAAAGGTAGGACTGAGGAGCACGGCTATAGTTACTGCCTCTGCTGAGAAGTCTTCTGTTTTTCAGAGAAGGTGAACACATTAGCATGAGGATATCTGCTGTCTGGGGCCAAACTGTGGAGTAGGTGGGATTGATTTTAACACCCTCCAGCTCCACTTCATAAGCCTCCTACTTCCTCTTGGGCATCTCCCAAGTCAGGGATGGACTTCATGCTCAGCCTCTTTATAATTTCTTCTTCTCTGTGCTTCTGCTCTATCCGTCCCAGTCCCCCTTGTGTGTCTAACAATCTCCAAGTCTCCCAAACATTTTTAAACCGCCCTATTACGCCCACTCTTCACTTATCGACATGGTTCGTTTCCAAGGGCTAGGTTGTTATGTGAAAATTGGCATTATGTGAAAACGGAGGATGACTACATCATTATATAACTACCAAATTACATCATTATATAACTGCCAAATTATGCCATTACATAACTGCCAAACCGCTGAGAATCATAGCCCACCTAGTTGACACATAACCTTAATCGTCACAGCCAATGTTACTCTCACCTTGTAACTTTGCATTTGTTATTGCCAGATGTATGTTGTGAATGAGCAAAATAGTCAGCTAGTGGACTTTTTACTATTGTGAATGTAAAATGTCAGATAATGAGATAGTTGATAAGTGAGGAGTAGTTGTACTAAACCTGTGGTACCCACTTAGCCCTTCATTGGGGGTTGGGCTAGTAATAAGATGAAGAAGTCTCTGCTAAAGTATTGGTTGGCTAACCAAGCTGGGAGAAACAATGTGATTCATATCAGTAAGATGAACATTAGGAATTAAAAAAATCATTAAAGGTCGAATCAAGTGCTTTGACAATAAATTATTTCATTAGGTAGGTGGTAGTGTGCCTGAGTGGTACAAGTGGTACAAGTGGCTGCTAACCTAAAGATTGGTGGTTTGAACTGATCCAACAGCTCTGCGGAAGAAAGACTTGGTGAACTGTTTCCATAAAAATTATAGGCAAGAAAACCCTACGGAGCAGTTCTACTCTGTGACACGGCTAACAGCAATAGTGTTATCCCCATTTTTTCATATAAGGAAGCTAAAACTCAGAGAGATGATCGACCCACCCAAGAACATATAGATAGTAAGATGTGGAGGTGGGGTTCAAACTCAGATATTCTGTTGATCAAGGCCCTCTACTCCAAGGGGGATTTCAGAAAGGGACAATGGGCCCATATTTGGGGGTAGATGGGTCTTTCAGGGTAGGACTGGCATTTCCCTCACAGGCTGGCTCTGATTTTCCGGATTTGACCCAAGCTCAGCTTAAGGATCAGCTACATATATGGTGGTTTAGGTTTAAAATTTGACTTGAACCTAGCTGCAAGGAAAGCTGATCAGGAATCACAGAATTCTGAGGTGAACCAGGTGCAAGTTTTGACAGGAGAATTTGGAATGAGGCTGGGGCAACGTTTCCACCTCTTTGTTCTCCTCGACTCAATCTGAAAGTACGTCAAATAATGTGGTCTCACCTCCGTTTAGTTTCTTTCAACCTGAAAGTCAGAGCTTCTCTCCAAAGGAGGGAAACCTGCCTGAACTGAAACTGAAATAAGTTAACCCAAGCCCCTGTGAACTGAAACTGTCGAATTTCACACAGCTCCCATTAGTTCATTTTTCTTTTCTCCCTCCCACCCCCACACCCCAAGTCATATTCATTCTGGGAACATATCAGATTTAGATCTTTTTCCAATTGCCAGGCTTACAAAACCATCCAGAAACCAAACTTATTTCCATAGTTAAAAGTTGGCTAAAAGCAGCAAGGAGTTATGCTTGCATTTTCTACTACTGGGTTTGACATGTTGGGTTAATCGAAAGGATTGTTCCATTCAGGGTAGAAGGACTTCTGCACAGAGGACTGGGCAAGTTCCCGGAATATCTGGGATATTGGAAAGTCTTTCAGGGATGGCAAGAAAATTTCTTCTTCCCTTCCTGTTCTCTCTGAACAGTTTCTTCCCTCTCATGAAAAGGCGGCTACTCTGATGGCCTTAACTTGTTGCCCACAAGTCGATTCCGATCATGGTGCCCCCATGTGCTTCAGAGTAGAACTGCACTCCAAAGGGTTTTCAGTAGTTGTAATCTTACAGAAGTAGATCACCAAGCCTCTCTTCCGTGGCACCACTGAGTGGATTCGAACCACCAACCTTTTGGTTAGTAGCCGAGACCAAACCTTTTGTACCACCCAAGGACCTCGGATGGACTTACCCTAATGCAGTTAAAGAAAGTGGCTGAGACAGAGTTTACTTAACCTTGGAAAAGCCAGTGGGTGACTATGGAGTGGGATTTGGGGATTTCCATACAGGGATTGCCTTCAAAATATCTTTCCCATAGTCCAAAAGACGTCACTTCTTCTTCGGTCTTCCTTATTCATTGTCCAGGTTTTGCAAGCATGTGAAATGATTGAAAACACCATGGCTTGGGTCAGGTGCTCCTTAGTCTTCAAAGTAACATCCTCACTTTTCAACACTTTAAAGAAGTCTTTTGCAGCAGATTTGCTCAATGCAATGTGTCTTTTGATTTATTTGCTGCTTCCGTGGGTGTTGATTGTGTATCCAAGTAAAATGAAATTCTTGACATCTTCCATCTTTTACCCATTTATCATGAGGTTGCTTATTGGTCCAGTTGTAAGGATTTTTGCTCTCTTTATGTTGAGATGTAATCCATACTGAAGGCTGTGGTCTTTGATTTTCATCAGTAACTGCTTCAAGCCCTCTTCACTTTCAGCAAACAAGGTTGTGTCATCTGCATAACGCAGGTTGTTCATGAGTCTTCCTCCAATCCTGATGCCCCGTTCTTCTTCATGTAGTCCAGCTTCTCAGATTATTTGCTCAGCATACAGATTGAATAGGTATGATGAAAAGATACAACCCTGATGCACATCTGTCCTGACTTTAAACCAATACACTATGGACTGCCAAAAGAATGAACGAATCTGTCCTGGAAGAAGTACAACCAGAATGTTCCTTAGAAGCAAGGATGGCGAGACTACATCTCACATACTTTGGACATGTTATCAGGAGAGATCAGTCCCTGGAGAAGGACATCATGCTTGGTAAAGTGGAGGGTCAGAGAAAAAGAGGAAGACCCTCAAGGAGATGGGTTGACACAGTGGCTGCAATAATGGGCTCAAGCATAACAATGATTTTGAGGATGGTGCAGGACCATGCAATGTTTCATTCTGTTGTACATAGGGGTCTCTATGAGTCAGAATTGACTCGACAGCACCTAACAACAACAACAACATAGCCCAAAATGCCCATTATAGGAGTTCCAAAGGAGGTCATTAATTCCAGGGTGTGCATTGAATATAGAAGACCTGCTCATAGTATGAGCAACCAACATGGGTAGAAAGAAATCATTTGACTGACTGCATAATATGTCAGATAAAAATGTTTTTGTCAGGTGAGTGGGTTACTTAATCACTTTTTACCTTATTTGAGTCCTTTTTCAATTCAGGGGGGAAGAGAAGGGATCTGAGGAAAGGTGGGGAACCCATGGATATGAATATTTATTGTGTCTGTTTTGCACAAGGAGCTGTCATGTATGTTATCTCAATTCATTTTCCCAGTAAATGTTTACCAATAGCTGTTCTGAAACTCAGAGACAAGCCCCAGGCCATCTTTTTAGAAAGTGGCTGAGTTGGGATTCAATCCCATTGCTCTGGCTCTAAAATCTATACTCTTTCCATTACCTCAGTACTCTCTTTCTAAACGAAGAGATTTTCAAGACCACCTAGGATAATCTATGCGTCTTATAGAAGAGCAAGCTGAGGCCAGAAATGAGGCAAAGTGAATCTGGCATAGTGAATGCTGGAATAATTTGTGAATAAGACTCTCTGCAGACGTGGATTAAAAATATCATTGTCTAGGTGGTTATAAATGGAGTCCCTGGGTGGCACACATGGTTAAATGCTCAGCTACTAACCAAATAGTGGGCCGTTAAAATCCACCCAGAGGCACCTTGGAAGAGTCTAGGTTATCTACTTCTGAAAGATCACAGCCATGGAAAACCTATGCAGCACAGTTTTACTCTGACACACATGGGATCACCATAAGTAGGTGTCATCTGGAAGGTAACTGGTTTGTTTTTTTTTTCAGGTGGTTGTAGCATGTAGCCAGAGATGAGAACCACCTGCTAAAACTCGCTAAGTGTCCTTTTATGAACCTCTCCGCTTTTAAACTCACCTTAAGCTAAAGAAAAGTTTTTGAAGTTAACTTGATCATAATTTCAACTGTGAATTAAGACCTTGG
This sequence comes from Elephas maximus indicus, assembly GCF_024166365.1. Lineage (NCBI taxonomy): Eukaryota > Metazoa > Chordata > Mammalia > Proboscidea > Elephantidae > Elephas > Elephas maximus. Next base: position 110,389,785 of record NC_064819.1, read on the forward strand.
CTTTGCCAGGTGACATCTGTAGAATTTCAGCAGGCTAGCTGGGCTCTAGTTGGATGGATATTTCTCCTTGGCTGTAACCCACGTTCTACCTAATACAAGTGTAAGTCAAAGTGCATTATGGTGAGGGAGGAATTCTACTATAAGTACCCTTCTGACCCTGAGATTATGTAATTTAGTATGTGTTTATGCATATTATATCACACACATATGTTTCAGCATAAAATAGAGATACATGTATAACATTTAACTGAAATGATTACTGGCTTTTCTTTTATTCTTTTTCAGAGTCAATGATTTCAAAGAAATGTGACATTATTTCTGGGGAGAGATTTCTTGCCTCTTCCACACTCTCCAGCCCTGGTGAAAATCTTGCTCAGAACAATAAGTCTTCTGTGAAACACTCTCCACAGAAAGTTTTAGAAATAAATCTTCCCCTCTCACCACTCAAGGCGAAGTCAAACCGAGGTGAGTGTAGGGGATTTGGAAGGATTGGCACTCAAAGGAAGAGAGAAAAGTGTCCTGGAAGCAGAAGAGGTCAAGGGAGGGCCCTGCATTCTCTTTGTGGGCCTTGAGCCAGTCATAACTCTGACAACTGCTCCGTGACACCACATGGGTATGAGTTAAGGCAAAAGAGAATAAAAAGCCTCCCCTTAATAAATCCTCAGCTCTTACCTTTTATGCTCCGTTAGTGGAGAATCATAATAGTGTGAAAGGGAACTTAAGGCCCCAATTGTCTTGACCTCTTCGCTTTACGGGTAAGAGAAGAACCACAGAATGTGTGCTCGAACGAGGCGACTTGTTCAAACTCCATGACCAATCTGTAGCAAGTTCTAGGCTTGACTGAGGCTCTGAGGTGGGCCCAGAAGACAGGGAGCAGGGCCCTAAGTATGGTATCTCAGAAACACCTCTATACTGTCTGGCTGCTCACGTTCGTTTTGATGAAATCATTTGTTCTCTACTGTTTGGACTAGAAATAGGGAGGAAGAGCCAGCTGGGTTGATGAATATCCTTTGTAAATTAAGATAGGATCACAAATAACAACTACAGTTGAATCTTGCTATTCCCAGTAGTGAGGTAAATGGTTAATGCGCTTGGCTGCTAACTGAAAGGTTAGCAGTTCAAGCTCACCCAGAGGTACCTCAGAAGAAAGGCCTGGGGATCTACTTCTGAAAAAGCAGCCATTGAAAATCCTGTGGAGCACAGTTCTACTCTGACACACGTAGGGTCACCATGAGTCGGAATCAACTTGACCGCAGCTGCCATAGTCTACAAAATCCCTGTGAACACTGAATTAGCGAACACTGAACCACCACTCCTAGAGGAAATACAGGGTTAGGTTCCTGGGAGCCTCTGGTCACATTTTCATCAACTGATCAATACATAACCTTGCTTTATGTGTGTTTCTGTTTAAAGGCACTTTAATATACATTATTGATTCATTAACATTGAACTCACGGCCAACAGTACAGTAACTCTTGCCTGAATGAAGTTTATCTCCGTACTTTCTCTTTAAGGCAAATCACAATCTTCTCGTGCTTAGGAGCACTAGACGGCACTTCACCGCTACACTTGGGGGCCATTTTAAACAGGAACGTCACCAACAAAAGACACAACAATGAGAAACACGTGGCACTAAATGGACTAATACAAAGACATTCGCTTACAATATGAGAGCTGAAACAATAGGCAGAGCTTGGCCTTGTTTGACCTCAACTGGGAATGCCCTCTTGATGGGACTCCAATTTTTTGTTGCTCTGCACATGATTGTGAATGACTGTGAATGTGAGGCAAGTATTGACTTTGGGGTTACAAATACATCTTAGCGAGTAGGCGAATTTGCGAATATGGAATAATTCATGAGTAATAAGGACTGACTGTATTTAATTATTAAAGTCATCTTCTCAATGAGGCCTTATTACCTTGTCACCTGATTGAGTTGCCCTTGCACCCAGCTCACCCCTGACCCTCTCACCACTCTCCTTTCCCGTTTAGTCACAGCATGAGTCATCTTATTTATCATGTTTATTTCCACCTGTTCACTTGTAAGGTCCTGTGGTCAGGATCTTTGTTTTGTTCTCAGGTACAGCCCAAGGCTCTGGAACGTAGTAGGGGCTCAGTCAATATCTGTGGAATAAAAGAATGAAAGAGCACTCACTGTGTGACCTAAGTGTTTCCATGGTGGTTTCATCTATTATTATCCCTACTCCATACTGAAGAAACCCAGCATAAAGAATTTAAACACACAATCGCGAGAAGCTGTCTGATCAGCTTGATGGTTTGATGGTTTAGTCCAGCAAAGGTCACTGGCAAAGGCAAGCCAGCGGTTGGGGCATCCACCCTTGCTTCCCATTCCTGGGTCCTCTGTGGTCATGGCTTGGGCTTCCAGAAATTTCTTTGAAGGAGAAGCCCTGTTCTCTGAGGTTCCTTGAGGCACTTTCTGGCCTTGCTGTGGGTTCCTGCAACATGAAGTTCCAAACAGAGGCATTTGCTAATTTCCTTAAGAAAGCTCCAGGAAGTCTTGTCCTTGGGTAAAAGCTGTTCACAGTAGGTGAGAAAAAGAGAAGTTTTCAGACATACTTGGAGGTTTCATTTTCAGTGTTGTGTGGAGCTAACAAACAAACCTATCTGACTTGGCTCTCCTTCCCTTGTCCCTCTGGTCCCAACCCCTGCCTCTCCTCTTTTCCAGATTCATGCTAATGCTTTGGTTAACTTTATCCCCTCCTGTGTTATTGTTGTTGTACCACATATTAATGTGGGGCTTCTGTGGCCGAGATGAGTACGGTTGAGTTACAGCAACGAGCTACAAGCTGAAGGAAAGTGCTGCGGTTTTTGCCTGGTCCGGTCCCAGATATACACCCGCACATCTGGACAGGAGATCATGTGACAGCTTGGAAAGCCAGAAACATATCCTGGATACCATAAAAAATGGGTTCTGTTAAATTAAAAAGGCTTTAAGCACTGGCTCAGCTCGTTTAGGGTCTTTATTTCTCTATTTCATTGTTCTGGAAGGTGTTGTAAGATTTGTGATGGCTACTTAATTTAATATTGTGAACCCATGGTATTGTGAATTTAATACTGTAAACCCATGGTATTGTCCATTTGTTTTCCTGTTTTTCTGAGGTCCAGCCAGCCCGTCCTCACTTCTGCGACTTAAGGCATGACTTGTTGATTTTGAGATCAGGACTTGGTATCCTGGTAATAAACATTCTACAATAAAATAATGCCCCCCTTCCACTTGGCAACCCCTCCCTTGGGTTTCCTTCTCAAGAAAACCTGCAAAACCCCTGACCAAAGCCTGCCTCCTTTTTGCTATCTTTAAGAAGCAGCCTGTAGGTAGTAATCTTTAAAATACTATCGGTAAAGATAAATATCATAGGTCTCTTTGTGTAGAAATCAGAACAGATTGGAAATGAAAGAATTTCTTGAGATGAACTAATGTTAAAAACCAAAGTATGGTTAGGACTCAATTCCTACTACTCAGAAAAAAAAAAAAAAAAACTTTTTTCTTACGCACATAAAACATTCTTGCGTTGCCCACTGGACATATCTTTCTCCCTGATTTACCAAGATTGCAGAAACCGGGATTAAACAAAGCTCCCATTCCAAAACCAAAAATCTGTTTTCTCAAACTATCGAAGGGAGAATGGCTTTGGACGCAAGCATATGATAAAAAGACAAGATAGGAAATAGTGCCTCCTTTCTGATTTAAGAAGACTAAGCAGCCAATGAGGCTGAGTGTTTTCTCCTGGCCTACACATTACCTGCTGGTGATGGCTTGCCTTTTAATTTTGGCAAAGGTAATAGAAACAATACTGGGAAAATATCACCAGCTTTGAGATTTTAAAAATACGTGAAATCATCTATCTTAACGTATTAATTCGTTCAGTACTTGTCTTCCCCCCATTAGGCTTTCAGCTCCCTATGAGCTTGTTTGTCTTGCTCACTGATGTGCCCTTGGTGCTTAGAAGGTCTCACGTCGCTGCTTCCGAGAATCATGTTGTATATCTCTGTTTGCCCTCTAGATCCACTCCCTGCCCATTTCCACCCTGCTCTGTGTCCCCCAGGCTGGCTTGTATGAACTGTGCCAGTGGACTCCCTCATCCTCTGGCTTTCCTTTGGATACAGCCAATGGAGGCACCAGGACGTAAATCAGCATACTGCAAGAGAGAGAGAGGTTGGGGTATTTATTCTCTCAGCTTCCTCCCTGACAAGTTGCAGTGGTTTGGCTGAGACCCTCCACTGTAGCCACAGCTCCTGTCAGGCCCAGGGATGGTGACGGCTCCCCTCTGTTTCTAGTCCCAAAGGACTGCACTATCCCTTGTAATAGTCCTGTCGTTAAACTCTCACACTATTACTCCATTTGAGGTGGTGTCTATTTCCTGCTGGGATCCCGATTGATAAAATTAAGATTTACTGCATGAACAAATAAATGAGACTTTTTCGTGGTAATTCATGCTTCTGGATAACTGCAGTAAGTTTTGTCCAGAGTTATTTCCTCCCAGTCTTTTCTTTAGAGATGTAGTTGTCACCATTAGCTCAACACTCAATGCGTGTGCTGGAGTTGTGTTCCCTCAGTAAAAACCTGTCCTAACGCCGCCCTTATTTGGTTTCTCTTGTCATCAGTCGTATGAACAAACAAAGCAGCCTGGTACGTTTAGAAAGGTCCATTGTTGAAGCACTTTACCTCCTCATCCATTCATTAATTCATTTGTTTATTCATCGTTCAATAAACACTTGGTAAACCCCTACTGTGTGCCATGGAGATCCTGGTGGCGTAGTGGTTAAGAGCTACGGCTGCTAACCAAAAGGTCGGCAGTTTGAATCTACCAGGCACTTCCTGGAAACGCTATGGACTATAGGACTCTACTCTGTCCTATAGGATTGCTATGAGTTGGAACTGACTTGAGGGTAACAGGTTTGGTTTTTCAGTGTGCCGTGGTTATAGGGATGGCAATTTTATTTCATCTTGCACGCGCCTGTAAGTGAGTGTTGGTAGATTCATAGAACATGGCCTTGCAGAGAGTTCTGGAGCAGTCTGAGATTCGTGGGAAAATGTGCCAAGATCAAGTAGTGATGTCTGCCATGGATAGAGCAATGGAAGCACATGTGGCCAGTATTTGCCATCCCTGTATTAGATGCTACTGAGTGAGCAAAAACAAAACAAAACAAAAACTAAGATTATTTTAGCCTCCACTTTTGCAGTTTTAAGTCTAAACTTCATGCTTGCTCAAGATATACAATATCTTATAATATACAATAACCACCACCCCACCCCCTACACCAAACCCATTGCCACTGAGTTGATTCTGACTCATAGCGACCCTATATAACAGAGTAGAAATGTCCCACAGGGTTTCCAAGGTGTGGCTGGTAGATTCGAACTGCCGACCTTTTGGTTAGCAGCTGAGCTTTTAACCACCACGCCACCAGGGCTCCACCCCACCCAGGCACCTATTTTCATTATTTACATTAGAGATTATATTTGCTGGATTACAAAACACTAATTAAATTGAAAGTTTTTCATCTACTTTCCTGGAATGTAAATCATGGACTGCAATGACTAGACAGTCTCCCAAGTGAAGATCCACGAGCTGGTTTTTACCACTGTTGGGTAATTGTCACAGCTATCAACCAGGGATCAGGGGCATCTGTTCTGAAAACCTTTCTCTCCAGGCCTCTGTCTTGGGTTTTCTTAATAAGGGAACACACCTCAGGAAATTACTGTCCATAAACTTTTCATTCTCAGTCACCTCGAATAGTCACTTTTGGTTCTATATTCAGGTCAGTTCACAAGATTCACTGAATTTGACATGCAGATTTCCTTGAATTAGACATCCTGTGTCCTGGGCACACACTCCTTCTGGGGTCAGCTTTCCTGACAGCCCTGGTTTGGTACCTAATCCTCTTCTCGAACCCTGGTTCTTTTCCACAACCTAGCTGGGTTGTTGTTAGCTGCCTTTGAATCAATTCCAACTCATGACGACCTTATGTATAACAGAACGAGATGTTTCCCAGTCCTGAATTATCCTCACAATGGCCAGCACGTTAAAGTCTGTCCTTGCCTCTATCGTACCAGTCCATCTCACCAAGGGTCTCCCCAGGCCTCATTGACCTCTGCTTCACCAGACGCAGTATCCTTCTCCTACAATTGATCCCTCCTGATGATGTGTCCAAAGCAAGCAAGTTGGACAATGTTCCGTTGTGATTCATAAGTTTTCACTGCCTAATGTTTGGAAGTAGATTGCCAGATCTTTCTTCCTACTCTGTCTTAGTCTGGAAGCTCAGCTGAAACCTGCTCGCCATGGTGACTCAGCTGGTATTTGAAATACCAGTGTCATAGCTTCCAGCATCATAGCAACATGCAAGCCTCCATCCATAGTAGGGCAAACTGACAGATGAGTAGTGGACCTAGCTGGGTAGCCTTGAGCAAATCATTTACCCTCTCTGGCCCTTCCTCTGACAGTAGGCGATTAGATAATAAGAACTAAAATTTATTGGACACTTGCCTTGTGCCAGTCCCTGTTCTAAATGCTTTATATTAGGGGTCGGCAAGCTTTTTCTGTAAAGATCCAGGTAGTAAATGGTTTTAGATTTGCGGGCCATATGGTCTCATTGAAGCTACTCAACTCTGTCATTGCAGCTCCGAAGCAACTGTAGACAATGTATAAACAAATGGGTGTTCCATTAAAACTTTATTGCAAAGGTAGGCCTACCTACCCACCCTACCTGTTGTTGTCTAGTCGATTCTGACTCATAGCGACCCTATAAGACAGAGTAGGGCCGCCCCATAGGGTTTCCAAGGCTGTAGTCTTTGCAGAAGCAGACTACCATGTCTTTCAGCTGCCCAAAATAGGCAGTGAGCTCAATTTGGCCAACAGTCTGCCGTCTGCCACTTTATTTGAATTACCACCATTTAACTTGTATGAAAATTCCATGATGTAGTTACTAGTTAACTTGACTAAGTCACTTTCAGAGGTCACCCAGCTAAGAAGTATTAAAGCCAGAATTCAAGCTAAGTCTAGTGGCCTGGTTTTTACTCCACCCTTGTTCTGAGCTTCTAAAAGCACCAAGCACTGTCTTAGTCATCTAGTGCTGCTATAACAGAAATTCTACAAGTGGGTGGCTTTAACAAACAGAAGTTTATTCTCTCACAGTCTAGTAGGCTAGAAGTCCAAATTCAGGGCGTGTCAGCTCTAGTGGAAGGCTTTCTCTTTTGGCTATGGAGGAACGTCCTTGTTATCAATCTTCCTCTGGGCTAGGAGTCTCTTTGCGGAGGAACGTTGGATCCAAAGGACACCCTTTGCTCCTGGCCTGCTTAATTGATGGTGTGAGGTTCCCCCTCTCTGCTCCCTTCGATTTCCTTTGATAAAAGGCAGTGCAGGCCACGCCCCAGGGAAGCTCCCTTTATATTGGATCAGGGATGTGACTTTAGTAAGGGTGTTACAATCCCATCTGTAGTGGATTGAATTATGTCCCCCCCCAAAATGTGTGTATCAACTTGGTTAGGCCATGATTCCCAGTATTCTGTGGTTGTCCTCCATTTTGTGATTGTAATTTTATGTTAAAGAGGATTAGGGTGGGATTGCAATACTTTTACCTGGTCACATCCCTGATCCAATGTAAAGGGAGTTTCCCTGGGGCGTGGCCTGCACCACCTTTTATCTCTCAAGAGATAAAAGGAAAGGGAAGCAAGCAGAGAGTTGGGGGCCTCATACCACCAAGAATGCAGCACTGGGAGCAGAGTGCGTCCTTTGGCCCAGGGTCCCTGCACCTGACAAGCTCCTCAACCACAGGAAGATTGAGGACAAGGACCTTCCTCCAGAGCCAACAGAGAGATAAAGCCTCCTGCTGGAGCTGACAGGCCCAGAATTTGGACTTTTAGCTTCTTTTTCTGTGAGAAAATAAACTTCTCTTTGTTGAAGCCATCCACTTGTGGTATTTGTTACAGCGGCGCTGAATAACTAAGACACCACCTAATCCTCTTTAACATATCTCATCTTGCCACATTAACCGTAGGCAGAGATTAGGATTTACAACACATAGGAAATTATAATCACAAAATAGAGGACAAGCACATAATAGTGGGAATCATGGCCTAACCAAGTTGACACATATTTTTGGAGGGCGCAATTCAACCCATGACACCCACTTCTCCCTGAGCAGGCCCCTCCTGGGGCTCCCAGCCTCCCAGCCCAAGTCTAACCAACTCTCTCTTCTCCTCCTTTCCCTCTCTCAGGAAGGTCACCGTTCTCAGGAATTCATCTTCTCTTAACTCACAGCCTGTCCTCAGCACCGAATTTGGCATCAACCCCAGCAAGACCTAAATCCTCTTACATTCTGATTATTAAGTCTTCTGCCAGATGGGGGTTTCTCTCCGTCTACATACAATTGGAGTGAAATCACCACTTGAAACCAAAGAGCTCATATTTGAATAATGTCTGTTTAATAAATAGGTTGGCGATCCTGTGGTTTTGAGTTTGAACCTTGGTTCCACTGTTAATTTGCCGTATGACCCTAGGCATATCAAAATCTCTTGGTTTCTTATCTATCAATGGTGATTAAAATAAATAAATAAATAAATAGATAAATCATACATTTGTTGTGGACTTGCTAATAAAAGCATTATGTAGCTACGGAGATATGAATGCCGAGCCAGACCTTATTCTTTTTTACGCGGCTTTTCTGAGAATAAGTTGCTAGAAAAGTGAGTGTGATTTCGATGTTCTGTGACTTTCCTTACCTCATTTGAGAGATGGCTGTTGAAGTATTTTACTCACTATTGGTTGGTATTGTGTGCTTGTGTTTGGTGGTCCCTCCAGGCCAGGTGGGTGAATGGAGAGCCACAAGGACAAGACTTCATCTCATGGTCTGTGTACAGAGCCCAGCACAGGGTGAGTGGATTCAAACTGCTATCCTTTTGGTTAGCAGACAAGGTCTTAACCACTACCCCACCAGGGTTTCCATCTTAATGCTTATGAGATAAAAATCTGGCCCAAAGTAACTTTTCCATCCTTTTCTTTCTCTATTTCTCCCTTTTTTCAAACCCTCCTCTCTAACCAGATGGATTGTCTTTGTATCCTTTGAATCCCCACTTCTTTGACACATGGCAATTCCATACTCCCCATAACACAATCCCCTCCCGCCTTCCTCAGTGGTCATTTACTAAGTCCTACCTTCCTTCACTTTGAGGACTAAGGTGCACCTGATCCACACCATGATATTTTCAATTGACTCATATGCGTGTGACAGCTCGACAATGAATAAGAAAGACTGAAGAAGTATTGACGCTTTTGAATTATGGTGTTGGTGAAGAATATTGAATATATCATGGACTTCCAGAAGAACTAACAGGTCTGTCCTGGAAGAAGTACAGCCAGAATGCTCCTTAGAAGCTAGGATGGCAAGATTTTGTCTCAAGTACTTTGGACATGTTATGAGAAGGGACCAGTCCCTGGAGAAGGGCATCTTGCTTAGTAGAGGGTCAGTAAAAAAGAGGAAGACCCTCAGTGAGATGGATTGACATGGTGGCTGCAACAATGGGTTCAAACCTAGTAACGATTGTGTGGATGGTAAAGGACTGGACAGTGTTTAGTTCTGTTGTACATAGGGTCGCTATGAGTCGGATCTGACTTGACAGGACCTAAGGACAACACACACCTTCAGAACCAGGTCATGTCTTACCTCTCCAAAAGCCTCCTTGGGTGATCCTTCATCAAATTACAACATGTAGTCAATCCTACAGGCAAGCAAGAAGGAGAAAGTCAAAGCTCTCCCAATCTCTCACTTCAATCTTTTCTTCTAAAGTCCTTCCCTAGGTTCCAGCTCTAAGACTTCTCTCCAAACTAACCTGTACTTTCTCTCACCAAGAAATTGTCTATAAGCCATCCAATACTACCTTGGTTCATCCAAGTCTTACTCATCCTGCAGAATCATTCCTCCGAGGATCCCTGCCTGACCCCTCTTATGGGAAGAGATTTGACCCTTCCCTCCTCTCAAGTGTCCTCCATTTATTGACTGTGGTTTTTACGTAATAAAAACAAGACAAATCAAACAAACCTTTGTCTGTATATCCATCATGTTTCATAACTTGACTTAAAGTTTTTTTAAGGGCGGGGAACATGCTCTGTGACTCTTCCTATCCACAGTGTCCTGTAGATATTCAATAGATACACATTTCTTGGTCTAAGATCACATGCTTACTTGTATGCCTGGTTCAGTGGAAGATGAGAGGCTTCTATTCTTGTTGCCTGAAGTCTTTCTCCTACCCTGTTGTCAGAGTGATCACCCTAAAACTTACCTCTGTGTCACTTCCCTGCTTAGAGCTGCTGCCTGGCTCCTCATGGCCATACAATAAAATCTGAGCTCCTTAGCAGAGCCCTTTCCATATCCCTGTGTTTTAGTTGTCTACTGCTGTGTAACATGAACTTAACTACTTTAAACAACTCACATTTATTATAGCATAGTTTCTGTGGGTTAGGAGACTGGGCAGGGCTTAGCTTGGTTCCCTGCTTCCCAGTCTCCCTAAGCTACAATCAAGGTTGGGTGCTGTGGTCTCATCAGAGGCTCAACTTTGAAAGGACTCACTTTCTAGTTCACACAGATTGTTAGTGGAATTTATTTCCTCGTAATTGTGGAACGGAGGCTGCCCTCAGTTACTAGAGGCCTTGCACAGTTCCTTGCCACATGGGTTTCCACTTCCTTCATGGCAGCCTGCTTTATTACAGCCAGCAAGGGGAAGAGAGACTTCAGGGCAAGTCTTCTAGGAATCTAGTAATGGAATTTTGGGGTGACACCCATCATCTTTGCCATATTCCATTGGTTAGAAGTAAGTCATATGTCCTGCCCACTCTCAAAGGGAGGGGACCATACAAGGACATGAACACAAGGAGGCAGGACTCATGGGGACCACTTTAGGATCAGTCCACCACAGCTGTATCTTTTTCCTCTGCTTCTGAAAAATGGACTCCAGCAATACCAGATCCTTTCTATTTCTGTATATTTATCATGTGCTTTCAGATCTCTGTGGAATTTCATATGCTTTATTTCTGACTGAAATATTCTCCCCTACTTCGCCTCCTCTAGTAATTCTTCTCCAAGGTCTTCTGCCTTAGAGTAAGGTAATCATTTCATTCTCTGTTCTTTGGACCCATATCTGTGGTTATGCTCATCTGGTAATGGAGTACCTCCCTTGTATAGCTCTGCCTTCTTAGACTGTAATTTCCTTGAGGAGTATTTGTCTTCATTTCTGTATCTCCAGTGCTCACATTTAACATTTAATTAATGAACCTGGAGAATGAGTGGAAGGTGGCTTATGTAATGGGGAATGGTCATTAATCTAAAATAGATATCTGCAACCTTTTTGTTCTCATAGCCCCTAAATAAACTTGGGAAAGCTATTTACCCTCTCAAATATCTTTGATTCAATATCTATATCAGTCAGCTTTTAGTAGCTTATGCTGTTGTAACGATCATCCCTCAAAGTTTTATTTCTTGTTTACCTTATACTTTGGCTGCAGGTTGGCTGTTGTTCTGCTCCACGTGTCGTCTTCTTTTCAGGATTCAGGCTGAAGGAACACCATCTATTTGGGACACACAATTCTTATGGCAAGGAGCCCTGGTGGTGCAGTAGTTAAGTGATTGGCTGCTAACCAGGTCAGCAGTTTGAACCCACCAGCCACTCCACAGGAGAAAGATGTGGCAGTCTGCTTCCATAAAGATTTACAGCCTTTGAAGCAGTTCTGTTCTGTCCTATAGGGTTTCTATGAGTAGGAATTGACTGGATGGCAATGGGTTTATTTTCATGGCAGAGGGAGAAGAGACTTCTGGCAGAACATGTGATGACTCTGAAAGCCCCTGTGCGGCTCTGACTCACCTCACTTACTTCTCACATTCCACGAGCCAAAGAGGTTCTGTGGTCAAGTCTGAGTCAAGTTTATTCCTCTTCTAGGGATGGCAGCAAATAATTGGAAACAAAATGCCATCTGTCATGACATCTAAAAAATTTTAATCATAAGTTTAATCGTTGCAGAGGTCGTAATTTCTGGCATATTTTATATGTGCTTTAAATATATCTTTTGTCATAACCTTAGAAGTCAGTTTGTGGAAATATTCAGCCATAAACCCATGTGACAAAGGTGGTACACATGGTCAAACAAATCAATCAGATTAGACTTAGGTTTTGCAGGAAAAAAAAAAAATCGAGCTTAGTTTTTCAATTAAAGTACACTTGATAATGTATCTCCGTGGCAACCATCCCACTTCTAATTCCTAGATAGGTAGATGGATGCACAGTTAAAGGCACAGAGCTCTGCCAGAAATTGGTTTTCCAGAAGAAATAAGGCTCTGCCCCCTTCAATATTTTTTGTCACTGTTGTTTTTGCTTTGCTGTTAATGGACTTCTTTCAGGAGCCATGCGTTCCTTGTTGCTTTGTTTGCTGCCCCAGAGGTTTTTATACACCACGGTAATGCCCTAAAGCAAGATTTGGATGGGCAAGAAATATGCCATATTTGGTCAAGTAGGAAAATAGTGACTCTGAAAAAGGTATGGAAAAGCAGGAGTAGCATGTTGGAGGAACTGATTTTAAGAGCATTTATGGAAGTTAAAGACCTGGAAAATGATTCTCTTGAATTACTCATGACTATGTAATCCCTGGAAACCCTGGTAGCATAGTGGTTAAGTGCTATGGCTGCTAACCAAAGGGTCAGCAGTTCAAATCTGCGAGGTGCTCCTTGGAAACTCTTTGGGGCAGTTCTACTCTGTCCTATATGGTCACTATGAGTCGGAATCGACTCGATGGCACTGGGTTTGGTTTTTGGTATGCAATCCCTGGAAAGCCTTTGGGTCCCTATGGTGGGGAAGATTATTGATGATTATTGTCTGATACGGGATGTTTTAAGTGTAGGTGGGAGTGAAAACTAAGTGGAAGGAGCATATTAGAAATGGCCCCAATGAAAAAAGGAGCTACAGAAAAGAAAGTGGGGTAAAAGCCTTAAAACTTAGAGAAAAAGTGTGAAATTTGAGAAGTTAAAGCTTTCTCTGACTGAAGATGACTAGAGAAAAGATACTAAGCTTGCTTCTCCAGGAGAGAAGGAGAAACGTGCCATGGGGTTGGATAAGGAAAGAGAATTTGGGAGTGCATCCCAGGATGAGAGGTGAGCATAAGAGAAAAGAATACTGGGCCTCAGCCCCTATGGGATGAATACATTTGTGCCCAGTTGAGGAAACATCACGTATATGTTCTCTCCAGTTGATCTCAGAGGAAGTTTCAGGAATCATTGATTTCATCTGCTCATAACCAGCATGATTAATACCCCCTTCAGGAGTCTCTCTCTCTCTCTCACACATACACACACACACTCTTTTTCTCTCTCATACACACACTTTCTTATTAATGAACCCTGCATGCCTTGTACAAGAAACAGATCGCAAAACTCTGGAAATGCTTTTCTACGACATTTCCTGGCTCTGCTCCCACCACTTCATCACTCACCACCCACCACTTCTTTTCCTTATTTTCTTCACCTTTTCTTCCTCTTTCTTCTCCTTTTCACTTTTTTCTGCCCCTTTCCTGATCCTCCATTGTATTCCCATCCTCATCACCGAAGACTTTCCTCTGCCTAAATTTTAGTCAGCAACTAACGCTGACTTTGAAGAAATGAACATATTCTATACTCCACGTCAGAAAAGCTCAGGAAGGTTTTTACCTTGGAAAGAGCATCTTTGTTGGGAAAATGAATCAGGGAGCTAAAGCTGCTCAATATGGCACACCACCAAAGGGCTTGCTTAGGGTGGTTAAGCAAATCTATATTTCTATATTTACTGTTAAAAAATTAACATGTTTGCATAAAATTGTAGGAGGCTAGAAGGAGAAAGAAACTTAGAAATCATCTATTCCAAAAGGCTCATTTTACAAAAGAGGAAACAGGCCAGAAAGGGAAAAGAGTTGTCCAAAGTCACATAAGAATGGAGATTTTCCACCATATAGTCTATTATATGGAGCTCTGATGGCCCAGTGGTTAAAAGCCCGGCTGCTGATCAAAAGGTTGGCAGTTCAAATCCACCAGCTGCTCCTTGGAAAGCCTATGGGGCAGTCCATTATTTATCAGAACCCCTGGTGGTGAAGTGGTTAAAGTGCTCAGCTGCTAACTGAAAGGTCGGTGGTTTGAACCCACCAGCCACTCCACAGAGAAAGATGTGGCAGTTTGCTTCAGTAAAGATTTATAGCCTTGGAAACCCTGTGGGGCAGTTCTACTGTGTCATGAAGGGTCACTATAAATGAGGGAAGTTGGGACCCACATACAATGAACGGAGAAGAAATCCATTTATAAACATGCACAGGTGAGACAATGCATGGATAGGTACACAGTAATATATATAGCTAATATAGTAGACATAAACACTCTGTTCTTTATCTCCCCCCTCTCTTTGTATCTAAGAGCAGGATACCTAAGTTAATTCAAGAATTCATCGTCCCATTCATAACCAAGTGGTCACATTTTAAGTTAAATTGGAAGGGATTTGGAGCTGCATAGAGACAGCGATTTGTATCTGAGCAGGCTTCTGCAGGTTCCTGAGCAGGCATCTTCAACTGGTGCAAAAAACCAAAATAAACTTGCTTTTAGGATTATCCGACAGGTTCTGTTCCCCTAGGAAGCACTTGGCTGCAAGTTAGAACTGGGTTCTAATTCAGTCCTGCCACTGGTTTTCTCTGAATTGCTTTGGACAATCCTTCCTCCTCTGGGTCTCTGTTTTGGGTGTTTTAAAGTAAAAAAATTCTTCGTAGGGTAGTTATGAGAAGCGAATGAGATGATGGATACAAAAGCACGTGATTAGCGATTACGTGCTGCAATACTATGCAATACTATAAGGGGTTTTAAATTTTGGTGCACTTTCCATTTCCATGGACAATTGAGAGTTGTCTCTTTAGAGGTGAGTGATGTCCTCACAGCACTCTGTCTCACTGTGCTTCGATCTGCCAAGTGTCTCCCCATCAGAGGCTTCTCTGACTAACCCCTTCTCCACCTAGAGTGCCACAGTGTTGCTAGCCTCCTAACCGGTTTTATTTTTAACACTTACAATCCCCTAACTTATTAAAAAAAAATGACATATTTATTCATTTATTATCTTTTTCCCCACCTGAATATAAATGCCATGAGAACTGAAACCTGGGCAGTTTCATTTACTGCTTTTTTCCCAGGGCTTAAAACAAACAGCGACTGGTATACTGTGGACGTTCAATAGACATTTGTTGATGAATGAGTGGACATGAGACCTCTTGAGGGTTTTTTTTTTCCAAACGTAATTTTTCCTTTGTTGTGTTAATTATATATGTAACAAAACATTTTACATTCCAACACTCTCTACATGTACAATTCGGTGACATTAGTTATGTTCACCATGTTGTTCAACCATCACCCTTATCCATTCTCAAATTACGTATATAACACAGTGTCCCCTCTTAAGAGAATTTGATGCAGCAGATGTGGCATTGAGCCTAGCCAAGGATGGAGTAGCAGAAGGAGGAGATGGGGCTGACTCAGGGGTGGTGGCTTTATGACCTGAATGGACTGTTTGAAAGCCCAGAGATATTTGAACAATTTTAGCAGACTTTTTTTTTTTTAATTTTTATTTTTATTGGTGCTTTAGGTGAAAATTTACGGAGCAAATTAGTTTCTCATTCAGCATTTTCCCCTTTCCACTCCGGATTCCCCGTTTCCATTCATCTAGTTTTCCTGTCCCTTCCTGTCTTCTTGCCTTTGCTTTTGGGCAGGTGTTGCCCATTTGGTCTTATATACTTGAATGATCTGAGAAACAGATTCTTCACAGGTGCTATTGTTTGTTTTATTGGCCTCTCTAAGCTTTGGCTGAAAGGTGAACTTAGGGAGTTGCTCCATTTAGAAGTTAGAAGGGTGTCGGGGGGCTGTAGTCTCGGGGGTTCCTCCAGCCTCTGCTTCAGACCAGTAAGTCTGGTCTTTTTGTGAATTTGAATTTTGTTCTACATTTTTCTCCTGCTCTCTCTGGTCCATCCACTGTAATCCCTGTCAGAGCCATCCTGGGCTCAGGTTTGTGGAGGCTGTGGTTCATGTGGCCCATTAATCCTTTGGGCTAATATTTTCCTTGTGTCTTTGGTTTTCTTCATTCTCCTTTGCTCTTGACGGAATGGGTCCAATAGATGTATCTTAGATGGCTGCTCGCAAGCTTTTTTTTTTTTTTTTTTAATTGTGCTTTAGGTGAAAGTTTACAGAGCAAATTTGTTTCTCATTAAACAGTTAATACACGAATTGTTTTGTAACGTTGGTTGTCAGCCCCATGATATGTCAGTACTCTCCACTTCTCCCCAGTTTCCCTGTTTCCATTTGTCCAGTTTTCCTGTCCCTTCCTGCCTTCTCATCTTTGCTTTTAGGCTGGTGTGCCCATCAGTCTCTTATAAATGATTGAATTAAAAAGCATGTTCCTCACATGTGTCATTGTTGGCCCTACAGACACTCGCAAGCTTTTAAGACCCTAGACGTTTAGCAGACTTTTTATCTCTGAAAGACCAGGAGAGTTAGGGATAAGCCGCTTACCAGAGTGAGGTGTGCAGCTCCCAGCACCCATCTGCAGACATGGGTGGAGGTGAGACTGTGGGGAGGAACAGCTCATTCTTAAGATGTTATGGGCAGGAACAGATGAGGAAACAAGTCAAGAACGTAAGGCAGAGGGGCCTGTGGCATTTGGAGGGGGTATTTCTGCCCTCTTCAAGTGTGAGCCTATCTCTGAAGGATGGAAGCCATGACCTGTGACCAACTGTTTGCCCAACCTTGGGAATCTGTCAATGACCGGCTACACATGTGACCTGGAAGCATCTGGATTTGTGAACTAAGTAAAAGAATACATCTACAAAGAACATTTGGAACATTGAGGGGAAATGCGACTCGTGCTTCCTCAGAAAATGGTGGTGGAGTGTACATCTCTGTGTGACCCTCCTCTGGACTGACTTTCAAAGTTCTGAGGCTGTAAAACTGAGTGGCCTGTATGCCAGTCTCAAGGGTCTTAGCCTCAATGCTGATACATGAGGATATTATGTTACCTTACGTTACGTTACATTACTTTATGTTACATTGTGTTGTGTTTTGTGTTATATATGATATGATACCGGTTGCCATGGAGTTGGTTCTGACTCATGGCAACCCCATGTATGTCAGAGTAGAACTGTATTCCATAGGGTTTTTAATGGTTGATCCTTGTATATTGTCAGGCCTTTCTTTTGTGGGACATTTGGGCGGACTTGAACCTCCAATCTTTTGGTTAACAGCTGAGTGTTTTATTCCTTTGCACTACCCAGGGACTTCATATATACACGTGTACCTGTGTGTCTATCTTTCTCTCTGTGTCTATCTGCTTATCTTTCTCTGTATATCTATCATCTATTCTATCTATCTGTCTGTCTATCTATCATCTGCACATGCACACATCTTCTGCATGTAAGTATGAACAAGAAAAGCAGCACACAGAGGCAGGGAGAGAGGAAGGCGGGAGCTCGTTGTATCTCTCAATGGGCAGTCTTGGCTGCCAGAGAGGAGTCCCCTGCTATTCCTCTTATTATTCTGAGTTTATAGCACACCGAGTGCCTCTGCAGTGCTCTGCAATCCTTCATGCAGCCATGATTGAAATGGTCCAAGCAGCACTTAAAAGAAATGAAAGAAAATGTTTAAATGCAGCTAATCCCCGCAGCTGTCCCTGGTGGCTGAGCGGGTGGAATGCCAGCCACCCAGAAACCCCACTCTCAGTAGCTGACATGGTTTCTGTGTTTGCACATTTCCCCCACGTTTACAGTCCACAGACACAGGGTCTGCCTGTCAGCAATTCCGAGTCATTTTCCTTTTCCGCTCTGGTTTCAGGCTGGGCCTCCTGAGGCACCAAGGCACACCCTGTGGATGGGCAGGCAGGGTCTGCCCTGGGCGGGGGTTGGGGGAGGGGAGGGATGGGGAGAGGGGACTGATGGGGGCTGTGAGGTCCAATGGGTTTTGTCGGGGCCTGTTCTATCCTGAGGGAACAGATGACATGTCTCGGGGTGTCTGAATGTGGTAGATGTGGGAGTGGTGAGACAGGAGGCCACATTCCCTGTTGCTCTCTGGTGGCCCTGGAAAAACACGAAAACAGACTGTGTAGAAGAGCCATGTTCCATTCCTGTGCCCTTGGCTCCCTCCCTCCCTTCTGTTCTCCCTTGGTCAACAGCAGGGTCTGAAGAGGCTTCTTTGGTGTGGCTGTGGGATTCCTGATCTCCACAGAGTCTCCCTGCCTTTGAGAAGTGAGGCCCATATTGGGATCTTTTACATTTTCTGTGAAGTCTAGAGCAAGCTGCTTTTCTTCTCAGGATGCTTTGTCCCGCCAGCCAAGTCATGTTCCGTTGAGGTCATGGGAGATGGATTATTTTACATAGGCATTTGTAAATGACGGCTCAAACTTGAATCTACAAGGAGGTGTTGATGGCAGAAACTTTCAGGCATCTGTTTCTTGGCCTCTGGCACCCCTCACCCACAGCATCTGCTCCACACCTTCTGGGCTTGCAGACATTTTCTAGTCTCTTTGAGTATGGGTCTTTCTAGAGGTTCAGTGAGAGCCACAGCCCATTTGGACCTCTGAGCTGGGGGTGGCTGGGACCTTTAGGGTGCTACGGCATTCTGTCTGTCCGAGATGGTGAGGTTAAAGGTTCAGGACTAAAGGGTATTTGAAGTAGCCTGTGATACCAAAACACACCCATCATTTGCCAACTTACATGAGGAGGACCACACACCACTGTTTTCTTTTATAACACACTCCCTTTGTGGCAGCCCTCACACCCCCTCCCATCACATGTTAGACTCAATTAATGTTGTGCTACATCCAGGAGAGTTTTTCTTGGCACTCACGATCATGGGTTTGTCTCTATTTTTGGTGAAGGCACAGGGCAATTGTTCTCAAAGACAGCACAAGGTAAAATGGAATAATTGTGACCTAATTCTGCCTTCCACCTGCTCCTTCTTTTTCTGTCTCTCTGAAGGGTTTTAGACAATTCCTTGGCTCCTCCTCTCAGTCCCACAGACTGCTCCTCCTCCCCTAAACCCCTTCAGGAATTTTGTGATTAGACAAGGAGAATTGTAGAACATCCCCCATAAAGGTTAGACAACTGAGAAATGTTTTATGCTGAGATTTTTTTTTCCTCCAGTCATCTCAGAGACACTGTTAACTTGGACTAGGATTCCTTAGATGCCAAAGGTGCTCACATTGTCCCTCTAAAAAAGCCAGGACTTTAAAGTACAGCACTTTCTCTTCGTCTCTACCTCCAAAGTGGTGGTAGATTATTTTGTTGACTTGCTACCCATTTCCAAAACTCTTCCAAGTTGAGTGCATTGTCCTCAAAACCATATATAAAAATCATATCCTGATATCTTACTCAAAAACCTGCAATGATTAAAGGGAAAAAAAAAAAAAAAAACCCTTCAGCACCTCACCTCTACCTGTAGGATGAAGCCCAGAGAGTTAGCCAATCTCCTAAGTACACTTGTGCTGGTTGCACCATACTTGCACAACTATCCTGAGCCTTATAATAAGCCACGCATTCAAGGCTTTCCACAATAGACTTCCAAGGAACTCTTCCGTTCTTACATTCTTTAAGCATGTAGGTGTACCTTTGGCTTTACCATTTCTGGTCTCACTGGCTTTAAGCACTCCTTGCAGTTCTTGTATCTGCGCCATTGCACAGACTGTTCCCCTAGCTTGAGGAGCTCTGATTCTTCATTTCAACCTAGCTGAGTCTTTCCTGTCCTTCAAAACCTAACTTAAGTGCCACCTTCTCTGGGACATCTTCCCTGCCAACTCCTCCTAGAACCCATTGCCTTTGAGTCAATTCCGACTCACAGTGACCCTATAGGACAGAGTAGAACAGCCCCATAGGGTTTCCAAGGAACACCTGGTGGATTCAAACTGCTGACCTTTTGGTTAGCAGCTGTAGCTATTAACCACTGGGTCACCAGGATTTCCATCACTACTTTTTTCTGAGATTCTGTAACACTTTTTGTCAATAGATTCCATGAGACACAGAGCACACAGATGGAATTTCAGTTTTCTTCCCATATACTCTGTATCTCCAACTAGATTGTGAGTACTTGAAAACAGAGGGTTTAAAATTCCCTGAATTTTCTACAGCACCTGACAGAGTACCTGATGCACAAAGTGTGCTCAGGAAATACGTGTTCATCTGCTGACTGGGTGCTTCAAGCTGCTCTGTGAAGAACCCACTCTCTCTCTCTCCCACCCGCTTGCTATTTTATTCCAGTTCCTGGAATTTCATAATAACAGAGATGGTCCCAGAAAGCTAACACAGGCCATTTCCTCTAAACAAACCCATGTTTTCCGAGGACAAGCTATGGAGCCTTTTATAAAAGACTCTCTGCGTATGGGTTCTACCAACCATATTAAAAAAAAAAAAAATCAAACAATAACTACTTTTTAGTGTTTACTAACTCATGGACAAAGTACTTCACATATATTATCTTATTTAATCCTCTCTCTTTTTTTTTTAAACTTATTAGGTAGATACTTCTATTTTCCCAGCTTTATAGATGAATAAAAGAAGGTGCAAATAGGTAAAGCAATTTGTCTCATCACAGAGCTAGTCAGTGGTGGCCCAGGATTTAAACGCAAGTCCTTCTGAATCTCAATGTTCTTAAACACTATGCTGGTACAGAAAGTTTCCCAGGTCTGACCAATAACGCTTCCAAAGGGCATCCTAGGGGTAAGCCACTCTGTGGGTTCAGGGCAGACCCAGATGCTGCCAGAGGCCTCTGTCCTCGTAGTGTGTCTGTCAGAAACTAGTTAATAGGCCTTATCTTTAAAATTAAGCGATTGGACTAGGCCCCTTCCTGTTCTAAGAATTTATGAAGCTACAAAAAAGTAAAGACATGGCCCTGGCTTTCAGGAATTTACAATCTTATTGGCGAGGGAAGATATAAACCTTAGTAGATAAAGAGCTCAGTCCTGGTGGCACAGTGGTTAAGTGCTCAGGCTGCTAACCAAATGTTGGCAGTTCAAATCCACCAGCCACTCCTTGGAAACTCTATGGGGCAGCTCTACTCTGTCGTACAGGGTTGCTGTGAGTCGAAATTGACTCACCGGCAACAGGTAGATAAAGATCTGTCTAAGATAATGGAGCTCTGGTGGTGTGATGGTTAAGCACTTGGCTGCTAACTGCAAGGCTGGTGGTTCGAACCCACCCAGTGGCTCACAGCAGTAGTGCCTGGAGATCTGCTTCCATAAAGATTACAGCCAATAAAACTCTATGAAGGCAGTTTTACCCTCTCACATCGGGTCGCTATGAGCCGGAATCTACTCTATGGCACCCAATGACAACAAGGTAGGGTATGTCCCAAACAGGTGAGTGGTGGAGATGGGAGGGCTGGAGCAGTCAGAGTGTCAGAGAAGCTGAGGCCGGGTTTCTCTGCAAACAGAGCAAGCAGGGGTCTGCTCCCAGAGGGATGGCTTTTCTTGAAGAGGGACAATGAGCTCACTCTTTCCAACAACAGGGCAAGGGGAGGCCTGCTGGAGAAGTGGCGTGAATCACAACCTCAGGATGTTTATCAGCTAGGCCATTTTGACCCTTCAACAAGATGTTTCTTGAGCAAATTTTTTGGAATTTTGGTGGGCTCTGACCTGCAGTTTTCACTTCCAAAATAACTTGACTTTTCTAAAGTGGTAATTTCATTTTCATGATAATACTAAACTGAAGCCACATGATCTTTAATTGGAAGCAGGACTTGGGCTGCAGAGTTGCCAAGAAGCAGTAAGAAACATGCTTATTCTACTACTTTGCTTGAGGCACTCAGCATTTTTGAATGCCTGGGCAGAAATATAGTTTTTTAAATAAAGCCAATCCTGGAGAGAAGAGGGGGTGAGGGGAGGGGAAAGCAAGGCTGGGTGGGGGGGTGGGGGGGAGGGTGGTTAGAAATGGGAGAAGGGATTTTTTGTTTGTTTGTTTTTAATCCGAAGGGAGAAAAAGAATACTCTTTATTTTTGTATTTATATTTTCCTGTCTGTCTCTGCTGTCTTTTGGTATTAGTGAAATCGGGGTGTGTCACGTGTGTCTTGGGAGGGGGGAATGTAGTCACTGTCCTTTCCGACAATTTTCAATTAGGTGTTCTCCTGATTTTCTCCAGCCCCGCAAAGGCTAGGGCAGGCTTCGTGAGGGAAACCGGGGATTATTGCTTTTTCTATTTTCTTTCCCACATTGTTTCACTTGTGATATTAATTGTATCCTGATGAGAGATGCGTCTACCTCTGCTTCAGTGGCAGTTGGAGGATTGTTTTAATAAGTCTCTCTGGAGGGAGGTAAGAAAGCAGTCGCATCTTTTTTCTTTTCTTTTCAAAAAGCAGCAGAAAGCATCCCAGGCAAGGCCCCAAAGAATACTGACACAAAGGGAATGTTTTAATGACTTTTTTTTTTAAGGAAAAAAACCCAAAATTCTCTCTGAAAGTAAAAATTATATAACAGATTAAATGCATATCTGGATGTTCCGACGGAAGCCAAAGCTGTTTTCTAAATACAGTTGAGAGCTTAGTAATCACATGGTGTTGAGATTCCTTTTCCTTCCTGCTGCCCTCATTTCCTGCAAGGCACCATTTTAGACAGATTTGCTGGAGGGGACTCCAGGGTCTGTGGCTCTGTCCCGCCCTGTCAATTAACATCCAATCATGAGTACTGCTCAGAGCCAGCCCCTCGGTTTCCTGCTCGGTGGTACGGTCTCTGTGCCCTGGGCTGAGGATCAGTCCAGCTTGGCCCTGCCATTTCCAGCCTTGGGCCTCTTCTGTCAGGGCATCTGTACAAGCAACCAAACCTCAGATGCTGCTCTACTGAGAAGGTCTTTGTAGAATCCCAGACATGATTCTTCTTCTCGCTTTCACAATTTGCACACAGTAGAAAAATAAAGATACAAGAGGGGGGTTATGAAGAAAGGAGAGAGAAAGGGCAAAGTGGTGGCGTTTGAAAGAGAAAGTTTTCAGTTTCAGCTCTGACGGTTGCCTGGAAAAACCGCTGCCCCCTGGGTTGGGAAAGGGTAGTCCAGAGCTAGGGTTGAAAGAGAAAGTCTTGAGGGGGAGAATGTTTAGAAATGCAACCACAATGCCTCAAGATAGATGTGACTCAGTGACTTCCCAAAACATGGATTTTAGATAAATGTCACATTACGTCCTTCTTGCACTTTCAACTTGATTTTTCTAAGAGAGTCATTGATGTTTTAAATTTAAACCCCTGTGTCACACGCCCACTTCAGTTTCAAGGGAAGGCATGCAGGTGGTGAAGGTCTGGTGGGGACACTTGCCTTCTCTGATGTCCCCAGGTACCTCTAGGCTCAGAAGCCTTAAGAAGCCAGAACATCTGGCCCCCTTCAGCAGTTTATTCAAAAGTTCAGCCAGTCATCTGGATATTTTGTCTATGCAGTGCCAAACATCTGGGTTGACTTTTTTTTTTTTTTAAATCAGACTTACTAGATGCTTTGGCATTGTATAGACAGGAATTCAATTTTTTAATAGTTATTTCTCTATTCATCTGGGATTCTTAGTAACCAGCCCCCTGGTACAATGAAAGAGGGAGATATAAGGAAGAGTCTTACTTTTTTGTTGATGGACCTTCTTAATAAGCCTGTGTTTATACAATCACTGTGAAGTGGACAATTTGGGGAGAGTTATCTACACAACCTTAGATAAGTAACTTAATTGCTTTGCTTTTCTGGAGGTATCCACATGGTTTTAAATTAGTATTTTGATTTCTTTGTTTTTTCACTGGTAGACTAAACTAACCAAAATAATATGGTGTGTTGATCTCAACAAAACACAATCTTAGATGTTTCAAATTGGCTTAAAAGAATTGAAATGCATTTAGCAAACAGTTAGAAACATAGAGAACTGAGTGATTCCTAAAAATAACTTGATGAGGATTAGGCTATGATTTTTATACTTAACCTTTCAAATAAGATTGTAAAATCCTGAAGGGCAGATAGGATTTTTAAAACAGCTTTATTGTCTAATGGGTTAGTGTGGATGATGATGGTGGTAACAGAGGTGATGGGGGCAGACAGAATGCAGTCTTACTTTTTTTTGTCGTTTACTAAGAGTTAGTTTATGCTATTTATCTTTCTCTTGTAGATTTTAAGACTGTAAATAAATAAAAATGTAGTGACTTCTACCCTTATAAGTCCTGCTGTTTTAAAACACTAGTGAAATAGAGAGGCCATTTCTTTTTCTCAAAACAGTACGTAAAGTTGACAACACGCTACATTTTTGGTTTTGTTGAAGTTGCTTCTATCTTGTGGGGGAGGGGGCAGGGGAGTGTGGGAGGACTTGGTGTCTGGAGAAGGCTTTGCCCTGGTTCTGGATGCAGTTTTACCATAGACTTTCTGTGTAAGCCTTGGGCAAAATCCCTTCACAGTGCATCAACCCTGGTGAAGGGAAGCAGAGAGCGGTGTTGGTACAGCTAGTAGATCCATGAGGCCAAGTCTCTCTTCCACCCTAAGCTGAGTATAGTAAAATAGGGGCCAGAGAGAGGGATCAAATGGGTTGATAAAAACTGTAGACCCAAAAGCAGGTACTGAGAGCTTGAATACAGAGCCAGGAGGCGATCGAGAAACAGCGGCAAGAGTGATCAAGTGCTGGTTCTAGGCAATGATCTGGAATTAAAACAGTTCAGGCTGGAACAGCTGAGGTTCTCCAAACTGGCTTTAATATGCTTCATATGGTGTGCTGTGGGATACTAGTATATTTAAAGGGCCAGAAATGTGATGATGCCTCAGATCTTGAGATTCTCATTTGTTAAATCAGAGGTGAGTTCCTTCCTACTCTGATACCATGTGGTTCTATATGAGAAATGGTGCTCCTAGCAGATTTTCCATTGGTGAAAGCATTAGATGTTCAGTTATTTCTGAATCTCATTTTATCCTTGCTCTCTTGTCTGTATGGCTTCTTAGTAACTAAATCATACTCTTCTTGTAAACCAAACCAAACCCGTTGCCGTCAAGTCAATTCTGACTCATAGCAACCCTATAGGACAGAGTAGAACTACCCCATAGAGTTTCCAAGGAGTGCTTGGTGGATTTGAACTGCTGACCTTTTGGTTAGCAGCTATAGCACTTAACCACTACGCCGACAGTGACCAACAGATAAGTAGCATTTACCATTTGGTAAATTAAATTTCACACAGTGAAATGTAAAGTTTTAAAGGACAAGATTAAGGAGTCTAGGCTACCTTGTATGTGTCCCACTTTTGAAAATGATATCCCCTGCTTTCTTTCTTTCCATAGGTATATATTAAGGCCAAAGAGTAGCTGGCAGTGTTTTTGATAATATTGAGGCTATGTGGAAGATCTGTGCTCAGCTCATCCCCTTATGCAATTAGCTTTTCATAAGGGCTAACCACTGGCAATAGTATGAAGAGGGGAAGAATTGTCTTTGGGGCCTTTTCTTACCTCTGTAACATTTTTGTTCCCACTAGATCTTAAGATCCTTGAAGAGTTCCATCTTGTTCCCTTCTGAACACTCTGTAAGACAACGGCAGGGATTCAGCAGCTATCTCACTGGTTGAATATCTGTATTTTTCTCTCCATATGCCACAGAACACCTCAGGATATTTTCTGGTTGGCCCAAGCCTCTCACTGTGGTAGCCACACAAACTTTTACACTTTTCTTGCCTCCTAGTTATTGTTCCCTTTCCTCTTCCTCTACATTTTTCCTAATCAGGTGAGCTGGAATTAATCTAATCAACAATCTTTGGTACAAAGCAAGTGTGATATTCAAAATATTTAACAACTTGTGTGGCATAGGGACCTATGAAAAAGGTTAGATACAGGTTATAGAATTGGAGCAAATTTCTGGAGGACCTCTGCTGGGCTAAGTGTTAACTCTAAAGTCCTTGGAGAACCATAGGAATGACTGGGGTGGCCCAAGATGTCTGGGAACATTGGGCAGCCTTAGGCAGTGTCTTTTTACCAACTGATACAGAAATACGTCAATATTTTAACAATTTGTATGGCTGTCCTAATGCATCCTGGTTGAGCCTTAGCCCCCATAGTAAGTAACTATGATTTTTATTTTGTTTTGTTTTTGCTTAAAGGAGAATAGTGGAGGGCAGCAGTTCTTAAACTCTTGAAAATCTTGGCTAGTAAAATTTAGCTTAAAATATGTGTGGAGCAGAGGAGGTATAGGACTTGTATTGGGCTGCCAACTACTTTCCCAAATCTCAGCTTTTTTATCTGTAAAATGATCCCACTAGGAATTAAACCACCACTTGTCTATCAGTTTGTCGGTACATGGTGGCTTGTGTGTTGCTGTGATGTTGGAAGCTATGTCACTGGTATTTCATACACCAGCAGGGCCACTGTTATGGATTGAATTGTGTCCTCCCCCAAAAATGTGTGTCAACTTGGTTAGTCCATGTTTCCCAGTGTTGTGTGATCGTCCACCAGTTTGTCATCTGTTGTGATCTTCCTATGTGTTGTAAATCTACCTTTATGATATTAATGAGGTAGGATTAGCAGCAGTTATGTTAATGAGGCAGGACTCAATCTACAGGATTAGGTTGTGTCATAAATCAATCTCTTTTGAGATATAAAAGAGAGAAGTGAGCAGAGAGACACAGGGACATCATACCAGCAAGAAGGTAGAGCCAGGAGCACACGTCCTTTGGACCCGGGGTCCCTGTGCTGAGAAGCTCATAGAGCAAGGGAAAATTGATGACAAGGATCTTCCTCCAGAGCTGACAAAGACAGAAAGCCTTCCTCTGGAACTGGCACCCTGAATTTGGAATTTTAGCCTCCTAGACTGTGAGAGAATAAATTTCTCTTTGTTAAAACTGTACACTTGTGGTATTTCTGTTATAGCAGCACTAGATAACTAAGATAGTCACCCATGATGAATAGGTTTCAGCAGAGCTTCCAGACTAAGACAGACTAGGGAGAAGGACCTGGCTGTCAACTTCTGAAAAAACTGGCCAGTGAAAATTTTATAAATAGCAGGAAAACATTGTCTGATATAGTGCCAGAAGAGGAGCTCCTGAGGTTGGAAAGCACTCAAAATACAATTGAGGAAGAGCTGCCTTCACAAAGTAGAGTCAACCTTAATGACATAGATAGAGTCAAGGTTTCAGAACCTTCATTTGCTGATGTGGCACAACTCAAAATGAGAAGAAATAACTACAAACATCCGTTAATAATCAGAATGTGGAAAGTACAGAGTATGAATCTAGGAAAATTGGAAGTCATCAAAAATGAAATGGAACAGATAAAGATTGATGTCCTAGGCATTAGTGAGCTAAAATGGACTGGTATTGGCCATTTTGAAATGGACAGTCATATAATCTAATATGCTGGGAATGACAAAATGAAGGGGAATGACAAAATGAAGAGGAATGACATCCCATTCACCATCAAAAAGAATATTTCAAGATCTATCCTGAAGTACAACATTGCTAGTGACAGGATAATATCCACACACCTACAAGGAAGACCAGTTAATGTGACTATTCAAGTTTACATAAACCCAAACCAAACCCCCTGCTGTCGAGTCGATTCCGACTCATAGTGACCCTATATACCCACCACTAGTACCAAAGATAAAGAAATTGAAGATTTTTACCAACTTCTGGAGTTGAAAATTGATCAAACATCCAATCAATCAGGATGCATTGATAATTATTGGTAACTGGAAAGCAAAAGTTGGAAACAAAGAAGAAGGATCGGTAGTTGGAAAATACGGCCTTGGTGATACAAATGATATCGGAGATTCCATAATAGATTTTTGCAAGACCAATGACTTATACTTTGCAAATACCTTTTTTCAATAACATAAACAGGGACTATACATGTGGACCTTGCCAGGTGGAATAAACAGGAATCAAATCAACTACATCTGTGGAAAGAAGCAGTGGAGAAGCTCAATATCATCAGTCAGAACAAGGCCAGGGGTAGACTGCAGAAGAGGCTGTCACTTGCTCATATACAAGTTGAAGTTAAAGCTGAAGAAAATTAGGGTAAGTCCACAAGAGCCAAAACATGACCTTGAGTATATCCCACCTGAATTTAGAGACCATTTCAAGAATAGATTTGAAGCATTGAACACTAATAACCGAAGACTAGATGAGTTGTGGAATGACATCAAGGACATCATATATGAAGACAGCAAAAGGTCATTTAAAACACAGAAAAGGCCAAAATGAATGTCAGAAGATACTCTGAAACTTGTTCTTAAATATATAGCAGCTAAAGCAAATGGAAGAAATGATGAAATAAAAGAGCTGAACAGAAGATTTCAAAGGATGGCTCAAGAAGATACGGTAAAGTATTATAATGAAATATGCAAAGACCTGGAGTTGGAAAACCAAAACGGAAGAACATGCTCAGCATTTCTCAAGCTGAAAGAACTAAAGAAAAAATTCAAGCCTCAAGTTGCAATATTGAAAGATTCTTTGGGCAAAATGTTAAATGATGAAGGAAGCATCAAAAGAAGATGGAAGGGGAGGAATCTGGAAGGCATTATGCTGAGTGAAATTAGTCAGTTGCAAAAGGACAAGTATTGTATAAGACCACTATTATAAGAACTCGAGAAATAGTTTAAACAGAGAAGAAAATATTCTTTGATGGTTTACGAGATGGGGGAGGGAGGGAGGAGGTGAGGGGGTATTCACTAATTAGATAGTAGATAAGAACTACTTTAGGTGAAGGGAAAGACAACACACAATACAGGCAAGGTCAGCACAACTGGACTAAACCAAAAGCAAAGAAGTTTTCTGAATAAATTGAATGCTTCGAAGGTCAACATAGCAGGGGCAGGGGTTTGGGGACCATGGTTTCAGGGGACATCTAAGTCAATTGGCATAGTAAAATCTTTTAAAAAATATTCTGCATCCCACTTTGGAGAGTGGTGTCTGGAGTCTTAAACACTAGCAAGCGGCCATCTAAGATGCATCAATTGGTCTCAACCCACCTGGAGCAAATAAGAATGAAGAACACCAAAGACACAAGGTAATTACGAGCCCAAGAGACAAAAAGGGCCACATAAACCAGAGACTACATCAGCCTGAGACCAGAAGAACTAGATGGTGCCTGGCTACAACTGATGACTTCCCTGACAGGGAATACAACAGAGAACCCCTGAGGGAGCAGGCGAGCAGTGGGATGCAGACCCCAAATTCTCTTAAAAAGACCAGACTTAATGGTCTGACTGAGACCAGAAGAACCCCAGTGGTCATGGCCCCCAGACCGTCTGTTAGCTCAGGATAAGAATCATTCCCAAAGCCAACCCTTCAGACAGGGATTGGACTGGGCAATGGGTTGGAGAGGGATGCTGGTGAGGAGTGACCTTCTTGGATCAGGTGGACACTTGAGACTATGTTGGCATCTCCTGCCGCGAGAGGAGATGAGAGGATAGAGGGGGTTAGAAGCTGGTGGAATGGACACGAAAAAAGAGAGTGGAGGAGGGAGCGGGCTGTCTTATTAGGGGGAGAGCAATTGGGAGCATGTAGCAAGGTGCATATAAGATTTTGTGTGAGAGACTGGCTCGATTTGTAAACTTTAACTTAAAGCACAATAAAAATTAAAAAAAAAAAGATGGAAGGAATACAGAAAATCACTGCAACAAAAAGAATTGGTCAATGTTCAATCATTTAAGAAGGCAGCATATGATCAAGAACCCATGGTACTACTTTGGAGAGTGGTGTCTGGGGTCTTAAACGCTAGCAAGTGCCCGTCTAAGATGCATCAATTGGTCTCAACCTACCTGAAGCAAGGAAGAATGAAGAACACCAAAGACACAAGGTAATTATGAGCCTAAGAGACAGAAAGGACCACATAAACCAGAGACTACACCAGCCTGAGACCAGAAGAACTAGATGGTGCCCTGACAGGGAACTCAGCAGAGAGCCTCTGAGGGAGCAAGACAGCAGTGGGATGCAGACCCCAAATTCTCATAAAAAGACCAGACTTAATAGTCACACTGGGACTAGAAGGACCCCGGAGGCCATAGTGCCCAGGCTTCTGTTACCCCAAGACAGGAACCATTCCAAAGCCAACTCTTCAGACAGGGATTGGACTGGAATATGGGATGGAAAATGATACTGGTGAAGAATGAGCTTCTTGGATCAAGTAGACACATGAAACTATGTTGGCATCTCCTGTCTGGAGGGGATATGAGAGGGCGTACGGGGCCAGAAGCTACCAGAATGGACATGAGGAGAGAGAGTGGAGGGAAGAACTGTGCTATCTCATTAGAGGGAGAGCAATTAGGAGTGTATAGCAAGATGTATGTAATTTTTTGTATGACAGACTGACTTGATTTGTAAACTTTCACTTAAAGCACAATAAAAATTAATTGAAAAAAAGTTAAAGCTAAAAAAAAAAAAAAGAAAACCCTATGGGGCAGCTCTACCCTATCCTATAGGGTTGCTATGA
The DNA here is from genome assembly GCF_024166365.1 of Elephas maximus indicus. Classification (NCBI taxonomy): domain Eukaryota; kingdom Metazoa; phylum Chordata; class Mammalia; order Proboscidea; family Elephantidae; genus Elephas; species Elephas maximus. Next base: position 110,420,232 of record NC_064819.1, read on the forward strand.
GTCAGAATCAACTCGACAGCAACGAGTCTTTTGGGTATATCCCAAAATTGCAGCATTCACAAGTGTACATGAAAAGTTAAAAAAAAAAAAAAAAAAAGAACCCATGGTACTCAAGGAAGAAGTCTAAGCTGCAGTAAAGGCATTGATGAAAACCAAGGTCCCAGGAATTGATGGAACACCAATTGAAATGTTTCAACAAATGGATGCAGCGCTGGAAGTGCTCACTTGTCTATACCAAGAAATTTGGACGAGAGCTACCTGGCTAAGTGACTGGAAGAGTTCTACATTTGTGCCCATTCCAAAGAAAGGTGATCCAACATAATCTGGAAATTATCAAACAATATCATTAATATCACACACAGGTAAAATTTTGCTGAAGATCATTCAAAAGTGGTTGTAGCACTACCTCGACGGGGAACTGACAGAAATTCAAGGTGGATTCCAAAGAGGATATGGAACAAGGGTTATCATTGCTGATGTCAGACGGATCTTGGTTGAAAGCAGAGAAGACCAGAAAGATGTTTACCGGTGTTTTATTGACTATGCATAGGCATTCAACTGTGTGGATCATAATAAATTATGGATAGCATTGCAAAGAATGGGAATTCCAGAACACTTAACTGTGCTCATGAGGAATCTGTACATATACCAAGAGAACAGAACAAGGGGATATTGCATGGTTTAATATCAGGAAAGGTGTGCATCAGGGTTGTATCCTTTCACCATATTTAGTCAATCTGTATGCTGAGTAAATAATCCAAGAAGTTGGACTATATGAAGAAGAATGTTTCATCAGGATTGGAGGAAGACTTATTAACAACCTGAGATATACAGATGACACAACCTCACTTGCTGAAGATGAAAGGGACTTGAAGCACTTACTGATGAAAATCAAAGACTATGGCCTTCAGTATGGATTACATCTCAACAGAAAGAAAATAATAATCCTCATGATTGAATCAAGACGCAACATCATGCTGAATAGGGAAAATACTGAAGTTGTCAAGGATCGAATTTTTCTTGGGTCCACAATCAACGCCCATGGGAGCAGCAGTCAGTAAATCAAGTGACATATTGCATTGGGCAAATCTTCTTCAAAAGACCTCTTTAGAAATTCAAAAGCAAAGAAGTCACTTTGAGAACCAAGATGTGCCTGACCCAAGCCATGGTATTTTCAATCACCTCATATGCACGAGAAAGCTGGACAATGAACAAGGTAGACTGAGAAAGGATTGATGCTTTTGAATTATGGGGTTGATGAAGAATATTGATTACACCATAAAAAAAAAAAAACAGAAAAACTAACAGGCCTGTCTTGGAAGAAGTACAGCCTGAATGCTTCTTAGAAGCGAGAATGGTGAGATTTCATTTCAGGTACTTTGGATATGTTATTAGGAGAGACCAGTCCCTGCAGAAGGACATCATGCTTGGTAAAGTAGAGGTTCAGCAAAAGAGAGGAAGACCTTCAATGAGATGGACTGATACAGTGGCTGCAACTAACGGTTGAAGTGTAGCAAGGATTGTGAGGACAGTGCAGAACCAGGAAATGTTTTGTTCTGTTGTACATAGGGTCACTACGAGTTGGAACAAACTCAACAGTACCTAACAACAATAACAGTAACTAAAGTAGCAGAAACTGAAATAACAATAAAATATCATTTCTCCTCTTTTATATTGGTAAAAAATAATTTGTGTTGATTAGGTTCTAGGGTACCTTTTCTGCATTGTTATTGGGAATGGATTCTCATACTACATTTTATCTAATCTAAGAATCCGCCAATTGTAAAAGGCACCAGTACTTTATATAAATATAAGAAAGGAGAATTTAAATTATGGCATACCATCAATTATTATACACAGTTTGATTTCAGAAGAGTTAAAATGAAAAAGAATGCAGATGGAAAACAATGATGTATAGTGTTTTATTATATCCTATGTTGCAAAAACCTTGAAACAATGTAGCAGTCACACTACCTAGTATACAACAAAAAATCAAATAAACATGTGAACAAGTGGGAAAATGTGATCTATAACTAGAAGAAAAATTGATCAATAGAAATAAACCCAGAAATGACAACCATGCTGAAAACAGTAAAGATGCAAAACTCCTATTTTAAGTATGTTAAAAAATTTTTAAAAAATTAACATAATAAGAAGATGAAAAATATCTATTGAGTAATGGAAATATATATATATATATATCAAATGGAAATTCCAGAAGTAGAAATATATATATAATATCAGAGATATAAAGTTCAATGGATGGACTTAACAGCAGATTAGTCACTGCAGTAAAAAGGCCATTGAGCCTGAAGACAGGAAAATAGAAGGTATCCAAAATGAAGCACAGAGAAAAAAGAAACAACAAAGTCTCAGTGATCTGTGGAACACTATTATGTTGTCCAATATATGTAGAATTGGAATCCCAGAAGGAAAAGACAGAAAGAATGGGAACAGAAAAATATTGGAAGAAATAAAGGCTGTGCTTTTAAAAATCTGATAAAAAATATAACCGTACAAATCCAAAAATTTGAAAGTGCACTAAGCAGGATAAACACAAACCTGTGCATATTATACTAAAAATGTTGAAAGCCAAAGAGGAAGAGAAAAAATTTAAAAGCAGCAAGAAAAAAGACAGCCTACAACAGGTGAACAATGATAAAATTGACTGTTTTCATTAGAAACCATGCACTCCAGGATACAAGAGAAAGCACAGCCTCTGTGAGAATGTGTGTGGGGGAATCTCCAATTCTCTTTATTCTCTCCTGGCTCTGCCCCAAGGTTGGCCCCAGCTGTGGACCTGCACTACCAGCATGGCACTACCTAAGGCACCTAAATCTCCAAGAGAAAGCCTATATCTCTGGTGAGGAAAACTAGAATATGAACAACTCTGATTCAAAATATGTGGAGGGAATTCTGTTTTTTTTTTTCCTCCCCCCATCTTTTGCCACTTCTCCCCAAGGGAAGCCCCAGGCATACAGAACTGTGTAACAGAACAGGAGGCTAAAACTCTAAGAGAAATTCATATTTCTGTCCAGCAGAACTGGGGAAAGAGGTCCCTGGGAGGTGGAAAGTTTGGAGGAAATACCTAAAAGCACAATGCTAGGGGAAAGGATCCCCAAATTCTATGAATGAACTAGCAATTCCTGGGCTAATCCCTGATCTATGCATGTGTAGAAGGCAGTCAAAGAAATATGGCAAAGTATTTGAGAACTGAACTGAAATATAAACTGCCCAAGTACCAGACCAACCCCTGAATGGTGCATGTGTGAGGCATACCCAAATAGCAGAGAAAAAGCTATGAAAACTGAACTTCCATTGGAACCACTGTCCACAGAAGGCTAGGTAGAATTTGTGGTCAGAACTAAATCTGGCTGAATGCTTGAGAAAACAAACAAAAAATAAAAAAAATTTTCAGAGAATTTTAACAGGACCCAGTCTCACAACACAATATTCAAATTTCCAAGATGCAAGTCAAAATTATTTGATGTAAAAAGCCATGAAGTTGGGACCAATTTTGGAGGGAAAAGACAATTCTGCAGTGTCACAGATATTGGAATTATCAGACAAGTATTTTAAAGCAACTATTATAGCTGTGTTCCTTGAAATATAGCTAGGCACCTTTGAAAGACATGGAAAGATAAAAGTTCTCAGCAGGTAAATAAAAACAAACAAGGAATCAAATGGAAAATTTAGTAGTAAAATATACAATATCTGAAACGAAAAGTTAATTGGATGAGTTCAATAACAGAATAGAGTTGACAGACAAAAGAGTCCAGTGAACTTAAAAATAGATCAGTAAAAATTATCCAACCTGAATAACAGAAAAAAAAAAAATATTGGGGGGAACACAAACAAACAAACAACTGAATAGAGCCTCAGGGACCTATGAGACAATATCAAAAGTTTTAACATTTATGTCATTGGAGTCTCAGGATAGGATAAAGACATTGGTATAAAAAATTTGAAGAAAATTGCTGAACCCTTCCTAAATTTGGCAAAAAGATACATACAGTTTCAAGAAGCTCAGCAAGCCCCAAACAATATAAACTCAAAGAAAACCAAGCCGAATATATCATAACCAAACTCCTGAAAAGCAAAAATAATGAAAAAAACCTGTAAAGAGTTCAGAGAAAAACATAACATTACATTTAGGAAACACAAATTTAAATCACGGTGAATTTTTTTTTTTTTATCAGAAACAATGAGGCCAAAAGACAGAACAGCATCTTCAAAGTGCTGAAAGAAGAGAATTGTCAACACAGAATTCTATATTCAGAAAAAAATACCCCTCAATGAAGAAGGTGAAATAAATACATTTTTGGAGAGAGGCAAACTAAGAGAGTTTTTGCCAGCAGACCTGTTTTAAGAGATATGCTAAAGGCAGTTCTTCAGGGAGAAAAGAAATAGTATCAGAGGGAAATTTTGAATTTCAGGAATGAAGGAAGAGCAACAGAAATTAGGAATATCTGGATATAATATTTTTCTCATATGTTCCTTAAAATTTGTATAGCTGGTTAAAAGCAAAAATTATGTTGATGGAGTTTTCAATGAATGCAGATGGGCTGTATAAAGGAACGTATGTGGTGATAAGTCTTCTACATTTTACCTGAAGGCTTCTACCTCTTAAGTAAAATATTAATTTTAGTACTTAGTACTTTAGTACTTAGACTATGAAAGGCTAGGTGTGTATACTGTAATTGCTGGAAAAACCACTAAAAAGTAGGCGATACAGCCAAAAAAAAAAAATGTATATAGAAATAAATTCAAATTTTCAAGTAATCTGAAAGAAGATAGGAAAGTGAGGGATAAACAGAAAGGACAAACAAAAAATACTAAAATGGTAGACCCAAATCCAACCACATTAATAATTGCTAAATGTAAATGGCTTATTCATACCAATTAAAAGACAGATACAGATTAGATAAATGATACCTCAGTGTAAATTCATATTTAGTGACTATTCGGGAACGTTGGGGGTAATGGTTGCTGGAAGTGTTACTTACAAATGGGTTGAAGGGCAGCAAATTTGTTCAGAAATAGTAAGTTGAACTTTATGATGCAACCTGCATTTCAGGGGCTCATTTTTTCTGTGTTAAAAATTTTTACGATTCACAGTCACAAAACTTCTACCAAGTTCAGTTGCTTTGCCAGATGGCCACCTGTGATTACTAGCCCACTGATTAGATCACTGAACTGACATCTTTGACCTACTCCAGGCGCAAACATCCTGAGACCTTCCAGGATGCATCTTGGTGCCAGAAGGTAGTCCAGGTCCCTAATCTTGTAATCCTATGTGTCACCTTTACTTTGCTCGGGTTCATTCTTTATGCCAGAGGAGAGATCCTCTTCCTACAGTTATTTATGCTCTGTTCCTGGGAAAATCATACCTTCACCACTGGTGCCATTGCTATTCCCCTGGCAACTGTAATCAGAAGAGCTGAGTTTTACCCAGCATCATTATAGGATCTCACTTATTACAAGCTCACACTCTTGGGGCAAAATGAGTGCTTGAAGCTTCTTGAGGAAATATAAATCTTGATGGATAATGTGTCCTCTGG